>NC_044564.1:21813335-22116743 GCF_007565055.1 Rhinopithecus roxellana
AAAGGACTGACTCAGGAAGTTCACATTGGCAAAGCTGGAGCTGGTTCTTGGGTCTCCCTGACCATCTGACAAAGGCATAAAAATGAGGCTTCAGAGGGTTCACAGAAGAGGAGAGGGAGGGACTCAGATTCCAGAGAGAGGGCAATGGGTATACACACATGCAAAGCTCTCTCTCTGTTTAGTCTAACCGTATCTATGTCTACTGCCTGACTTTCCACATGTGTCAGTACCTATCTGTGCATTGGAGAGTCCATTAGGGAGACTTCTTCCCTGCTCTTTCCCTGTGCCCCTGTTTGCCTGTCTGTGTACCCCTTCATTCTTTCTGGTGCATCTAGGAAAAATTTTAATGATCCTATGGGGGCCCTGGAGCTCACTTTGTGGCTGAGTCAGCAAAGACCCTTTCCCCAAAATCGTATGCTCAGCCATGGTCTTTGGTGATGTTGGGAGGGCCTGTGGTGGGTAGCATGTCCTTATCAGGGCCTGAGGAGCATCTATGGAGGCCAGCCCTTTCCAGACCAGAGTCACAAAGGCCTCAGGAGCCTCTGCAATTCAGTCTTTCTCTCCTCACTCTCCTCCAGACACTGCCCAGTCTGCCCTGTCCTGTGGCCTGTCTTTTTCTTTTATCTGTGGGTCTGTTTCCTGGTCTTCACCTGATTTGTTTGCCTCTGTCTCTGTGTCAGTCCCCCCTTCACGGGATGAGTCCTTACTTAATTGGAGTCCGTAGGAAGTACAGACTGGGACTTGGGATGTCCAAGACCAGAAAACAAAGAAATCTTCAGACTTCTCTGTCTAGAGAAGTCCCCTGTCCTCCAGAAGCCCCTTCCTGGGCTTCCTCCAGTTTCTCTTCTCGTTGCCTCTCACTGTGTGCCACCTTCATCTTTCTTTTCTTGGCCTATTGTGGCTTCTCTATTCCTTTTCCCTCTCCTCTGCCTGCCTAACCTGCTGCTTCTTTTCCAGGCTCTGTCTCTCCTGCTTGTCTATCTCATTCGGTTCCCACTCTTTGCACTTCTCTCAACACACCTCTTTTTTCCTCTTTTTGTTCCCCATCCTGCCTTGCCTCATTGAGACTTTGGACTTTACTTCTGACCAGTTCCAGAGTAAGTGGCCTTCCTCACGCCATAGTTGTAAACCTTCTCACCACCACCCTCTAAGAGCTCCATTGGGTGGGATTGTGATGGTGGAGAAGGCCAAAGGGGCTTGGAGACCTTTCAAGGAAGTTGAGGAAGGTAAGAGGCTCCCAGGTCATACCAAGTCCGGTGTCAGCTGTGGACCTATAGATGAGATTGTGAAAGAGCATTACTAGCTCAGCCTATGTGGTCAAGGGTAGAGGGTTTGGGACCTGCTCTCACCTTGAGAGACCAGGCTCTAGGAGACCATTAGGGTTTTTCCCATGATACAAAACAGCCTGCAGTGCTTACAAATGTCCTGCAGGACAGCTTTTGGAATTTAAGTCCTCTGAAGGTTGCCACTGTGTTTTGGGCAGAAAGTCTCAATTGTCAGTGACATAGAGAACAGACTATTGCAGATGGACCATAATAACTGGACTCCCAGGCCATATCAAAAGTGTGCTGGGTGTTTAAGCTTCCTTTGCCTGCCCTTTGTTTTCCCAAATGAGCTTATACCAATTTTGAATTCATTTTCTTTTACTTAAATCCAGCCTGCTCTTGAAAGATCTGTACAACCTTTTTAAACAGGTGTTCCCAGCCCCAGAACAAAGCCTTCTGAAGGCTCTTGACCAGGGTGGCTACAGTCTTTCTGTTTTAGAAAAACTATGCAATTATGTTTCTAACTGCAAAATCCTATTTGGAATGGTTTTCCTTTTTCTTATATCTGGAGTGTTTTAGAACAATCAAAACTGAATAAAGATCATTTTGAAAATCAGAAATCCAGCTTAGAACTGGAACTATGTACTTCAGTTATCTATAAAATTGTGTTTTTCCTTGAAATAAGCCTGAGCCTGAACATTTTTGGGAAATATTCATGGGAAACTTGAGTGGATTGCTTGGACAGTTTTTAAGAAATACGTTATATTACGGGGGTTTTTGCTCCCTTTATTTCAGATTTGTTTCATGAACCTGGGTAGTAGTTGAGTACTGGGAAGAAATAACTGAGATGAGGTGGATATTTCATGTTTTAGAGTTGGAGTGTATATATGTGTGTGAGACCTTTGAGGTCTTTCCCTTGAACTGTCCAGTCCTAGCCCAGTCTCGGTTCAGGGAGTTTCTCCTTCCTTTGCCTCTGAGCTGCCAGGAGCATCAATAAATGCTTTGACTTGGCTTTGGGCTCCAGTCTTCAGCAACGTCAGTGAGTGACGAATTAACAGCTGTAAAGTCAATGATGTTGCTGCATTGGATCACTCTGTGTTTACTGGTTTGGTTCTTCATTTACTTGGGTCCTTGGGTCCTTCCAGTTGGACCTTGATGTAAGAGAAGGGTGGAGGAGGCACTTTCTCAGACTCCTTTTACTTAAAATCTATGCCAGGACCCTTGTAAAAGCTGGGACTCAGAGGCTTTTGTAGGTTTCTTTATTTTCCCTGCACCATAATAAAGCTGTTTGTCAACTGCAAAACATTGTAAAAATTCCAGGGAAACTCCTTTATAACAAATCCCCATGCCATGGAGTGGAATGTGCTATGTGTAGAAGATGCTATGACCCATTTCTTTTGTGTGCTTTGAGAAAGCACAGTGGTCAAGTCTGCATGTCAGCCTCACCTTCTTAAGGGGAGGGTTTTAAACAAGGCAGTGGTTGATTTTTTCCTCAGTACTCTGCAGATGCTGTTAAATTTTTTAAAAATTCCTTAGCCCTTAAATTAGATTGCTGATTTAAAAAATTTCCCTGAGATTTATGTTTATTGGAGTTGTTCTTTTCACTTTTAAAGACATTTGTTAAAAGGAAACGAGTTTTATTTTTTTCCTCTTTAAATGTGATGTATTTTAAAGCATAGTTTCTCCCCAGGATCTTCCTTAGACCTCAGCATCACATAGTAAGTTGTGCCCATTTCGTTTACATTGAGGTCTTCACACATTTCATTGTTTAGAAAAATTACGGGGAAAATGCTAATAATAGTATGGGGATGTTTGCTGTTAATAGCTCAACAGACTGGCTGCAGATGGACAAAGGCTAAGATTAATTTTAAAATGCAATCTGGGGACTTCGTGTAGTTTGCACGATTGGACTCCAGGCGCAAGACATCCAGCCTGCCGGCCATTTGTGATCAGAGGGGCTCTGGGTCCTCACAGCGGTGCTTCTCCTATGTGACTGGTTCTAACCACCCTTTCCCTTTCCTTTTGTTTCTGATCTGTTTCAGGACATGGAGGAGTGAATCAGCTTGGGGGGGTTTTTGTGAATGGACGGCCACTCCCGGATGTAGTCCGCCAGAGGATAGTGGAACTTGCTCATCAAGGTGTCAGGCCCTGCGACATCTCCAGGCAGCTTCGGGTCAGCCATGGTTGTGTCAGCAAAATTCTTGGCAGGTAAAGGCAGGAGCTCAAGGCTTCCCTTGATCTTTCAAATAAAGACCTGACACAGGACCCAGCAGCTGTCCAATATGACAGTATCATAGTGAGAATCATGGCGGCATTTTGTTTCACACGCAGAGCGCTTTAGAGTTTGCAAAGCCCCAATTCCAAGTAGCCCTGGGAAACCCCTGTCTCTAGTGACATGTGGAATAGGGTGACTTAGTCAGGAGGGATGACATGTTTTCTGAAAGCCTGGTGAATTGTTCTAAAGAACTCAAGAGAAAGACGTTCTTGGGAATTTCCCTTATACATCCTAGGCGAGGCCGGGTCCCTGAGTAGGACTGGTTGGAAAATCCTTAATATCACATAACCAGAGTTCAATGTTTCATTTTAATGTTTTTGAAAGCATATTCCACTTTTAAAAGTCAGCCATTATTTTCAGTTTTGGGTTATTATCAACCTTGTTATGTTGGGCTGCAGTATTTTCCTTTTCTATGTTTTTATTTCCATTGTAGTGACAAGCATCCAAAATATAAGTTAAATTAGAGAGAAGGAAAAAAAAAAAAAACCCAAACACCAACTTTCAAATGTGACATTTGAAAGTTGCCACTTGACCTGGTGATTTGCTGCAAACAAAATAGTAACAATGAGGCTTCTCCCATAGGGCCATGCAGCCTTTTAGCACTCCCGTTTATTTTCTCAGTGGCCTCCGCATGATCCAATGAAGCACATTTTAAGATGAGAAAACAAACCTAGAGAGGCAAAGTGACTGACACAGGTTTGTCTAGTCAGGCAGTACCTGGGTTGTGATGACACCTAAAGGACCCCTAGACCATGTGGGTCTCACCATACCCCCGAAACAAAGCCACAGGTTTGTTTCTGGGCATGTGATCTTGTTTTAGATCTGCCCTGGCAGGCAGGAGCTTTCTTGGGTTTAGCCGTTCAGTGCTTTCTCACTATTTCTTTCCCCGGGTCAGAAAACAACCTTTGTCCTGTAACTTGCATTATGGTTTGAGCACAGACGCCTGAATAGGAAATAAATATTTTGAAGTATGTCAGTGACATTGTGACTTTCTGCTGGCTCCTTCCCTTTCATCTGCTGGAATTCAAGAAATTCTCTCAGATGGAAGGAGCAACAGCTTCTAATAACCTTGGGGAGGCTGCTTGGTTGAGGCCAAGGGAAGAAGTTTTAGGACCAGGGATCTGGCAGCTCCTTTGGGGACCTTGATCCCAGGGTTCATTCCTCATCCTTCAGCCCAGTGCAGGTTAACTGAGCTGTGGGGGCTGTGGGCTTCACTCCTGTTTAGCACTCAGAAAGCAAATGAACCCCAGAGTTAGGGGGCGATTGCAGGACATTAGCACGGTTTTCTTGTTAGATGGTTGTTTTAGGCAGGCGGATGGGAGCAAGAGAAGAAAAGTGGAAGACAGAGAGATAGAGAAAAGAAAAAGAGAAAAAGAAGACAAAGAGAAAAGAGAGTGATTTTTAAAAGGCAGAGAAATAGAAAGAGATAGATAAATGACAAGACAGGAGAAAGAGAGAGAGAGCACAATATTTTAGACTATCTCAGCATCAGACTTCTAGAGCCAAAAGGCTCCTAGATATCTTTTTGTGGAGCCTCTTCATTGTACCGAGAGAGAGAGGGAGAGAGAAAGAAGGCCTTTCCTTTGTTTTTGCTGAGGCATCTTTGCTGAGCCGACATTTTGCTCACTGTTTGAAATCTCAGGGCAAGATACTGAGCCTTTTTCAGAGGGGACATCCAAACACGGGGTGCTCATGTTCTGGTGCTGTGGAGCCTCTAAATCTCCCATGGAGACTGAGGGGGACAAGGACCCTTCCAAACCCAGCGAGCAGCCTCCCACAGCCGGAATAGATTTGTCACTAGGTAGAGTGGCACTCGGAAGTTATGCGCCGCTCCGGTGCCTGGCCGTTTAAGTTGTCAACAATAAATTGGAATTTCATAGCTCATTATTTTCATAACTAAGAACCACAGTGGACAAAATGTCACTCTAATTAGAACTGCCTTTTAAGAAACAAGTTCAGCTCTAAAACAGTGTAACTGGGAATTTCTGAACTGGGGCTGTTCAATCCACAAATTTTTTTTTTTTTTTTTTTTTTTTGGTCACCGATGAATTTGATGGGCACACGAGAGGTGACAGATTGTAGGAAGAGTGCGATGTGTGGTGGCTATGGTTTTCAGAGTGTGTGGCAAGGCAGGCAAAGTCCCCGGGGCACACAGGGACCCCTGTCATCTCAGGAAGGTGGGCGGTCTGCCAGGAATGTGGGCATTCAGTCTACAGAGCTCAAGCCTTCGGAGGGGCTTGAGAGGCGCAGCGCAGTGGCATCTGAGGCCGAGTTAAATTCACCCAGGGCCTGGCTGCTGTCTTTTTTCACTGGAGCCTGGTTGAGAGGTTCAGGTCATTGGAATTGGGTGGTATGTTACACAGTAATAAGAAATACTAGGGATTTTAATCCACTGCACGTGCTCTTTATTTTATGTTTTGCAAAGCTTGTTCTCAACTGTCTGTATTTCTATCTTCAAAACAGCCTCACAAAGCAAACAGGGCAAACATTCTTCTCCTATTATATAAATGGGAAAATTGAGGCCTAGAGAGGCTAAGTGAGTTGGCTAAGATCACACAGAGAGTTAGCGTCAGAGCCACCTACACCTCTTGACTGCTAAACTAATGCTATTTGCACCGAAGGACATTGTGTGTTGGTGACTGCCGTTCGTCTTTTGTCTGTAAGCCAAGGGGCTGCACGGCTGTTTTGCTGAGATGAAAGGATAGTTATTAAATCTGAATCCTCATTTGACACAGTTTCGAGTTGGGTTTCGGGGGTGTCAGGGTTGCCTTCCAAGTGCCTGGCCCATGTGTCAGTCAAAAGGACGACGGAGATCTCTCATGTCAAGGCCGCAGCCTTCCACAGTTGGCACTGCTCAGGTGGGATGGGCAGGTAGCCCTGTGTGCTGCCGCCCACCAGCCATGTAAGTTGGGGCTGGGCTGGGGGGGCCTTCAGCCTACCACCCTCTCAGATTTGCTATGTGAATGTTGCAGTCCCATTCAACTAACATATTTTGAGTATCCAGGACAGGGTTGTCTAAATGTCCGTAACCCCTTCCCTGAGATTCTGACTGTCCTAACAGACACTCGGTGACTATTGAGTGAGTGAATGAATGAAAAATGCATGTGAAAATGCCTGGCCTGGTAAATAGTAAAGTTCTCGGCAATTGCAAGGGATCATTATTATTATTATTATTTAAAATTTTATAAGCAAAGCAGCAGCTTGCTCTAGCAGGAAGAGCACTGAATTTAGAGTCAGGTTTGAAAGCTGGGACTGTCCCTAACTATAGAAGGGAGTTAGGCAAGTCACTTAGTCTTCTGATCATTTATTTTTCCTTCTATAAATCCCTGTGGCCTTGCAGGGTTAGTGTGAGGATCAAGATAATTCGAGGAAGAGCTCTGTAAACTACAGGGTGCTGTGGCTGAATTATAATTAGTTGTGTTATAGTAAAAAATGACTTTACATTATAAAATTGATAGGAGAATTGAAAGCTGCAGAGATTGCTGTGTGCCTTGATTTAGGGTGCTTTTCTAGACTTCTGGCTTTTTTTGGATATTGTTAAAAAGTTGTTTGTGAGTAATAACTTTTTGGCAATTACAGAGAAATTGCTGAAAGCAATTGTTTAGAAAGAGGGAAGATAGGTTGAGTTTTTGCCTTATGGTCAAAATTTGTAAATGACTCACTCTTTTCAATGAAAAATAGACATTTCACTATCACATCACTGCTTCCAAATTATTTCATCTCTTTTAGGATATTCACTAACTTGGCCTTACCCAGGCTGAGAATTTCAGCATCTCTATAAATGTGACCAGGCATCCTGGGTAACATTTTCTACCCATCTCAGAATCACCTCGTTCCCTTGCCTATCATCAACTCTTGTGAGGTTTAAAAATTACTAGTCATTTAAAAAATGTCTTTTTGGTTTTTTAAAAAAGATTCAACTGCAAGTTAATTTTCTTGGAAAAGGAAATCAAGAATTCTTCTGTAAATATTGAGAGAGACATCCAGGGATGGCTCAGATTCAGAAAAGGAATCATGTCATTTTTTTTTTTCCCGCCTGAAATGATCTTTCATGGCACTCTTCTTCTTGGTCTCGGTTTTACTGTAAAATCCTGACATCCTATTTTCCTTAATGAGCAAATGCTGATAGCATGGAAATGTCCTTAGAAACAGCCATTTACCTCAGGGGAGGTCCCTGGAAGAGTTGCTGTGACTTGTGGTTGGTTTTCCGATTGCTTGGGTTTTGATTTACCACACGTATTTTCAGATAATTCTGCAATTCAACATTCCTTTTAATTTTACACCAAGATTATTATTTTTCTCTTACAGAAAAATAAGTTGCATTTCAGGGGACAGTTTCATACAATGCTAGAGATTGTGCTAGGGCTTGGAAGAGCTGGCAAATCAAAGGTGTAAGGTACCTTATTGGGGAAATTTTAGTTCAAGAGGCTGGGCCACAGCCCTGGCTTGCCCATTTGGTCTTGTGTGATCCTAGGAAAACTGTTTAACCTTGATGAATCTCTGCTTTATACCTGTAGGTCAGGACCTTTTCATTTATTTGTTCATTCACTCATTCATTAATTCAAAGCAATTTATGTACTTTAGAACTGTGGGAGATAAAACGGGAAAACTGACTCAAAAGTTTTCTGTAAACTATAAAATGGTAGATCAATGTGAAAGAATTTTGTTAATGCTTAGCCAGTGCTGTCCAAAAGAAATACAATGAGAGACTGGCCGGACGTGGAGGCTCACACCTGTAATCTCAGCACTTTGGGAGGCCGAGGCAGGCGGATCACCTGAGGTCAGGAGTTCGAGACCAGCCTAACTAACATGGCAAAACCCCATCTCTACTAAAAATACAAAATTAGCTGGGCGTGGTGGCGCATACCTGTAATCCCAGCTACTTGGGAGGCTGAGGCAGGAGAATCGCTTGAACCCAGGAGGCGGAGGTTGCCAGTGAGCTGAGATCATGCCATTGCACTCCAGCCTGGGCAACAAGAGCAAAACTCCATGTCAAAAAAAAATAAAAAAGAAATACTATGAGAGCTGTATATGCAATTTAAAATTTTCTAGTAGCACATTAAGAAAGTAAAAAAAAAAAAAAAGAGGTATTATATTTTAATTATATATTTTATTTAACTCAGCATATAAAAATGGTTATTTCAACATATAACTTAATATCAAACATTCAACATACTATGAAAATTATTGACATAGTTTACGTTTTTTTGGTACTAAGTTTTAAAAATTCGGTATGTGTTTTATATTTACAGCACATCTTGATTCAGACTAGCCATATTTCAAATGTTCAAAAGCCTCATCTGGCTGGTGGCTCCTGTATTGGAACATGCAGATCCGGACATTTCCTGGACCAAGTAGCCCATTATTTTGTTGCCAACATCCACTTTACTGGTTCCTCATGGCTAAGCTTCTCTCTCTTTGGGTCCTAGGTATTATGAGACAGGAAGCATCAAGCCTGGGGTAATTGGAGGATCCAAACCAAAGGTCGCCACACCCAAAGTGGTGGAAAAAATCGCTGAGTATAAACGCCAAAATCCCACCATGTTTGCCTGGGAGATCAGGGACCGGCTGCTGGCGGAGCGGGTGTGTGACAATGACACCGTGCCTAGCGTCAGTTCCATCAACAGGTGAGGGGCTCATGCCTGTGGGGGCTGGGGATTTGGGGGGATGGCAGGGTGTTCTGGAGGCTCTGCATATGCCTTTCCTGAAGATCTGGTCTCTCTTTTCACCAAGGCCCCTTAGGGATTACTGAACAGGAGAGATGCTAATGGGGCCTGCTGGGTCTCTGTTACCCTTCTCTTCTTCTTTCCAAAGTGAGTAGGAGTCCTAGGCCCAGGGAGAGGGGAGCATGCCAACACTCTGGCTGCTCGAGGTTCTTCTGAGCCCAGAGTTATTTCTATCCTTCTCTTTACCACCCATCTATATGTGTGGAACACTTCACAGTGAATTGTCCTGACTAGGCCTTCACAAATGTCGCTGTCCCTGTAAACCTAGGCTCAAGGTCTTAGCACTGGCCCATCTCAAAGGTTCCCAGGAAGAAAATCCTGCCTCCAGTTTGGGCAGAGCTTGAGCCAGTGAGTGAGGGGAACATAGCTCTGACTTGGAGTTGGGAGACTTGGCTCCTTTTTCCAGCTTTGCCACAGACTCGAAGTGGGACCTTGACAAGGCTCATCTGTTCTCCGAGAGCCCAGAACCCCAGTGGTTCTGATGTGCATCTTCAACTCCAGGGGTGTTGTCCAGGATGCTAAGATGCTCTGGAGCAATGGAGTTGTCCTCTCCCCAACTCACACACGGAATCTTACACATGGAGAGAAAGAACCAGAGAAACACCCTGGGTGTCATGCAAAAGATCTTCCCGGGAGCCACACAGCTCCCTTTCCTTTCCAGTCTGATCCAAGACACATGGAAGGGTGCTCTCAGAGCTTTAAAAATAAACGTATGGAAGAAAGTTTTCTGTTGTAGATGATGCAATCTCAACTCCATTTAAACCCACAGAGTTAGGAATGAAGTTCAGAGATGAACAGAAATGATGGTTCTCTAAACTCTACAGAGAAGAGAGAAGGCAGCAGCCTGGAAACTTGGATAGTTTCCATTTCTCCAAATCACACCCTACCATCATCAGTGCAGAACTTGTATGGGCATAGAGGACCCTCACTCCTGGCAGAAAGAGGTGGTCGGTCAGACTAGAATGAGAGCCTCTTGTCCTGATAGTGGATCCTTCTGTGATGACTCAAATACACAGATCGCCGTGGGAGTGCATGTGTTCACATTTTGAGTCCTGCTATTTTGTAAATGGTTAGCCTGTTTTTCTTCTCTTGGCAAACTTTTACAGAGGCCCTGACATCATGCACGGTGCAGGGGAAATAGAGGAAAATCAGGCACACAGTTTCTTGGTCTGTTCTAGAGGGGCTCTTTGTCCAGGGTGGGGTTGACATGCACTTAGAAGCCTGATGCACCTGGACAAACTTACTGAGGAGGTAACAATGACGATGGTAGGTTTTGGGGAAGAGGGGATAACTCCTGTTCTTTTTTCTGGATTATAAGAGGCTCCAGTGTGTTTTATGAGCCCCATACTTCTGGCTCTTTGCGGGATTTCCACGACACAAAACAACATGACAGGCAACTGGCCTGCTCTGCAGAGGAACATCAGCCAAACTCCTGGTCAGACTTTGGGGACCCACAGGTTTCCCAACATAGAATACACATATAATCGGCGGTTTGCAAGATAACCTTAGGTAGTCCATGGGGGTCACAAAATCTAATGCCTTACATGGGGCCAGGCAGATAAGGTAATGAGGGAAGCAGGCCAGGCATAAGACGATGGGGAGAGGTTGGGTCCCTGGCAAGCTAGACAGCACAAGTTCTATTAAAGAAGCACTGCTTCTTTGCTCCAGCCAAATGATGCTAGGAACATGGATCCAGTGTTTGCCAGATTTTTTGCATTCTTCAAGAGAAGGCAGAAGCTGGGGCTTGTGTAGATGTGTGTATGTATATTTCTGTATATGAAATCTTTATATTTAAATTAATTTTTTTTTTTAGAGATGGGGTCTCCCTGTGTTGCCCAGGCTGGTATCAAACTCCTGGGCTCAAGCAATCCTCCTACCTCAGCCTCCCAAAGTGCTGGAATTACAGGTGTGAGCCACTGCACCTAGCTTAATCTATGTATTTTTTTTTAATGGAGGCAACTAATTTCAATTAAAAATGCCTTGAAGGATGAGCATAACTTATTTACAGAGCATCGGTTTACATCCTCTATAATGCAAAGATGCAAGGATGCACATTGTTTTGTAATACATTTATTTTAATGTATTTTAGAAAAATGTAAGTAACATGCCAAACCAGTGAGTTTGTGAACTTTGTGAACACCCCCTCAACATTCCCACCTACCCACTTACAGTAGGGAACTATAATTGCCTTATACAATAACTTTATTTAAGTCAAAAATGAAGTGATGTGAAAGAAATGTATGAGGCAAATAGAGCAGTGGTTACAAATAGAGCTGTGAAGGGGCATGGGATATGTGGTCAAGAGAGATCACTGACCCGGTGATGCTTTCTGCCTGGACCTGTGCTGTGGGGAGGTTCTAACTGCTGGCTGCAGGACCATAGCTAGCCTCAGGGGTGTCCTGGGTGTCCTGTTCAAAGCCATAGCCAGGCAGGCCGTGCTGCTAAGGTGCTTTCACGTCTGTGGTCTCCTATAGTCCTTAAGGCTTGACTCTATCCTGTGGCAGGTGTAGCAACAGAGGCCAAGGTGGAAAGTGCAGAGAACAGTGACTTGGAGATAGACATGGGGGTAGAACCCAGGTTTCCCGATGATAAGAGGAGGGCTAGTGTCTTTCCACCACTGTCCTGTAGGACTCTGCGAGTGACAGAACTGAGGATCTGTGAGACGAGAGACAAGGGGGAGGACAAGTATTTTCTTCTCCATTTCAGATCCTCGCAGGCTGCCCGTTCTGCCGCCTGGCTGCCTGCCCTCTCTCATCCTTAGCCCTCTCCAGTGCTCCTCGCTGGGGGCTTCTTTTTGGGAGTATTCTCTGGCTCCTTCCTGCTCTCTTCAGTGACAGCTCACTAAGCATAGGACAATCTCATGTGGCTGCCTTCCCCATCCCCAACCCCCCAAAGCCAGAGCCATCCCAGCATACAGTTTTATTTTTCAGATGAAGGCAAAGCTCCCACTGCATTCAGATGAATGCAACTTCTAAATGCCTGCCTTGCAAATGACACTGTGTAAGAGGGTCCACAGCTCTCCAAGCCCCTGCCTCCCTTGGAGGCAACTTTTCACTCTTCCTGATTTCAAACACCTGCGGAGGAAGTGATGGCTGGATTTGTGGCTATTCTCATAGCCACAGGGGCGTCTCCATGGTTCACCCCTAGGAGTATGTGCCTTCCTGTTATCTTCCAGGGCACCAACCTAGGAAACCATGATTGACAAGAGGTTGAGCATCACTGAACTAGTTCTGTTAGGCTGGTGGGGGATTTTCTGGGACATAGATCACCTTGTTCATTTGACTTCTTATGGACAAACATGTGCTGGGAGGCTGCACAACCTGCAGGGATCGCTGGAATCCAGCCTGAGTGTCCACTGGAGGTGGCCATCCTGAAGCTGACCCAAACGGTTGGTGGAATGGGGTCTTCCTTCTTCTATGCCAGCACCATGGCCAAGGGGTGGGGACTACAAGTGGCACTCCCAGTTTAGAGGAGCAGCTCTGTTTAGTACCAACTGGTTGGGTCATGTGAGAACGTGGGGCCAGTATTATTGGGTGTTCTGATTTTTCAAGAGAAGCTAGAAATCAGATATTTATGAAAAATCTCCCGACTTAAAAATATTAGCAACTAATTCAAATAAAAACAAATATACTGTAAGCAAAACTTGTCCCAGGCTGGAGGTGGCCCTGGGGAAGATGTTTTGTTAGTTCTGCTCTTAATTCTAATTTTGGTGGCAGGCCTTCTGAGATTGTTCATCCATTTCCTCTTTCTTTATTTGTTTGCTTTTTTGAGACAGGGTCTCACTCTGTTGCCCAGGTTGGAGTGCAGAGGCACAATCATGGCTCACTGCAGACTTGATCTCCCAGGCTCGGGTGATCTTCCCACCTCAGCTTCCCAAGTAGCTAGGACTACAGGTGCCACCACCATGCCTGGCTAATTTTTTGCATTTTTTGTAGAGATGGGGTTTCATCATTGTCCAGGGTGGTCTCGAACTGCTGGACTCAAGCGATCCACTCACATCGACTTCTATCTGTGTCCTCTTTCTTCTCCACAACTGTCACAGGCCTGGGTGCCACCTGTGGGGCCCCTCACAGCTTGCAACAGTTGGACCCCTGGATTTTGGATTCTCAGCTTCTTACTGCATTGATGGCAATTTGATCAGTGCCATAGATGTGGGTGTTTCTTCAGCCTTATTTTCATGTTTCCTTTTTCAAGGCACCATGATTTTCTCTTTCACTGTAATTTTGTGAGGACTGGCGGTGGGGCGGGGGGCGTGGGATGATGGTGAGAAGCCTAGCCTTTCAAAGAAGGAAGAGTGATGTTTCCATGGGATCCTTAAATGCCACAAAGTCCCTCAGAGTTTTAAACCTCAAATTCTAAGTGGGTTTGAAATCCAAATAACCTTTATGCCTCACATAGGAAGTATTTAGCAGAGGGACCGAGCTTCCTTTGAATGTGGCTTCAAGTAAAATGCTGGGGCATGGGAGCTGGGAGTCTGGGCTGACTCGCTGTTGTGCAACTCTGGGCAAGTCATTTGAGCATCTTGGCCTTTAGTTTCCTCATCCATAGGAAGAGTTTGATGCTGAGATCCCTCCTCTCTTGGACCGTCTAGTGTGCTCTACAGTACGGCAGCCATGGTCCTGCTCACGCTCAGCAGGTAAAGGATGTGCAGTTTGGTGTGACCGCCAACTCAGCCCAACCGTCTCTGGCTTAGGAAAGGTCCTGAGTGTGCTCTCATTGGATGAGTCTTGACAGCTTGTCATTTTTTAAGTTTTAAATTTGTTTAGAGTTGCTATGATTCAATTACAGTCTTGTTCTTCCCACTACAGTTTCTTATCAGTGGAAACTGATGCTCTTTGTTTTCACTAGGTGACTGCTAAAGGCAGATGAGCAAAATCTCTCACCCCTGGGGGCGGCTTCAGAGGCTTCCCTGTAACTCCAAGATCCCCCTTTATAAAGAACAGCCCGGCTGCAGCCTTAAAACAAAGTGTGAGAATGGTTACCTTCCCCTCCCCAGCTTCCAAGGGGACCACTTGTGCTTTTTTATTATTATTATTAATTTTTATGGGTGCATAGTAAGTATATATACACATATATTTATGGGTACATGAGATATTTTGGTACAGGTATGCAATGAGTAATAATCCCACCATGAAAAATGGGGTATGCATCCCTTCAAACATTTATTCTTTGTGTTACAAACAACCCAATTACACTCTTTTAGTTATTTTTAAATGTACAGTTAAATTATTGCTAACTATAGTCTCCTCTTGTGCTATCAAATACTAGGTCTTATTCATTCTTTCTATTTTCTTGTACCCATTGAGCATCTTCACTCCCCCACTGCCCTCACCTTGTGCTTTTTAAAGCAAATGTTAAAAATATGAACATTTTAGGACTGCAGCTAGTCATTAATCTTTACAAAGACACCACTGAAAATAACATCTTACATTTATGGAGCACCTCGTATGTAGCAGCCACTGTTTTAAGTAATTAATTGATTTAATCCTAATAGTAACTCTATGAGATAGGAATGATTCTTAGTCCCATTTGCAGATGAAGAGACTGAGGTACAGAGAGGTTGAGTAATTTACCTAAGATCACATAGCCAGTAAATTGCAAGACGACTGGAATTCAAACTCTAGTGATCTTTAGTTCCAGAGCCTGTACACTATGCTACTGCTGCCTCTCAATGACCTATAACAATTGATAATGCTTTCCAGTCGTATTTATAACATTTTAAAAGAAAATGAGGAAAACATAATTTTCTTTGCTTTGTTTACATACAAATTTAATAGCCAGGCAATGATTTGAAAAGTAAGGATTTTAAGCTGAATTACAGTGGCTTTTTTTTTTTTTTTTGCCATATATTTATATGTAACTATATTTTTGTCTGGTATATCCATATATTGACATATCTAGCAATACCTCTGTAGACACATACACACAGAGACAGTGACATACACAAAAATATAAACATTAGGTCAGATGCCAGCTTAATTCCAGGTGAGTGAAAAGACAACCTCACTCCCAGAACTTTATCCAATATGCTTCGAGTTCGCTTAGTTAAAATAAGTGGTTTGAATATTAGGGAAAACAAACAAACAATCTGAATGTATTTGAGGGAACACTTAAGCTGACTGATTAGAAAAGGGCAAGAGGCTCCTTGCTAAGCTCAAGTAGCCAGGCTCCAGATGGCCTGTGTGTGTGGTGAGACTGTAGGGTGAACAGAAAAGTCCATTCCTGGGCTATCAGCTGAGGACACAGAGTGCCCTTGGTGCCTAGCACCAAGCTGTAAGATCGGAGAGGGCAGAGGCTACTTCCCATTGAGTTTAAGGGCAGGCACCCACCTGCTACTTCTGTCCTTCTTCTTCATTTATACAAGCTGGAGACCCAGTGCATCCTCAGAATAAATTTTCAGATGTTAATGGTCTGGAATGTGGAAAAGCTTCTGATAGAATGTTGCCTGAAAAGAGCAAGATGTTTGCCGGGTGCGGTGGCTCAAGCCTGTAATCCCAGCACTTTGGGAGGCCGAGACGGGCGGATCAGGAGGTCAGGAGATCGAGACCATCCTGGCCAACACGGTGAAACCCCATCTCTACTAAAAAATACAAAAAACTAGCCGGGCAAGGTGGCAGGCGCCTATAGTCTCAGCTACTCGGGAGGCTGAGGCAGGAGAATGGTGTGAACCCAGGAGACGGAGCTTGCAGTGAACTGAGATCCGGCCACTGCACTCCAGCCCAGGCGACAGAGCAAGACTTCGTCTCAAAAAAAAAAAAAAAGAAAAAGAAAAGAGCAAGATGCAAAACTGTATACATGGAGGCTGGGCGCGGTGGCTCACGCCTGTTATCCCAGCACTTTGGGAGGCCAAGGTGGGCGGACCATTTGAGGTCAGGAGTTCAAGACCAGCTTGGCTAACATGGTGAAACCCCTTCTCTACTAAAAATACTAAAAATACAAAAATTAGGCGGTGGCACGCGCTTGTAGTTTCAGCTACTCTGGAGGCTGAGGCAGGAGAATCACTTGAACCCGAGAGGCGGAGGTTTCAGTGAGCCAAGATTATGCCACTGCACTCCAGCCTGGGCAACAGAGAGAGACTCTGTCTCAAAAAAAAAAAAAAAAAAATAGCTGGGCATGGTGGCGCATGCCTGTAATCCCAGCTACTTGGGAGGCTGAGGCAGGGGAATCACTCGAACCCAGGAGGTGGAGGTTGCAGTGAACTGAGATCGCACCACTGCACTCCAGCCTGGGCAACAGAGCAAGACTCTGTCTCAAAACAAACAACAACAACAAAAAACTGTATACATGGCAAATTCTGATTTTGTTAAGAGAAAAATGGATATTTCTAAATATGCCCAGGAATGTTGGTGTAAACGAAATATACCAAAATATGTTTTTTAGATGTCTTCTTTATACTTTCCCATGCTGTTCAAAGAGTCTACAATGAACACATATTACTTTTATAATGAGGAAAAACTCTAATAAATGTCCTTTCAAAAGGTAATAGTTTGAGACTGGAATAGAACTTTTCCAAAGAAGCTGGACATTTTATTATGACCCACTCTTCTCCCAAATGCCAAGGAAGGAGTTTTCTGGTAGATCCCAAGGAGATTTTTACGTGGCCCTGTTCTGCTGCTCTCAGATGCTCCGGGCCTGTGGTCTTGCGCATGCATTGTCCTTGCTGGAAGTCTACAGACTCCCCAGAGCCTAAGGTTCTGCAGAAGAATGTTAGAGTGGTCAGGTGGCCAAGGGAAGGCAGTACGGCTATTACCTCTTTTACGTATGGGGCTTTTCCATAAGATCTTTTTTCTTTTCCGAAAATGATTTGATTACTTAAAATAAGCAGAGTGGTCTGTTTCAACTCTGTCATTGTATCGAGGTCCACAATGGAATGGACTTGGTCAAGGTCACAGTGGAGTTTCTATTAGAAGGTGAGCAAGGTCTCTGAAAAGACAGGCCAGGATATCACTGGCTCCAGCCCTGTGGATCCTTTCCATGAGGTCTGGTGCAAGGTAGGCTTCCTCTTAAGAAAGCCAAATCAGATGTCTCCTGGCAGCACTTTGACCCTCCCTAGTATCAGAACAACACATACATCCCTCCCTTGGCAACTTCCTAGGGGAAGGGGCGTTATCCCTCCTTATGTGTTCTCTAGGGCAGAGAAAACAGCACATGAGCACTGCCAGAGGACAGGGAGGTTATCTAGTTCAGTTCCTTCATTCCACAGATGGGAGGCTGAGGTCTAGGGAAGAGAAGGACTCCCTAAAGTCAATGAGTCTCTTATGGAGCTAGAGCTATACTCGAGATAGGGATGCTTACTTGTAATGTTAACACATCGTCCTCTTTCTTCAGAAGAGGCACTTGAAGCCCAGAGATGGGGTGCAAATTATACAAAGACATCCAGGAAAACAGAAGCAATGTTGGGACTAGTCCATAAACCTTCCACCCTCTTGATTCCCAGCCTGGGTTTATAAATCTCCCTCCACCTCTGTCCCTCTGCCTCAGCTCGATCCACGGCCAGTTTGGGTATGAGTTTTCTGGTTGTCTGTGCATAGCTGGTTGAGGTCTCTTCTCCTTCCTGATGGTAAATAGCCATTTTTTTTTCCAACTGCCCACAGGATCATCCGGACAAAAGTACAGCAGCCACCCAATCAACCAGTCCCAGCTTCCAGTCACAGCATAGGTAAGAGGAACTTTTTAAAAAAATTTAAAAATCTAATGGGCTCCAAATATTCTAAAGAACTTTTAATCATTCTTATGGACAGATAATTCTGCATAAAACACTTCAGCACACGTACTAATGCGCCTTCTTTGTCATTCTCCAAGGGCTGAACCTGGTAAATGAATTTTATAAATACTGCTAAAAGGTTTTGAATTTTACTGATTATTATGATAAATAGCTTTCACCATGAGACAGAAAATTGAAATCTAAGCCAAAAAAAAAAAAAAAATCCACTAATGGGGGTCTATAGAATGTCAGATAATTAAAGTAATAAATCAAGAAAGGGATACTTATTCATAACATTTTCTGCATCATTAGTCAGTAAGTAGTTTTGAATGTGTTTTTTTCTTCTATCAACCAGCCCTTCTACAATTCTTTGTGCACTTGCAGTCTTGAGTGAAGATGTGGCAAAAGTTCCCAAACTTACTTTCTCTCTCTCTTGCTTCGATCTCATGAACTCTGTGAACTGTCAAGGGCTGCCAGTGGGGTTTCCGGTGCTCACAGGTGGGAGTGGCCGTGACCCAACAGAGGAGTCATGCTTCTTAGTGCTCAAGAGTTCAGAAATGTCCTTTGTCTTCCCTTCAAAGATTGTGAAATGACACGTGTCTATTTAAGGTGTATTGTTTCTCCACTTGGGATACAAGATACACCACTGGTTAGCCGGGGGAAAAGTTATTGTACTATATAAGAAAGTGGGCAATGATTCAGCAAGTCTCTGACACTTCTGGTTGCCACAGTCAATCCTGTAGAATCACACCTCAGATTGTATAACATTTTCACACTTTTGTTACTCTTTCTTTAACTGAAAACTTGAAGTCACACGGTGATGGGGAATGGGCAGAGGCCTGGCCTCTGGTTCCAACTCTGTCATTAACTCACCCAGTAAAATGTAAAAGTCCTCTCACCTCCCTGAGCCTCAGTTTCCTCATTTGTTGATGGAGGGACATTAACCAGGTGCTCGCTGAAGCCTCTGATCCTCCATGGTTGGCTCTTTGGATAAAGGTAAGACAGATTTCCTCCTTGCCATGAAATAATTCCTCATTTAGTAATCCCTTCAGAAAGTGTCTGCTAAGTCCCTGCAGTGCAGACCTTGGCATCAGAGGCCAAGCCTATAAGAAAGGGAAGACACGATCCCCATTCTCAAGGTAAAGGGGGAATATAATGAAGAGAAGTTTGCAAAACAGAGATGAAGCTCAAGAAGAAGGGATGGGTGCCGTGGGGGCAGAAGGGAAGGAACCACCAGCTCTGTTGGGCTAGTGTGAAGAGGGTGAAGGAAGGCTTTCTGGGGGAATATTTGTGGCTGAGATTTCACTTGTAGCTGACCAATGATTTCAGGTCACATAGCACTGAAAATCAGATAGGTATAACTGCTAATATTCTTTCATTTGGTTTAGAGGAATAATTCTACTGTAGGTCAGCAGCATGTTTTGTTCTGTTCCAGAATTTTTTAAATTAAACTACATCTCGCATACCTATAGCCCCTTAGAGTTCACAAACTTACCGAGAAGTGATGAAACTGAAACTTAGAGAGATGAAATAACTAGCCCTAGGTCATGTTGCCAGTAAGTGGCGGAGCCAGAAGTGGAATCTGGGTCTTTTGAGCCTAGAGCAATCACAAAACACGAAAACGAATGTCATGGACTCTGCCAGCAACATGGTGAGCCTCGGTTATATATGGTGGTTGTTGTTTAAAGTACCAGGTGACTTGGGAACTTCTTTCTTCCTCTGTTTTTTACATGTTAATACAGAAAAGGTTGTGGGATTTGCATAAATCTATTTTAAGGAGCTTCTTCTGGTGAAGAAAAAGAGAAGTTAACAATTTCTGCTTCTGTGTCTCTTAAGGAAGATGTAAGATCAAACTGAAATGTGAGAAGAAAGGCATGGCTCCCTTTAGGTTTGTAGGAGCCAGGAGCTGGATCTGCTCCAAAGGGAAGCCATGAAGGGCTTCTCAGGCAGTCACCGCCATTTCTAGTGATTTCCTACTCTGAAAAGTCAAAGGTGGCTCCACCTGCTTCCAGCTGGTTATAGCCCAAGGAAGTGTGTTTGAGATTGGTCTGTAGGTTTTAATGAACCAAGAAAGAATTCCCACAGCCCAGAAATGGCAATTCAGCTGTACAGCTGGAGAGGCCCCTGCTGATGGACTGATCTCTCCCTAGGATTCTGGAGCCAGAAGTTAATGTGAAACTTGCACAAAAGTTGCCCCCTGCCTCCCATCCAATTCTTATTCTTAGGAACTTTGAGACCTAGCCTCAGTCACAGTAAGTCACCAACCACTGCCCCTGTCTCTGGGCAGGCAAAATGTAGACTTTAAGTCAGTAAACCCACGGCTAAGTTCTGGTGCCGCTGTTTATTAGCTAGATAACTGAATCACTTTCCCTGTGGAGCCTCAGTTTCCTCATTTGATAAATGGGGATAAATAATAGCACTCTGGGCTGTTGCAATCATCAAATGAAAAGTACTGCATTCATATGAAGTATATTATTGCTCTTCATTATTTATTAGTGAGAAGCAGATTAGTTATAGGGATTAAGGCTTTAGTCTCTGGGTTCAAATCGCCACTCTGTGTCTTTTATTTTTTATTTTTACTTTTGAGACAGGATCTTGCTCTGCTGCCCTGGCTGGAGTGCAGTGGCACAATCATAGCTCACTACAACCTCGACTTCCTGGGCTCAAGTGATCCTCCTGCCTCAGCCTCCTGAGTTGCTGGGACTATAGGCTTGTGCCACCACACCTGGCTAATTTTTAAAAAAGTTTTTTGGTGGGTCTTGCTATGTTGGCCAGGCTGGTCTTGAACTCCTGAGCTCAAGTGATCCTCCCACGTCTGCCTTCCAAAGTGCTGGGATTACAGGCGTGAGCCCTGGCACCAGGTACTCTGCCTCTTGTTAGCTGTGTGATCCTGGGTGGGCCACTTGTCTTCTCTGAGTTTTACCTTTCCAATAGGATCTTCACATTTCCTAGCTTCTATTATTTTTCTCAGAATTAAATGAGATAATGCCTCAATGCCTGGCACAGAGTAAGTTCTCAGAAAATGTTCGTTATCCTTATTGTCATAATTAATATTAAAAATCAAATCCAGGGAAACTGGAAGGAGAAAAGGCAGGGAGAAAGAAGGGGCACTCTGTGGTTTGGAGTTTGTTAGCTGAGCGCGTGAGTTTGGGCTCAGGTAGTTGTGTTTGCACACAAGGTTGGGTGTGCAGGCAGGTGGGGAAATGCCTAATGAGTATTCCAGGTTTTTTGTTTGTTTTTTGTTTTTGTTTTGTTTTGTTTTGTTTTAGCACTGGCTGTTGGTGGGCCCCAACTCCCCTCTTTCTCCTCTCCATCCCCTGCTTTCTGTATCCATGGAAAGGCTGGAATTTGAGCGACTGCCCTTCCTGTCCCCGTGTCCCGGTGTTCCTTTCTGCAGGGGTCAGTCCTCCCCAGTGCCCCCCCCATCCTCCCCCCAGCGCAGAGAACTGGAGCGCATGGCCCATCCGAGGCCCGCGCTGGTGGCCCTGGTGTGGCCGCCTCCGAAGGGCGAGTGTCCTCGGCGCCTCCTGCCCCTCTGCACTCGCTCCCTCCCAGCCACCCCCAGCTCCGCGAGCGGTCACAGCCTGCCCGCGGCCCTCAGCCCTCTGTGTCCCTGACAGCCCGTCTTTCTCCGCGCAGTGTCCACGGGCTCCGTGACGCAGGTGTCCTCGGTGAGCACGGATTCGGCCGGCTCTTCGTACTCCATCAGCGGCATCCTGGGCATCACGTCCCCCAGCGCCGACACCAACAAGCGCAAGAGAGACGAAGGTAAGAGAGGCCCGCGCAGCCCCGTCGGGGATGCGCCCCATGGGGTCCGTTTCGGGTGCTCGGTCGCGGATGGCAGCAGAGGTGCCCGCGAGCACCCCCCTTACCTGCAGAGGAGCGAGTCCCTCTGCCCGCACTCTGTCCTTTTCGTGAACACGGGAAAGGGCTGAGCCCACTGCAAGGACAGACAGGCAGCAGGGTGACTGTGGCATTCTTGCTGGCCTTCCCTGTGGTCACCCCTTGGATAGAAGCACTGGGCCTGGCAGAGCCCTTGTGGCCTGAGCTTTGGCCTTTAAGAAGACCCTGTGTGCGTGCAGATATGCCCCCTGAGGGCAGGGTGTGCTGGACTCCACACCCAAGTCCACTTAGCGGAGAAGCTTTGGACCAGAGAGAGGTGGCTGGGCAAAGCCGTGAGAGGGGCACACGTTGGGTGGGCGGAGGGGTGGGTTCTCTGAAAGGCCCTGCACACCTCTCAGCAGAGAAGGCCTTCAGCCCTGGTGATGGTGTTGCGGGGTGGTGCTGAGGAAATTAATAATCATCTCATCCTTGCCCTTGGGTCTGGAAGGAAGGAGTGCGGGGGTGTTGGGAGGGATTACAAAGATGACAATCTTGCCGGTTGGTTTTTCTCAGGCCCTCCACGGGCTGGGCCATGTGGTGCCTGGGTCCCCAGAGCCAGCCACCTCGGTCCTGGACGCAGGACACCTTAACCGGGGCTCCTTTCCCCTGAATGGGCTGCCAGTACTGGCTGACATTAATGGGTTTGAGAGAAGAAAAGACCCCCTGGGAATCTGTAAAACCTTAGTCAGGGAAAGGAAAAAAAAAAAAAAAAAAAAAAAACCAGGGCTGTGGTCTAGGGCCTGAGAGCAGCGTGACAGAAATCTTGATTCAATTATTCTGTTCCTCGGCACAATTCCCTTTCTCAGCTCCGTGTAAGGGATGTGTGTTCTCGTGAGCACATGCCTAAGTACTTAAGATCTGTAACTAGAAAATTGAGTCGGCCCAGCTGTGGATTGGCCTGTAGCCTGCGTGTTGCCAGCAGTGCAGAAGCAGAGCCGGTGGCCTCGGTTTGGAACCATGGGGGTGTGTGGGGATGATTCACGGCTTTTGGAACCTGCCTCGCCTCTCTCTTCTGCTCCTGCCGCTCCTGAGCAGATGTCAGAAGTCTTTAACTCAGTAGGCTGCGGTGCTGTGTTGCTGCAGGAGGCAGTGGGCCTGCCATCTCTGTTGGTTTATGAGGTTGATGGTGTCATCTTTTCTCCCATTGTCACCTGGACTCACAGCAGATGTGCCTAAGCTGGGGCCTGTATATATTTGTTCACAGTGGAGGGACAGATTGTGTGAGACTCCCCCGGAGGCTGAGGGATCCAGGCAGAGATTTTTGGGGAAAGAAAAAATATAGTTAGATGTTTATCACCAAACAGACAGGTTCTGGCCTGGAGGCATTATTTTACTTTGTTTTCGGAGTGCTATATTGGCTTGCAGTCTGACCAGCAGTCATGGTTTTGCCCCTCAAGCTCCTTTACAAGGTATAGCATCTTCAGAATGTGGGTGGTGTTGGTCTTGACTACTCTGTACTACTCAGATCATTCCCAGAGGAGGACTGCAGCCCATTTGGGGGTATTGACCTTTAAGAGGGACAGTGACAAATGGGATTGTGTCCTGGATGAAGAGGGATCTGACACAGCATCTGGGAACACCTTGAGGCTCTAGAAATATTTTGGCACTCTCATATGTGCAACTTGGTTCTTTTTAAACTGAGGTGAAATCACCTCTGCATCGGCCACACACTTTAACTTTAAGGCCATGCAATGAGATCTCATTCCTTCCTCTTTCCATGCCTCCAAATACTTGAAGGCAGCAATCCAGTCTCGCTTATTCTGCTTTTCTTTGTGCCAAAATATCCCTAGAGCCTCAAGGTGTTCCCAGATGCTGTATCAGATCCCTCTTCATCCAGGATGCAGAGGTGTTTTCACCTCAGTTTAAAAAGAACCAAGTTGCACATATGAGAGTGGCCTAGGGATAAAAGGAGATGCCTCGGGAGGTAATGAGTGCCCTGTCTCTGGGGATATGTAAGCAGAGACTAAGTGGCCACTTGTCAGGCTGCCATACAGAGTATCAAGAATCAGATGTGGTATTGGATGATCTTTTTTATTTTTTAATTGAAATTTTTTTTCTTAATAAATAGACATGGGGTTTTGCTATGTTGGCCGGGCTGGTCTTGAACTCCTGACCGCAAGTGATCTGCCTGCCTAGGCCTCCCAAAGTGTTGGGATTACAGGCATGAGCCACTGTTCCCGGCCTGGGTGATCTTTGAAATCTTTCCAGTTCTGATATATATGGTCGAGTCCTGATCCTCACGAAGACTTGGGGATAGCCCAGTCGGTGGTCTGTGGTAGAAGGGAGAATGACTTGATGGTCCTGGAAGCTTACAGGAGTGGAAAGAGTGGGGGACAAACCAAAGCAACCAGAGCCTCCCCCTCACTCCTGCCCCACACCACTGAGAGTGTGCACGTTTGATCCCAGGGGTGGGCAGCAATGGCCGGGCTCACACCAGGGAAGTGTCTGTCGGAGTATTGCATAAGTGCCCCCTTCTGATCTTTCCTATCCTTTCTCTCTATCTTTCTGGATCCCTGTAGTGGCTCTAGAGGGAGGTAAAGAGTCAGAGACTGTCACTTCCATTTTACTAGGGGAGGTGATGGAGGCTACACAGCCATGTAGCTGGTATGGACTGGGGAGTCGGGAGGAGCTTGAGTGCCCCTAAGGCCTCAGTTCCCTGGTATTTTCCAGCTACCTGTTGCCCCTCAGCCTTTTCAGAGATGCCCTTTGGAGGCGGAGCAGCCTGGGGCTGGGCAGAGCTGGGGGTGCTGTAGGGAAGAGTTTCAGTCAGAAGGGCAGGATTAGCAGGTTGGATGCGGAGACAGAAGTGAGACCTGAAGGCCAGAGGTTGGAGGAGAGCAGAGAACGTAAGAAGCAGCCACTGGGGAAACAGGGACATTTCAGGCACACTGGCCGGCTGGCCCACGGAGGCTGCAAACCATGGATTTGTGGGGTACTGGCCTCCAGAGTAGTACCATCAGCAGCCTGAGAGAAGAATCATGGGGTAAGAGAGGCAATGGTGAGCTAAGAGGAAGACAGCTGAGGGTCCTTGCCCATTTTTCAGATGAGGTGACTGAGTCTTTGCAAGGTGGAGTTGCTTACTCTGCTGCCTGGTTCACAGTCATCCCCAGCTTAGACTTGAGTTTTGCCCTGAAGGCATTTCCTGGGGCCGCCTTTCTGCCCAGATCTCAGCAGAGGTGAACAGGTGATAGGATCCAAACACAGAGGGTGAGCTGGTGATCATGACTGACAAGCTCAAATTCCTCTGATGAGTAGGGCAGCGGGTGAGGTGACACCAGGGGAAAGAATAAGGCAGGGAAGGCCAGTTTTGACCAAAAGGATCTGGGGGGCTCCTCATAGGAGGGGGCATTTGAGAGCTGGGTAGAGGGAGGAGAGGGCATTCCAATCAAAAGCAAGAGAGATTGTGCCAAGTCTGGGACTCTGGTGAGCACGTGGAGGGAGAGGACCAGCACGGCAGGATTTGGAAAGGGAGAGAGGTAGAGAGAGGTGGGTGGCTTAAACGTGGTCAGAGGTTTCGAAACATTTAGTCTAGAAGCATTTAGGGAGATAGTTTTGAGCTATGCGTCTTAGATACTCAAGAAACATTTACTCTGCTGAGTGTTTCAGATAAAAAGGTAGCGTGAAAGTGACTAGACCCGCACTATCCAACAGAAGGAGAATGCAAGCCACATGTGTAATTTTAAATGATGTAGTAACTACATTAAAAAGAATAAAAAGAAACAAGTGGAATTAATTTTAATAATATATTTTATTTAATCCAGTACACCCCAAATACCATTTCAACATGTCATCAATATAAAAAATTTGATGCTATATTTTCTCTTATTTTTGCTGCCAAGTTTTTGAAATCTGGTGTGTATTTTACACATGTAGTACATCTCAGTTTGGATGCTAAACGTTTGACAGTTAAAGTTAGATGTAGTCCTACCAAAACAATAAAGCTGTGTTTAGTGGGAAAAATACTCTATACTGCTTCTACTTTAAAATTAAAATTAAAATCAAATCAAATAAAAAATTCAGTTCCTCGACTGTACTGGCTACATTTCAAGTGCGCAGTTGCTACATAGGACTAGTGGCTGCTGTGTTGGACAACACAGCTCTAATACAAGTGCTTGGCACATAGTAGGTGCTCAGTAAGTGCTCCTTGGTAGAGTGGATCAGTCACATTCCTTTAGAGAGTTCACAATTAGCAAAGAGGGTAAGTGGAGGGACCGCTAGTTTCCTCAGTCAAGGATGCTTTTGTTTGGTATTTTCAGCTTCCATAGAAAGCTCTGAGTAGAGCTCTGGAGCAAAGACACACAAACTAGAATATTGTTAGGTTGGTGGATTGGCAAAGGCCCTTTCAGTATAGAGATTCTAGAGTTCTTCCTAGGATGTCTGCCTCCAAGACCAGACTCGGGGATACGGCCACTATGTCCAAGTCTCAGTTGAACTGTTCTGCAGCAACAGGTAAGATCTCTGTGTCCTCTGGAGGAAGAGCTGGGGCTGGTTAAAGGAAGCTGCAGGAGGCAGATTATGGCTGAATGCAACATACAGCTTTCAGAAGCAGCCAGGCTGGGCCAAGAATGGAAGCTTTATCTTAGAAAGATAGTGAGCTCTCCATCATCAGAGGTGTGAGCAGGGGCTGGACAAATGAGGAGCAGAAGAGTCAAGGAGGACATTCTGGTTCAGCTTCTGTGACTTTTGAGGCAGACCTGTTCCAACCTGGGTGGCCAGTGCTTCTGTGCCAGTACTGTGTCTACGAGTGCATCTACCCACTTATCTTTCCCTTCTGCTGCCTGACCCTGAGGCTGCCACTCATGTGGACTTGACAGGGCAGGGGCCACAAATCATTTCTATTCCCAGCTCAGCCTCTCGGCATAGCCCCGGTTCACAGGGATGCCCGGGAGGCCTGTAGGATGGCTCCGAGGGTCAGGCTGGGGTGCCGCCCAGTTATGAGATGTCGCTTTGTCTCTTGGTTGGTCTGAACTGAGAGCTTTCGTGGAGGAAACTGTGACACGGCTCAGGAATCCTGCTGGGTGAGGGGAGTGGAGGCTGAGTCGGCACCTCCCTCTCCGGAAGGCCCAGAGGAGGTGGTGGCAGGGAGAGACTTGGCAAAGCAGGCAGGATTGTGAATAGCGGCCATGGGTGAAAGGGCAGCCTCAGACCCTCGGTTCCTTCCTGGGCCTTTGATCTCTGGTGAGACCTCCTTCCGCTGCTCTCCCTGCTTAGGTCCCCTCCCTGTCCCCCTCACAATAACCCACAGGGCCCTGAGTCTGAAAGGCCCTGAACACACTGAGGTCAGCGGAGTGCAAATCCCTTTCACCAGTTCAGAAAGCTGACCCGTCCAGCCAGTGTGGACTGTGGGGGCCAGAGGTTTCTTTTTGGGCAGTAGGTGTACATTGCAAGGGAGTTTCCAGCCTTCTGAGGAGGGCACAAGAAGGGCAGCAAGAGTCCAGAGATGGCCTGTCCTTTCCAGAAGATGCCAAGTCTGATGAGACTCTCATGGGAAGTTTGTTGGAGGGCATTTAGCCAGGTGCTCCCATTATGACTTCCTTTTTGGGGATGCCTGTTTCCTCTCTGTTTTTGTGTCTCTCCCCATGTCTTTGGGGGTGCATCTCATTCTGTATTATTTGGCTTTGTTTATTTCCTGTTTATTGAACCTTCCTCTGTGTCTGTTTCTGTCTACTGGTCTAGCTCTCACTAGCTTTCCTTTTCGTACATATTCTCTCTCACACACACACACACTCTCTCCTACTCTCTCTCTCCCTCTCCTTTTCTCTCTCACACTCATTCACTCGTTCAATTTCCTTTCTGTCTTCTTGTATTCTCTCTTGCTATCTCTCTCTCTCCCCAAATCCCCTCTTCCCCTCTCTCTTTCAGGCTGAATGCCCCCTCAGCCCTGCCTAGCAGACCTCCACGGGAGCTATGGCCAGAGGGAAGGGGTTTCAGAAGCTCACAGACCGTGCTGGGCCCCTGGGCCCTCTGACACCGGCAGGCCCTAGTCTTTTCTCTCCTAGGACCCTTTACCTTCCCTGGATGCATAGATGCTGTCTGCCGCTCCCGGGATCAGGACAGAAAATGGAAGCAGGAAGTGGGGAGAGCCCTCTCAGAGCTCCCAGAAGGGATGGGTGTGTGGAAAAGCTCAGGATTCCCGAGTCAGGAGTAATAGGCAGCCCCTGTGGGATTGAGAGTTCACAGATCTCTGATCCCTGGAGAGACCCAAATAAGGTGTTGAGTCAAGGGCACAGGTTCATGGGCAGGGATGAAATGGTTTGAGGACTTCTTGTAGCAAGTTACTTAATCTCTCTGCGCCTCCATTTTGTTATCTAGCGAACAGAGTTGATGCAAGCCTTGTGGGTTACTGTGAGAATAAAATGAAGTGAAGTGACAGCTGCCAAGGGCGTGGCCCCAGGGCCTGGCTATAGTCATTGGCCACTGAGAGGCCTGTGTTTGAGGACATGAGGCCCGTCATGGCAGAGGACAGCAGACTTCAGCCACGGTCCTGTTGGCAGCTGGAACTGGCTGGTTCGCCTACCACCACCTTCCTGTTTGGAGCCGTGGAGCCATGGGGCGATTCCATGGTACTGAAGAAGCCGATTGCCTGCAGCCAGGAGCCCGGGGCATCCAGGCTGAACAACAGTGCCCCCAGGTGTCGGCTACAGAACGAAGGGCCACTCACTTTCCTCCTCCTTTGCCTTCAGGACGCTGAGTCTCCCCGCCTGCTTCATGACAGAAGAAAAGGGTCAGGCCCCAGTTTTCCCTGAAGAGAGGCACAGGGAGCACAGAGGGGTGGAGGCCCCCAGGGTGGGGGCAGAGGGCAGCACTCTGGGCCTGAGAGGGCTAGGCCTCTGAGGGGTTTTTGGGGCCACCAGCCTGGACCTCGAGACTCCCCCATGGGAGCTGAAAGGGCCTTGGAGAGCACCTGAGACGCCCCACTCCGTCATTCACATGGGAAAACAGGCTCAGAGAAGAGAGGCGGTCTGCCCAGATCACATAGTAAAACCCAGAAAACCTAGAGGGAGAGGATGGCTCCATGGAAAATCCTTGGCATCCCTTGCCTTTCGATGTGACAAATTCAGTTATGCTCTCCCTCCTTTCCTCCCTTCTCACAGGGCGGACCGCCGTCCCCACTGTTGACAGCCGGCCCCATCAGTCTTCTCTCCCCACGGGGTACTGCCAACACGTCCCCCCGCACTGACCTCAGTTCTTGAGAGAACCCCTGCCCTTCCCTCGCGGGCCTCCCTTTCCCCCTGCTCATTCCTCCTGTGCCTCCAGTCCCTGTGTGTTGGCTCAGCTTCCTGTCTCCAGGCCATTGCCCACTCAGGGCCTGCCATCTGGAATGCTGTCCTTAAGCCTGGACCTGGCCTGGCTCTCCGGAACCAGCCCACTCCCCTGTGGGGATTTCCAGTGTTGGGTCATTGGTCCTTCACAGCTGGCTGAGACCCAAGGATTCTTTAGGGTCCAGTGTGGAGTATGGGTGACCAGGCAGGCTCTCCATCTCCTTTTCCCAGAGTGGCTTTGGGGGCGGGAAGGAGGTTACCACAATTTTGTCTTGGCCTCTGCTGGGGCTTTCCAAGGACAGGTCCCCTCCCTGGCCCTCTGTGAGCTGTCCCCTGGATGTCCCCTCATGTAGAGGGGTGGGTTGTTTCCTGAGTTCTCTTTTTGTCCAGGCAGGAGTCAGTACCAAGGTTCTGCTGTGGTCATGGTGGGGGCATCACGTAGAACCCAGGGGGGAAATTGGCAGCCTGGCAGCTGTGCTTTCCTTGGCTTGCCCTGTATGGATGATGATTTTGAATCAGTTACCAACATTGCAAAATCAGGAAATTTCATGTATGGATGGATGCCTGGCTTCTTTTGGGAAGAAAAATCAGATCTGGCAACCCTGGGGCAGCTGGCAGCCTGACAGCCCACAAGGCAACAGTCATCTGGGGCTGCTGGGCCTGAGTTCTCACGCGCTCCCCACTCAACTTGCTCTCGGCACTTGTGCTCTGTTTTTCTCGGCCGGAAGGTCTTTGAGCTTCTGGAGTCTTAGCATGAACTCTGAAGAAACCAGTTTGGCTCAGTCTGCCTGTGGCAGCTAAAGCTAACAGGAGGCAGGTCCTGGAACTGGCTGGTGGGGCCAAGTGCGTGTGTGTGTATTTGTGTGGTCAGGGAAGTGGGTAGTCAGGCTTACAGGCCAGAGGTGGGTAGGGTAGCGGAGGCAAGAATTTAGGGCGGGGGCCAAGCAGCCACACTCCTTGGCAGGTCATGTACTCTATACCCTGTAGGTAGGGTAGTCCAGGCACAGAGGGCGCAGGCTTGGCCCAAGGGTATGCAGGGGGCAGTTAGTGGCAGAGATGGTGAGGACCTGGTTTCCATCTCCCTGCCTGGCTGGCCACTCTCCCCTGTGATCTCTGTCCTGATCTTATAGCCATGGGCACCTCAGTTGAGACTCAGATAGACAACTGCTGGAGGCCTCTGTGGTAACACAGGGCATCTGAGGCCAGGTGGCCAATTGGAGGGGCTCCTGGGGCCTTTCTCTAGTGCCCAGGGCCTGTCCCACGGGTGGGGGCTCAGGTTTCGGTTCCTCCTCACTCCTGGGTCCCCAAGTTTCACTTTGATTCAGTGAGCGAGAGTCCCCGTGAGAGCCAACGCCACTGAACCCCCACCCTCTCTGTTTGCACACCTGGTTTGCCCCAGCCCCTCCCCCTCCTCTCACCCCCAGTTCCTTTTCCCATGGGGCGGTGTACGGGTGTTCAGGAGAGTCCTGGGGGTTTGGGAGAGGGTAGGGTGCTGCCATGTTGGGATCTCAGTTCAGGGAGTCAGTTTGAGGCCAACCAGTACAAGACTGGTGGGGCCGATGGAGGAGGAGGATACAGTCTCATCTGCTGTGAGCAGTCCCCTGCCAAGACGGTCTGAAACTTGAGGTGAAATGGCCTTGGCTTTCTCCGCCCTGCATGCCCTGCTGCCCCATGGGGAAGAGAATCCCACAGTCCTTTCTCTCTGGCTTGGGAATATGGTTTAATCCCTGGCCACACAGTCTGTGGTTCAGAGACTTTACAAGGCTTCAAACCCCTTACCCTGCTGTTTCCCTTCTTCCTGTCCCTTTCTCTGTCTCGGTGTCAGTTTTTCCATCTAAAATGGAGATCAAGGAATTGCTGAGGTTTTTTCTGGCACCAAAATTCTGAGTTTCTCCTGGTTCCATCTCAAGTCCTCTTGGCATTATTTTAGAGCAGCAGTTCTCAAATGTTTGGTCCTGGGTCCCTTTAAACTCTTAAAAATTATCGAGGACTTCAAGGAGCTTTAGTTTATGAGGGTTAATTAAAATGGATGAAAGTTTAAAATATTTATTCATTAAAAATAACAGTAACAAACAAGTAACATAAAAAATATTTTTGAAATAAGAAAGAACCAAATCTTCCAAACCCCAAATTTCGTATGAATGCATTGGCTTACAGTTCTGCAGGTCTCTTCAGCGTCTGACTTAATAGAAAACAGCTGGACTCTCATAGCTGCTTCTGTATTTGCTCTGTTGTGATGGAACACATCTTACAGCTTCTGAAAACCTCCACCGTAGACTCATGAGAGAATGAGAGTGAAGAAGGCAAATCACACCTTGGCATTAATATGAAAATAACAGGTGCAGCAAACCACTATGGCACATGTATACCTATGTAACAAACCTGCACATTCTGCACATGTATCCCAGAATTTAAAATAAAATAAAAAAATTACAATAACTTTGCCCTCACAGATCACCTGAAAGCATCTTGGAGACCCCTTCTTCCAACCCTGGCAGGGCTCCCTGGACTACACTTTGAAAATTTCTACTTCAGGCTGCTGCAGTCTGAACTTGCCTACTTATCACTCATATAGATAAGGAGAACAGTTAAGAGGTTTCAGTTAAAAGAAAGGTGTCATCAGTCGTTTCTCCCATTCTTAGCTCCTGAAGACAGTAGGAGCCATGGCAGGTCTTTGAGCTGAGGAGGGAGTGACAAGACACACTGGGCTTTGGAAATCCTCCACTAGCCAATTGGGATATGTAGTGCTTCTTGCTTCTATCCCAGGTTGAGCTCCCACAGAAAGACATAGCTACCGAGCCTTCTCCCCTTCCCAGCAGACTGTCGATAGGGCTTGAGGTCTAATTTCCCTCCAGAAGGCTTCCTTCTGTGCCAGCAGCAGCCAGCTTCTGCCACCCAAGAGCCTGGTGAGTGGATGTTTCAGAACCCTGCCTCGTCTCCCCATCTAGCTTAGCTCTGTACTGGCCTGCAGCCTCCTGGAGACCCCATCTAGGGCATATTTTTGATGGGAAAAAAACCTAGCAATGCTATTGATTGGGAATGAAACAAAATAAAATAAGGAAGTGATTTTGGTATTTATCTTGACTCCTGGCATTTGAGGAAGAGCAGGTGTAAAAGATGGTTGAGCAAGGGGAGATTTTTGTTCTGATTCCATAGGGGTTTCTGGGTGTTTCTCGAATGTTTCTGGGTGACTCGTGTGTGTGTGTGGGAGGGGAGGGTTGGGGGGTGGGGGCGAGGTGTGTGTGTGCCTGCATGTGTTTAAATTTCACTTTGAAATTTCCAGTTTTCATTTTTATTAGTACAAATTAACATTTGTATTAGTCCTTCCTTGGGGCATTTTATCCCAGTGATAGAGTAAAATGGGTGAGAGGGAGAACAAGAGAATGTCTTAAGGTAATTTGAGAAAAATTGAGAGAGGAAGAAGGATAAAAGATGTGAGAGAAGGTATGTGTGAGAAACAAATTGCTTGTAGCAACATTAACTGATCTATGAGAGGAAATAGGCAGAGAGAAAGGCATAGCCTCTTGAGGGACTGAACAGTGGAGGATGAAAGTGAGGAGGGGGTCAGACACTTCCCAGCACCAGCCACCAGGTGGCAACATCGACCCAGGACAGCTTAGTTGCTGTCCAGGATTAGGGACAAGAGGGGTAGAGTAGCAGGGCAGTGTGTGCCGGCCATTCGTGAGCTTAGTATGCTTGTAACTGGGTTGGAGGTGGCAGTGCCCAGGTGGGCTGACCATTCGCTGAAGTGTCACTTCTTTGGCAGCATTTGGTCAGGGAGGGGGAGGCTGGACCATTGCTACTGGAGATTAATCTGGTCCTTTCTCACCTCCATGGTCCAAATGTCTTGATATAAACCTTTCTGGGAGTGAAGTCCTTGGTTCTACTCTAAGCCTTTATTTGCTGTGTGATCTTGGCCAAGTCACTTCTCTCTGAGCCTTGTTTTCCTCATATTAAAATGTGGAAATTGGAGCAGATGATTTTTGAGGGTCTTTTGGGTTCTGACACTCTGTGGTGTACCAGAGAGCACTAGAGCTGGAGTTAGATTCTAGATCTTTCTCTGTCAGCCACGTGACCTTTGGCAGGTCACTTCTCACATCTGTGGAGATTATAGTCACATATCCCTCATAGACTTATATAAAATAGAAGATGGAAAAATGCTTTTGAAATCTTTTTGGTGCTTTAGGAAAAGGAGAGTGTTGTGATTTTATAATTTTTGCTGGAATTTTTTTTTTTTTTTTTGAGACAAGGTCTGGCTCTGCTGCCCGTGCAACCTCTGCCTCCAGGCTCAAGCCATCCTCCCAGCTCAGCCTCAGAGTAGCTGGGACTACAGGCATGAACCACCATGCCTGGTTAATTTTTGTATTTTTTGTAGAGATGATGTTTCACCATGTTGTCCAGGCTGGTCTCAAACCCATGAGCTCAAGCAATCCACCTGTCTTGGCTTCCCAAAGTGCTGGGATTACAGGCGTGAGCCACTGCACCCAGCCTTCTCTGGAATTTAAATTAGCCAGAAGCAGGGGCTCCACCACCTTCACTGCTTAGAAAGTTTGTGCCTCTACATGTGACCACAGAAAAAGGCCTGCCTTATGGCAAGTGTTTGCTCAAGGTCACTACATCTCTGTGCTAAATATCTATTGAATCTGCTCATTTCTCTCCATCCCCATTGCTACTGCCTTGGTCCAAGCACTCTCTCTCTTCTGTCATTTGGACTATTGCTGTAGCCTGCTGGCTGGTCCCCATCTCCAATGTCATTGACTTGTCCAAATAATAGTCTGCCCTCCACATAGCAGCTGAAATAAAGTTCTGATCAATGACTTGCCTGAAGGGTTTTAACCTTCAAATCTGCCCATTGTTCTCAAAAGCCATGCAAACTTCTTAACAAGGCTGCCAGGCCCTCTCCACTCTCCTCTTTTCACAACTGCTCTAGTCATACCAAACCTCTTTCCATTCCTTAAACACCAATGCTGTGTCCTGTTTGCAACCTAGGAGTCAGACAACCAGGGTTCTAGTGCTGACTCAATAATGACTACTCCTGGGACCTTGGACTAATCTCTGAGCCTCAGTTTCCCAATTGTGCTTGTGATTGGACTGTTATATGAATTGAATGAGATAATGCATGTGAAGTGCTCGGGATGACCCCACATATAATAAGTGCTTAGTAAAGAGTGCCTTTTATTATTCTCTTCCCACTGCTTGAAAAACTGTCTTCCTCTCTCACCCTACCATTTACCTGGCTGATATCCCAAACTTCAGGATCTAGCTTGTGTCACTTCCTAAGTGAGGACTTCTTAGATGCTCCCCTCCAACCTAACTCCCCACCAGCACACAGAACCTGCCTGTTCATCAAAATATCACATTTGTCACTTGCCTGTTTTCCGAGCAAGACTGTGAGCTCCATGAAGGCAGGAACTGTGTCTGGAGCAGTCACCAATGTCACCTTAGTGCCCAGCACAGGGCCTGGTTCACAACAGCAAATATGTACTGAATGGGGGCCATGGATGTCACAGAAGCCATGGGCTCATCTGGGGAATGAGTGGAGGCTGCTGAGCAGAACACAGGGCCTTGCACATCAAATATCCCCCAAGTCCTGCCTGACCCCAGAGTCTCCATCCTCCAGGATCTTGTGACAGCCATTCTAGATGGGGAGGGAGCTCTCTCATGATCTAAATACACACATGCACACATACGGATGCTGGTGCCTGTGGTCCTCTTTCTGCCTGCCATACCTATGCATGTGCTCCAGATGTGTATAGATCACAGCCCCAAAGAGGAACTGCAATATGGGATAATTATATTGGCTAATATTTACTGAGTGCTGACTATGTAGATTTTTAATTATTAACTCACGTAATACTCACAACCACTGTACCAGGTGGATACTCTTATTATCCCCATTTTATAGAGATACAGAGAGAGTGAGACAATTTCCCAAGGTCACAAAGCTCAACAGTGGCAGTGTTGGGACTAGCACCTGGGTACTTACTGGCCATCCCAGTCTGCCTCTCACAGAGGGTATCACGACAGGATGACATCAGTACGAGGCTGTGTCCTCCAGAGGAATGTCCTCAGCTCTCTCCAACATGGGGCTCTGATTCTACTTTTTCGCAATTCTGCCTATCCCCCCATCAACCTGTCTGGCTGAGCTCAGGGGGACCTTGGCTCAGAGTCTGTTGCATCACTCAGGGGTACGCCATTCCCGAAGCTTTCCTAACACTGTTGTGCACACTTCCCTGTCACACCTGCAAGTTGGTCACCTTCAAGTGCAGTTGGCTGGTCACATGTGGGTTTTAAGCCACAGCAGGTGGCGCAGTGGGTAGACTGGGGTTCAAGCCCCACCTTTCCTTTTACTAGCAGTGTGAGCTTTGACAGCAAAGGGCTTTAGCTTCTTTGGGCTTTGATTTCCTCACCTGTCGAAGGGGGATGGTAATTCCTGCCTTTTCTGGTAATTAGAAAATGTTGCCTATAATATTTTGATTAGCAATGACACATGACAAGTTTCAAAAATATTATCTATTATTTTATTTTTTCTATTATCAGAGCAAAGTATTTTTACTCTGAATCTAGATTCCTCAAAAAGATCTTGTTGAGAATGTTCTAAATTCCCAGATCTTTTGTTTTCTCTCTCTCTCTTTTTTTTTTTTTTTTTTTTTTTTTTTTTGAGACAGGTTCTCACTCTGTTGCCCAGGCTGGAGTGCGGTGGTGTGAACACAGCTTACTGCAGCCTTGGCCTCGTGGGCTCAAGTGATCCTTGCACTTCAGCCTCCTGTGTAGCTGGGACTGCAGGCATGCACCACCACACCCGGCTATGTTTTAAAAATTTTTTTGTCAAGACAAGATCTAGCTTTGTTGCCTAGGCTGATCTTGAACTCTTGGGCTCAAGCGATCCTCCTGCCTCAGCCTCTCAAAATGCCGGGATTACAGGCTTTCTCTCTTTTTTAATGGTCATTTTATTTATATTGCTAAGTTTCATGATAGGATTGTTCAGTTTAGGGTCAGAAGAAAAGGAAAGAAATACCAACTGGAATTCATGCTGGCAGAATTTCAGCTCCATGTTTCAGAAACACACATAATTCAAGTTGTAGCTGAGGGCAGCTGTCAGAAGTAAGGTGAGCCTGACACAACACGGGAGAAGCCGGGGTTTCTCATCCTGACTCAGCCGTGGCCTTGCGGTGTGGTCTGAGTCGGGTTCTGCCCTTCCGGAGCCTAGGATAGGATGCACTGAGCATGGACAACCCTTCCAGCTCCTGATCCTTTCTCCTCCCCCGCTCCCTGCCGCTCCCCCCCTCCTTCTTCATCTTCTCGCTGTTCGTTTCCTTTCTGTCTCAGACACAAACGCCATCCAGCACTTCTGAATAGTACTTTTGTTCCGTGAACATCTCTTTTCTGAAAAGGACGATTGGTCAGGTTTGTATCTTTTAACTGCTGGCACATTTTATCAGTTAAGAACCTGCGTACCTCCCTCTCAGGAGACCACCTTAAGGAGGCAGGCAGGCAGGCAGGAAGAGAGGCAGAGACAATGGGTGAAAAACAACTGTTTGGGGGCCTAATTTATGGTCTCTCCAGCAAATGCCTTCTTTCAGGGGAGCCCCCTTTCCTGCTTTTCCCCATGGCCCCAAGCATCTTCCAGCAGACTCCAGAGTATGACTCCTTCCTAGCTCCCCAAAGAATGGGGAGAGGGACTGAGCAGAGCCTGTGCCTGAGCCATCTCATTCAAGGCCTTCAAGGGCCTCCTGGCTTGGCACTCCCTTGCTGGTGATCTTGAACCACCCATGCTGGGCCTCGATTTTCCTACTGGCAACAGAGAGAGCAGGACGCCTTCTTCAAATTCTTGTGGAAATTCAGCGAGAAGCAGTGCATGAGAAAGTGCTTGGTAAGCTGTAAAGCTCTATTGCCTATGAGAGTATCATTGTAGTTCATCTCACATACCCACTCTGTGGCAAGGGACACATTTCTGAACATCTCCAAGGGTCAGTTTCCCCATCTGTAAAATGGGGACTATATACTTAGGTCATACAATTACTGTGAGAATTTCGTAACAGAGGTAAAACACCTGGTACAGTTCTTGGCAGTGGGAGGTGCCCAGGTCCAGGTCCGTTTCCCTTTCTTATTCCTTCACAGCGCCTTTCCCTGAGTACAGCATATAGCCATGCAGCCCCAGGCGTCTGAAACCCAACTGGCCACTCTGTGGCCTGCACCCCACTTCGCTTCTCTGTAGAAGAGGGATAGTTAACAGTATCTGCTTCCGAGGGTTGTGGGGGAAGATTAGACCATGCTCATCCGTGGCTCGGCACAGAGTCAACACCAGGTGGACGTTGGTGATGCTGCCAGGCCTTCCTCCCTCTGGACACCCAGGCACTGGGCGTGGGCTGGATGGGACCCCGGCCACCATCTCCTTCGAGCCTATTCGTGGCCGGTGAAGAAAGCCAGGCATGAGAGGAGCGGGAAGCGAGTCGCTCAAGGTCGCACGAGTCATATCCCAAGATCTTTGGGGGATATCCAGTGATCCGCGGTGCCACCGTGAGAATACAGCTCGGCAGAGAGGCTGAGGTCCCTGCGGGGAGGCCGGTCCCTTCCTCCTCGGCCCCGCGGTCCGAGAGCCCCGTGGGCCTCTCTCCCGCCCACCGGCCGGGGGTCCTCGGGGCTCGGGCTCCGACGGAGGAGCCCCCAGGGCCGGGGGGCGGAGGGCAGACGCCTTCCAGGATGGCACCTGATTTCCTGTGCGACGTGGAAAGAGAAATGAATTCAGCTGCTGCAGAACGTGGCGCAAAGAGAAGGCAGCGCGCGGCGCCCCCGGGAAGGAGGCCGCCCGCTCGCGCCGGCCTCCGCCAAGCATTTGCAATTTAATTGACATTGGCGGCAGGAAGCCAATCAGTCTAAGTCAATTGACGTTCCGAGATAAAACTAATCGGCGGCCGGCGCTGCCCCCGCCGGCGCGGCCGCGGCGGGGCCCGGGGCGCAGCGTGGAGGCAGCGGCGCGCCCTGCAGGTCCCGGCGCTGGCGCGTGGCTCGGCCCGCTGATTGCCGCGCGGCCCGCGGCAGCCGGGAGAGGCCGGTAATGAATGACTTTATTTGCCGGGGCCCCGCTGAGAACAATTGAGTTTGTTAGGGTAACAACGGATGCCAGCTTCCCGGGGCCCCGGGGGGCGCGGGCGCGGCGGCAGCCGGGAGCTGGGCAGCGGAGCAGATGATGCTCGCCGGGGCGAGGGCGCCGGGCGGGGGCCGGGCGGAGCTGGCGTCGGGACCCGGCCTGGAGGGGCGAGGCCAGTTCGAATGGGGGACGCGCAGCGTGGAACCGGGATTGGAGTTCTTGATCATTCCTTGATGTTGGACAGGCCGGTCCTCCTGGGTGCGACTGCCACCCTTTCTTCCCTCTGTCCCCTCGGGCCTGAGTGGGTTCTGATCTTGCTGGATGATGCCCTGACATAAACTTTTTGTCTCTTGCACCGGTGGAAAATTAGAAAAAGGCAAAAACACAAAGGCATCTCTTTTTCCAGTGACCTGCAGTGGCTTGGGAAGTTCAGGACTGGATTTTGACCCTGTCACATGCTCTTTGCGCCCTGGAGAGAAGGCCTTCTTCCATCTCTGTCCCCTGTGTGTATCCCCATGCTCTGTGGCCAGGCGCCCGCCTCAGAAAACTCTTCTTGCCCCACACAGAAGGCTGCCACATGGAGATGGCTGGCTCTGAGGCCCCACAGCCTTCTCCTGCCTCCCGCTTCCGACCTTGAGTTCCAAGGGCAGAAATCGTCTCCTATTCATCCCAGACGCCCTCAGTGCCCAGCATAGGGCCTGGCACACACATGAAAGTAGTAAGTGAGGGAATGGACTTCTCTCTTCTTTGCAGAATCTCTCGCTTTCCCTCTGGTTACAGAGGCCGGAGTTCCCTTTTCCAGTTCTGTTTTCAGGCATGCTGGCATTCCCTCACTCACTCACTCACCAAACAACTGAAAACCAACCTTTCATCCAAACAGGCCCTGGTCAGGGAGAGATCATGTAACCCGTGTGATGAGTGTGTGGCAGGCACCCGCTATGTGCTCAGAGTTGGCAAAGGTATAATAAGTGCTTGCTGAGGGCTTTTCCCTTTGTCATGGCACTCAGCGATCCCTGGTACCACCCTGTGACAATCATCACCCCACCCCCTATTTGCAGATGGACAAACTGATGCCCAGCGTGTTTGAGAGGCATCACGATACAGTGGAATGGGTCTAGGCTGGGAATCTAACATAGTTTGCTGTGTGAGCTTTGTCCATTTTCTTCCCCTCTCTGAGTCTCAGTATCCTTATCTATAAAATGGGGGAGTTGGAGATGATGGCCTCTGAGGACCAGTTGAGTGTGAGTTGTCTACAAGGAAGAGGGACCCAGGTCCCTGCTCCCAGCCCAGCTCTCTTTGGCCTTAAAGTGTGACCACTGGGAAAAAAATTGCCCTCCACCCTCGGCTGTACAAGGCTGATTGGTGAGAGCGAAGCACTCACTGTGTGACAGGCGAGTGTGGTGAGTGTGTACATACTAATACTGTTTTCCTTTGGCTGTTGGAAAAAATGAGGCCGGGTGCAGTGGCTCACGCCTGTAATCCCAGCACTTTGGGAGGCTGAGGTGGACAGATCACCTGAGGTCAGGAGTTCGGGAACAGCCTGGCCAACATGGTGAAACCCAGTCTCTACTAAAAATACAAAAGATTACCCTGGCATGGTGGTGTGCACCTACAATCCCAGCTACTCAGGAGGCTGAGGCAGGAGAGTCGCTTGAACCTGGGAAGCGGAGGTTGCAGTGAGCCAAGATTGTGCCACGGCACTCCAACCTGGGTGACAAGAGCAAAACTCCATTAAAAAAAAAAAAAGAGAGAGAGAGAGAGAGAGGTTCAATAACCAGTCCAGGGCCACAGAGCCAGTAAGTCACAAGGCTGGGATTCAAACTCACGCACTCTGTTTTCAGAGCCTGTGCATATAACCACTCTACTAGTTGGCAGAGGCAGCATATAACCCCCGTAACACCCCTCCCTTGCCTTACACGTCACCCCAGTCTTAGTCCCACCTGCCTTGCTCTTGGAGCTCCAGTGCGCATTCTGCATGTTTTCAGGGCAGCAGCAGCATTGATTTTTCAAGGTGATTTTTCTCTCCCTGGCCTTTCCCTCTTGACCTAGGTACAGACAGCTGAGAGAAGGCTCCAGCAGGGAAGAGAAGCTGCTGTAGGAACCTGGGACTCTTCTTGGCTCAGTCCTAGCTGGAATCTTGTATTTGGGAAATGGTTTTCTAAAAAGGGCAGAGGGAATCCAGGTCCTGTCTTTTAGGAACAAGTTTTGCTATTCATGATCAAGGAAGTACATTTATTTCACAGTTGTTTTTGGTATCTGTCTTTCTGTCCCTCAAGAGGGGTCTGGAGAATTCTTTCTCTCTAGAGATATCCCCTTTTTAGCAAGACAAATTAGGAAGATAGTCCCTAATATGAGATAATCTCGAAGGGTGGAACTGGAGGCGCCTTGGGATCATATATAGTGATTTTAAATCGTGTAACCCCAGCTGGGCAAGGTGGTTCATGCCTGTAATCCTAGCACTTTGGGAGGCTGAGAGGGGCAGATCCCTTGAGCTGAGGAGTTCAAGACCAACCTGGGCGACATGGTGAAATCCCATCTCTACAAAAAATACAAAAAATTAGCTGAATGTGGTGGAAAAAAATCATATCAACCCAATGTTTCCTCTTTAAAACAAATATTTTGTAGTGCTTCCTTTGCTGTCCTAAAATGAAATTTAGAGGAAATCCACACATACACATAATTTAAAAAATAGATTTAATGCCCCAATTGTAACAGAAAGGGGAAAGAAAAGTAAAATCATAATAAAATGATATATTTTCATTATGTAAATGCTCAGACATGACTACACCAGAAGACATAATAAAGTAGTTAGTTGCTTGCACTCAGGCGTAGAATCTCCATGAATGCAGCAGCTACAAATGTGGACAGCTGTGTTTTTTGGCAACATAAATATCTCTGGCGGTGTTGCCATCAGCAAACTGATTTTCTGAAATTATGAACATGTTCTGATAAAATTCCAACCAAAGCAAAGCATAATCTTCCCTCAATGTATATGGTGGTTGTATCCTTGAAAAAGTGAGTGTAAATGAAAACACCAAGTCTCTGTGTATATCAGTAACACAGAGTTACGTTCATGACTCACATATTTATAAAGAGTTTTCACCAACTTTAGTGTGTGAGGGATCATTCCATAGATGTGTGAGATGCAGGCCAAGTATTTACTGTGCTGGACTGTGCTGGGTAGCATCCCTGGCCCCATCCATTAAATGCCATAACTTCTCCTCCATAACAATATTAGTAATAATTCATAGATTTTCCAAATCTCCTCTGATCTGATCACGCTTATGGACAACCACTGGAATGAATGGGTTTCTCTCTAGGGTGTCTTTCTTTTGGGAAGTTCTGTGGAGTCTGTTAAAAAGCAAAATCTGCATGTATTGTGCACTCATTGTGTGCAAGACCTGACCCAGAGACACAGAAGCATAGCCTGATTTAGATTTGGAGCTGTGAAAGCTATGTGACCCCACTTCATGGGTGCCAAGCTCCCAGGGGCCTCAGTCAGTGAGCATAGCCCCACCTACATCTTATCCTTGTCTGGGATGCACCTTGCCTCCTCCTTCGTGCCTCCAAATCCGAATCTTGGCTCAGATGCCACCTTATCCTTCCAGGAAGCCTTCCCTGACCTCCCATCCTCCTGTACTGGACAGGTTCTCTCTGTCTCTAGACTCTCATTGCTTGCGGTTGAGGGCTCTCTTAGGATACTTTCACAGGCTAGGACTGTAAGTCCATCTCCAGGCCTTCTCTCCTTGACAGAGAATGGACTTCCTGAGGGCTTAGACTGGGTTCCCTGGCAGGGATTGGGGCCAGAGCACCAGCAACAGATCAATGTATACTGGAACCAAGGGATTCACCTTAGCCAGGTACCCCCCTCTGTACACATCTTGTTCTTTTTATTTTTTTAATTTTACTTTCAATTTTTTTTTTGAGACAAAATCTCAGTCTGTTGCCCAGGCTGGAGTGCAGTGGCATGATCTTGGCTCACTGCAACCTCTGCTTCCTGGGTTCAAGCGAGTCTCCTGCCTCAGCCACCCAGTAGCTGGGCCTACAGGTGCACACTACCACACCTAGCTAATTTTTGTATTTTTACTAGAGGCGGGGTCTTGCCATGTTGGGCAGGCTGTTCTCAAACTCCTGACCTCAGGTGATCCGTCTGCCTCAGCCTCCCAAAGTGCTGGGATTACAGGGGGCAGTCACAGAGCCCAGCCCTTGTTCTTTTTAATTTAGCAAATGGCTTCTGTTTTCCTCTCCTCACTCTCAGTCCTTACTGACTCTCAGGAGGTGCTTGCTGTGTAGACAGCACTCTCACTTGCTCTGACCAGTGCTGTAGGCCTGGCACAATTTATTGACCCTATTGCACAGATGTGTTGAGAGAAGTGTGAGAACACACAGCTGGCAAGCGGCAGAGCCAGAGTTCGCTCTCTGTGCTCCACCACTTTTGTCACTTAAACATTTACAAGGCAGAGCCTCTTCCCTGGGGTGTCCTTCACCCATTTACTGGATGCCTGCGGTTGAGGGCTCTCTGAGGATACTTTCACAAGCTTGGACTGCAAGTCCATCTCCAGGCCTTCTCTCCTTGACACACAGTGGGCTCCCACTCTGTGTCAAGACTGAGACTGGGTTCCCTGGCAGGGCTTGGGACTAGAGCACCAGCAACAGATCGATGTATGCTGGAGCCAAGGGATTCACCTTAGCCAGGTACCCCTCTCTGTACCCATCTTGTTCTTTTTATTTTTTAATTTTACTTTTATTATTATTTTTTAAATAAAATTGATGTGGTATTGGGCACTGTGGTCTCAGAGGTAGGTAAGGCCTGGGAGACCCCATTGTTTTCCCTTAGGGGTTTTCCTCAGGGTCCCCTTTGTTTTCCCTTAGGCCAGGCATGGAAGGGGAGCATCAGATATCCCCTGGGAGGGTGTGGCCACTATTTCCCAGCAGGAGGTCACATGGGAGCAGCTGTCTCCCTTCTCCTTTGTACCTGTTTTTTTTTTTTTTTTTTTTTTTTTTTTTTTTTGCCAGTTTCAGTGAAATTCACTCTATAAGTATTTATCGTGCTCCTGCTATGTGTGCTAGGGGTTGTCCTAGTTGCTGGGAACACAGCAATGAACAAGACAGACAAAAATGTTTGCCCACATGAGTGACATTCTAAGGAGGAAAGACAATAACTAAATAAGGAAAATAAGCAGTATGCTGTTCAATGCTCTGGAGGAAAACAAAGCTAGGTGAGGAGACAGGGAATGAAGCAGGGCTGAGCGGGAGCCTTTGCTGTTTTTGGAGGGTGGTTCTAATGATGAGCTGACGTTTGAGCAGAGGCCTTAATGGAGGGAGGAGTGAGCCAGGCAAATATCTAGGGGAGGAAGTTTCCAGAGAGAGGAAACAGCAAGTGCAAAGACCTCAAGGCCAAGTGAGCTTGGCATGACTGTGGAACCCTAAGGAGGCGAGTGTGGTGGGAGCAGAATAAGCGGGGAAAGAGTGGGAGGAAACGAGGTCAGAAAGGTGGGATTGCAGGGTGGGTACCCGGATTGGTACCAGTAAGGCCTGGTAAGCTGTGAGGGGCTGTGGGTTTTGCTCAGAGTGGGAGTAGATGGCAGCCTAGAACCTCCAACACGGAACTTCAGAGGCACATTTCTTCCCCTTCCTCCAGTGAGTCACTCACTCCAGCATACCTTCCCTCCTAATCACCTCCCAAACCTACCCCCTTCTCTGGGTAGCCATTCTGACCATTAGCTCTGTCCTGGCTGAGGGCTTCTACTCGACCCTGGACCTCAGTCTCATCTCCCTCCAACAGGGTCTCTACACTGTAGCCAGATTAGACCATATGACCCTCCTCCCCTAACCCTTCTGTGTCTGGAATTGTGAATGTATTGATATCATCAGACAAGGGACTGACTGGAACAGAGACTGGGGAATCTGGGATGTGGGAATTGGGGTTGCTGGTAGATGGGTTGTTATTTTGTCTGAGAGGCAGTGCAATGCAGTGCAGTGGGTGGCCCAAAGCCCCTCCCCCAACCCTCAACCAGCTCCTAATCCCCAGCCTGGTCTCTGGCTTCGGCAATGGCTCCCCCCAGAGGCACCTGCTTTATTTATGGCTTCTCCCCAACTCCCTGCAGGCAGAGGAAAAGTCCATTAGTGTGTTTGCAGACTCTGCCAGCTCTGAGCAGATGCAAAGCTTATTTGCAAACTGTCATTGCCCTGGCCTCCTCCAGAGACTCTCATGCTGGGCTCAGCCTTGTGCCTCCAAGAGCCACCTCCCTCAGGCAGCCACCAGGGCAAGCCGCTTTCCTGATTTCCCTAAGCATAGTCTTGGCTTGGAGTTGGGAAAATTAAATTAAATGCCACGAAGGAACCATAGCAGTGCATTGGGCCATGTTGACAGTAGAGAATGAAGTCCTCTCTGTCGATAGGAGCTCATTGTTTTGACATAAATTAGGGAGGCATTGAGAGAAAGTGGAAAAAGTCTTGAGCTGAGACCCAAGTTCAAGTCTCTGTTAGTCTGCTGAGTATCTTGGTGATTTGGGGCAACAGTTTATTGCCTTCTGAGCCTCAGTTTCCAAGTTGCACAAGGAACTGCCGACAGGCTTGGAATCCACTCCAAGCTTCAGAATTCTCTGATATGAATTTTGGGGATGTTTCTTTCATCCAGTGAGCTGGGGACAAAGCGATTTGTCCAAAATGGCTCGGTAATTCTGAAATTGCCTGGAGATTGGCCTCATTGGGGTACAAGGCAGTGAGGAGTTGAGACACCAGGGCTCTCAGTCTCACCTGGCCTGATCACTCTGCCATGTGACCCTGGGCAGGCCACGTTCCCTTTCTGAGCCCATTTTCTCATCTGCAAAATGGAATCGTAATCTTCTGCCCATCTCCTGAGATTATCATGAGAATCAGATAAGCTGATGAATGTTTCATGTTCCACAGGAATATGTATTTGAGGGGTGCGATTGTTATTATTTTGTTGCTGTTATCTTTTTCAGATGTCTAGGCATGCACACTTGCCAGTGTAATACAAGAATATGCCCATATAGGGTACAGAGCCCAAACAAGTCAATTTAACTACAGGAGAGGGAAATAATGGTGCTTCTCTGAATAATGAAGAGCCCTTCTTATAAGTGGTGCTTGTTCAGTTCCACGCCCTCATAAATCCACCATTCCTGTGTGTGTATTTGGTGGAAAAACACACCACAGACATACACAAAAGCCTCTTGAGTTCTTTTCAACTGGGACAGGAGATGACACACGTTGGCAGACAGAGGCTGATCTCTGTGTATCCAAGAGGAGTGAAGCCAGTCCGAGTACATCTAACAGGTCAAGCTCTGAAATGCAGAAGCAATAAGCCGGTGAAATGGTGCTATCACCGAAACATGGCTGATCAATTGAATTCTATCAGAGACAGTGGACAGCGAGATTAACTCAGGCCTGATAGGTTCAATGAGTTAAAGCATGATGTTCATTTCAGCTTCATTTCACCAGTCTTTGCTTGTGAAATTGGTCAATCAATAGAGGTTGAAGATCATATATATATAGAGAGATATCGGGGACCATCTTATGGGGAATATAATCTTGGTGGTTGGCTCCTGGCTGGGGCTGCCTGCTGCGGGTAATGGAGACAGAACAGGGACTCCATCAGCCCCATCGAAATGGCCTGATATCTTCTCCAAATGAAAAGTATTTTTGGATCTCTGATGATTTATCTTTTTTTTTCCTCCCTCTCACTTTGATCTTTGACAAAACCCATACCCATCTTGGAGAAATATAGTGATTTCTCCTGAAAACATTTGTGCAATGATCAGATAGATACACTTCAAATACAAACCTTCTTTTTAGTTATATCGTCCTTGGGAAAAAAATACAGACGGTAATTTAAAAACTCAAATGGGGGTAATGCAAAGATATCAGAGTAAATATGATTTTTAAGCCCTTTTATTTATTTATTTATTTCTGTGCAGTGGGGGATGGGAGACAGACTGCTGTGTGCATGAAGGCCATAAACGGGATGTATGCAGCAGTCCTTCCAGGTATAATTAAAACGAAGCCTTTCGCATTCTTTGATCTCATTTAAAAGCACAATTCACAGAAACAAATCACCCTTTTGCTCCCAGTAATATTTCATTTCCTTCAGAATATTTTCACTATGGCGGTTAACATCCTTTCTAATTAGTGTGCATATCCCTCTGTAAGGCGGGGTAATTAGGGACTACTGTACGAGGTAATGGACTTGGACAGTGTGGATTAGAGAGAACAGACTTGCCCTGTGGCAATGCATCAGGTATTACTTCCTTTCTGCCTCTTGTTTGAGGTCGTCTTGATTCATTTTAGCACAAAGAAATCCCATCTCTTCATACCAACACCATGAAAGCTTCAATAATGTATTTGCACTGTTTGTATATCAGAGTGTATATTAGGTTCTGGATAATGGATAGTGATGCTGAACAGCTCGACAGAGAGGAAAGAGCCTCTCACACTTCGCCCCCTTTCCCCTCCTGCAACTCCTGAATTCTAATCATGCTGAATTATAGCCGTTCCCCTGCACCATGCTTTCTGTGCCTCCAGGCTGTCGCAGATGCTGTTCCCTCTGGTTGGAATGCAGTTCCTCTTCCCTGGGCATTTCTTTGGCTAACTCTGTCCTTAAGATTCAGGGTAAGCCTGGACGCAGTGGTTCATGCCTGTTATCCCAGCACTTTGGGAGGCCAGTCTGACCATCATGGTGAAACCCGGTCTCTACTTAAAATGCAAAAAATTAGTCAGGTGTGGTGGCGCATACTTGTAGTCCCAGCTACTAGGGAGGCTGAGGCAGGAGAATTGCTTGAACCTGGGAGGCAGAGTTGCAGTGAGCCAAGATGGTGCCATTGCACATCCAGACTGGACAACAGGGTGAGACTCCATCCCCCAAAAAAACCCCAAAAAAACAAACAAAAAAAGACTCAGGCTACATCTTTTCCAGGGGGCTGTTCTTGGGCTACACTTGCCCTTAGTCTGGATTAAGTGGAGTGAGTGAGTGTGGAACCAGACTGCTTGAGTTTGGACCCTAGCTTCTCCACTTCTTAGCTGTGTGATCTTGGGCAGGTTACTCTTTTTTTTTCCTTCCTTCCCCCCACTCCCCAATCTTTAGATCCTGTGACTAGGCAAGTTGTTTAACCCCCTGCCTCAGTTTCCTCATCTATAAAATGGGAGGAAGCAATAACAGACTTGACATCTTAGGGTTTTTGTGAGGATCCAATAGGAAAGGTGCTTAGAACAGTGTCTCACAGAGTGAGCTCTGAATAGGGTCTGGCCACTTCCATTAGGCTCCTAGGGCTGTGTCTGCTTCTTAGGCTCCTAGCACTTATTGTACTGCATTGCAATTATTCACTTGTCTTCGTCCTCCACTAGGAGATGGGGGCTAAGACTTGAAGCTCTCTGTAGCTCTGGTGGGAAGCCCAGGGCCAGATACCTGTATGTTGCTCAGGGATCAACGGATCCAGGATGCTTGAGGCAGGAGTCAGAAGCCTCATGTCCAAGCTTACCTTGAATCTGCTGTCTGGCCCCTGACAGATCCCTTTGCTGTCTGGCCTCCCCTTTGCCATCCTCGAATGTGGAATCACCAGCCCTTGGGGCCTTTCCCACACTGACAGCCTATGACTCATTGGGTAACACCCGGCACAATCAGATTCACTCTGGTCAAACCTGAACGTATTTGGCAATTTTACAATTTCGCGTTTTCCTTCTCCGAGAAGAAAGATTGAGTGAAACTAATGGTTGAATAATGGTAGTTTCAATGGAATCTTTCTCCATGCCACCTTGATTTTTCTCAGTCTGCAGCCCCAGTTTAGGACAGGATTTAGAAAATGACTCAGAACATAGATTTTTGTTCCGGGCTACCAAGGGACATTTCCAGCCCAGCCACCCTCATCCCCAGCATGGGGCCCAGCTCATAGTAGATGTCCTAGAAGCATTTGCCAACTTAACCTGATTACCTGTAGCTAGAATCCCATCTCTTACCTTGGCACCTTGTTTCCCAGTCCTGGCTCTTATTGTCCCTCCTCCAGGACCCCCCTCCCTGTTGTTAGTCATCTCCAGGTCACTCTAAGCACCCCAAGCAGCACGATGCAGACAATCGAAGCTCTGTAATGAGTCTGAGCTTGAGTCTGTGAACAGCGTTTTGTTGTTGTTGTTGGACTCGGAGCAATATATGACTTGCTGCATTTTCCTTTTGGTATATGCTGCCAGGTTGCTTAGAGCTCAACTGAGTTTTAGTAGTTTATCATCCACTCTAGTTCAAAATTTTATGAACAGCCTCAAATCTGTCTTAGAAGTAGGTGGGACATAAACTCTTAGTTGTTTCACTTTTTCCTCCTCTGAGATCACTGATATAATAGAGGTCACTCCTGAGTTCTCCGACGATACCAGCGACTGTCCTAGTGCTGACTTCTGAGCCATACAAGCCGTTCTAGCATAATCATTCAGTCAACAAACATTGATTAGCATCTCCTATGCTTGAGGTAAATGAGACGGGGCGCTGCCCTCAGCTCATACTTTAGCAGGGAAAAAAATACTAAGTCTAGAAACAGCTCATGTTTATTGAGCGCATACTACTGAGTTATGCTAAGTATTTTACATGTATTCTCATTAAATTCTCTCATCAACTCCAGACACTATTATTATTCCATTCTACAGATAAGAAAATTGAGGATTAGAGCAGTTAAAGAAGTTGCTCAAATATCATGGGCTTGTGAGAGACAGAGTGCTGGGATTTGAACCTGGGCCCACATGAGTTCGGAGTGCCCAGGCTTCCCCAGTGTTCTGTAGCGGGTCTGCCACAGTGCTCAACTTCACTTTAGCACATGTAGGAGCTGTGCGAGTGCTCTACTGTGTTATCTTGGGCAAATTACGTCATCTCTCTGTGCCAGCTTCCTTAACTGTAAAGTGGAGATTCCAGGAGGACTGAGTTCACAGGATGGTTTGTGAAGAGTAAAATCCAGGCCATAGTGGTGGCCTGTGGAACATGCTGAGGAGACCCAGAAGAAAGGGTGGTGAATTCAGCCTTTGGATTTGGAGGCAGGCTTCAGAGAGGAGGCAGTTTTTAGACTGAGTCTTGCTGGGCAGGAGGGAACGGATGCCAGCAGAGGGTGCAGAATGTCTGGGGGCACTGGGGAGCAGTGGTGAAGGAACACGTGAGGGCTAACAAACAGCCTGCTGGGGTGGCTTTGTGGGGTGAAGTGGGGGGTGACCCTGACTAGAGGGGCAGGTCGTCGAGGCCTCAGGGGCTCAGGCTTTGTCCCCAGGGAGCCTTGAAAGGGTTTTCTTGATGAAAATGAGGGTGACAGCAGCTAGCATTATTTGGACACTCAACTCTGTGCCAGGCGCCGTGTTAAAGTGTCATGGAGATTATCTCATTTAATCCTCACAAAAGCCCCACGAGTTGTCCTGCATACTGTTACTTTCAGTTTACAGATGAGGGGACTGAGGGCTTTCGTCTTAGCAGCTGACAGGAAGAATAAAGGGAGGTGTCCCGAGTGCTGGATCTGCAGATAAGAGACCTAGGTACAAATCCCAGCATTGCCACTTTGAGCTGAGTGACCTCAGTGACTCAAGCTCTCTGAGCCTCAGTTTTCTCATCTGTAAAATGGAATAAGAATACATACTTCATAGAGATGTTCTGAGGGTCAAAGAAACTGAAGAATGCACAAATAACGTGGCTCAGTGCCTGGCACTGAACAGCGCTCTCTCCGGGGTGAGAACAGGGGGTGTGGGGAGCTTTGCAACCCTGTTATCTCTGTCAGCCCCACTTCGTTCTTTGCTAGGGACAGACGATGCTCTCCCAATCTTGCACAAGGAGTTTTGCTAACATAGTCCCAGAACAAATCCCCTGGCTTCCTAGCCCTTTTAAAAAATTATTATTTTTTTTTTAAGAGACAGAGTCTTGTTCTGTTACACAGGCTAACGTGCAGTGGTGCCACTATAGCTCACTGAAGCCTTGAACTCCTGGGATCTAGCAATCCTCTTGCCTCAGCCTCTCAAGTAGCTGGGACTACAGGCCTGCACCACTACACCCTGGCTAACTTCTTAATTTTATTATTATTGTTATTTTTGAGACAGAGTCTTACTGTGTTGCCCAGGCTGCAGTGCAATGGCATGATCCTGTCTCACCAAAACCTCTGCCTCCTGGGTTCAAGTGATTCTCTTGCTTCAGCCTCCCGAGTAGCTGCAGGTGTGCACCTACTACATGCAGGTGTGCATGGCTAATTTTTGTATTTTTAGTAGAGACAGGGTTTTACCATGTTGGCCAGGCTGGTCTTGAACTCCTGACCTCAGGTGATCTGCCCACCTTGGCCTCCCAAAGTTCTGGGATTACAGGTATGAGCCACCACACCCAGCCACTTTTTATTTTTATTTTTTTGTAGCGATGGGGATCTCAACATGTTGCCAAGGCTGGTCTTGAACTCCTGGCCTCAAATGATCCTCCCACCGTGGCCTCCCAAAGTGCTGGGATTATAGGCAGGAACCACTGCTCTCAGCCTGAAATAATTATTTAAAGTTACAAATTAGCATGGTCTGAATTTGGTGGATCTCTGCTTTATAGGTTGTTTTGAGAATTAGCCATTGCAGCCACCTGAAGATGCCAGCTCCAAGCTCTTTGGGCTCACTTGACCCCAACTGGAAAAATGCCCCAAGTCACATCAGTTCATCTTGCCAGTCACCCCAGCTCTGTACTCCTGTGGCAGATGACCCATCAGGACCTGCTCTGTCCCGCATCCTCACAAGGGAGGCAAGTCTAGGAGTAGAGGCAGTGCCAGAGGCCTGTGGTTACAAGCAGCAAACTGGGCTCATCTAGAGACAGCCCTGGACCCTGGGGTAAGGTGGGGGTGTTGTAGTGCATAAAACAGGAATGGGATCTGGGAGTTATTCTCACAGTTTCTTCTTTTCTTTTCTTTCTTTCTTTCCTTTTTTTTGAGACTGAATCTTGCTCTATTGCCCAGGCTGGAGTGCAATGGTGCAATCTTGGCTCACTGCAAACTCCGTCTCCTGGGTTCAAGAGATTCTCGTGCCTCAGCCTCCTGAGTAGCTGAGATTAGGGGCGCCCACTACCACACCCGGCTAATTTTTGTATTTTTAGTAGAGCAGGGGTTTCACCATGTTGGCCAGGCTGGTCTTGAACTCCTGACCTCAAGTGATTCGCCTGCCTCGGCCTCCCAAAGTGCTGGGATTACAGGCATGAGCCACCGTGCCCAGTCTATTTTCATAGTTTCAAACAGTTTAAGAGTAGATATATTCCTGTGAAGAAAAAGGAGAGTTATTCCTGTCTCTGACTTTCCCCCAGCACTCCCACTGCCCCAACCAACAGGCCTCTCGTCACATGAGTGCTCATTCAAGAGAATGGGATCCTCTCGGTTGGCTCAGGCAGTCTCTTAGGGTGGGATGGATTACAGCCAGGGAGTCCCCTATAAAGACTGCACAACAACCAAAATGGGAAAATAAGTCAATGGTCATTTAATACTACTTAGCAGACAAAATCCAGGTGGATTTTGGTGGAGAAAGGGGTTAGAAATGATCAACTCAGCTACCTTAGCTTACTATTGGTGCCTCTGAGGCTCAGAGGGAGAGGAACTTGCCTGGGCCCACACAGCAAGTAAGGGCAGAGCTGGGACTAGAAGCCAGGACTGCTGGCTCCCAACCCTTTTCCCACTGGGCCCTGCTACTGCCCTGCCATGCTAAGGAGTAGCTGTGAGGATGAAGGAAGCTGTATAAGGGCTCTGGCCTAGGCCTGGGTTCTGCAGAGGAACTGGACTCTGAGAAAGGCTGGAGGCTGACCTGGTGGCTCTAGCCTCCTTTCCTGGGGCTCTTCAGCCCCCAGATGGGGTTACATCCCAAAAGCCATGATGCTAGAAGGGATTTCAGAGATTCATGTTTGTTTTTATATTTTTCCTCCCAGTGAGTGTCTACAGACATAAGGTGCATGATAATTTTTAAAGAAACAAACCAGAACCCTCCAAGAAAAATGCAAAACCCCTGAATCTGCTGTGCTCTGAAGAAAATGCAATGGGTTTATGATCTTTTAAGACACACAAGAGACAGCTTTCTCTTGACAGATGGGAATCTGAGGCTATTTTGCTTCCTCCCTTTTTGCGTGACTAGACCCCGATTGTGTAAAGCTTTTAGCTTCAAAGCTGGGTTGTGAATAACATTGGTTTAACCTGAAATTTAAAGCCAGCATTTCTTTGCTCCCAGAGACGGGGCTTCCTGCCCCTTGCTCCCCTGAAGCTAGCTTCCAGAATGTTAATTCTACGAGCCATGGTTGACTAAACCCAGCACTGGGTCTATTACATATTATTTGATTTGGAGTAGAAAAAAAAGATTTAAAGATACCATGCCCCCTGTATACCTTTGTACTTTCACCCATGTCTGTCCATATATTTAAGCGTACCATTCATATTGTGAGTTCAGACTTTTCTCCCTGGAATAAAATGGGTCTGAGCATTTCTGTAGCCTGCCTCTAAGACCACATTCTCCAATTAAGTCAGACAGCATCTTCACGGTGCAGATGAGAAATGCTACGGAAGCTTACACCGGAGGCCTGGAGGTTCAGACCTGCCCTTGTGCAGGGGCTGATTTGGGGTGTTCATTTTTGCAGCTGTCTCTGAGCGTATAATCTGTTTGTTCATTCATTCTCACTGAGGACCCACTGTGTGCCACACCAGAGGCAGGACAGAGGGTCCCTGACCTCTTAGGACCATGCGCTTTTCCTTCAGAGTACTTACCTTGGTTGATACTTGCACCTTTACTGGTCTGATTATTTTCAATTACTGTTTGCCACCTCCTCTGGACATAACTCCATGAGGACGATGGCTGGGTCAGCTTTTGCCCATCACTGTGTCCCTGGCATTAGCACTCACTAAGCTTGGTGGAGGGAAGAATGATGAATGAGTGAGGTCAGATGGAGGGATCCTGACATTTTCAGACCAGACATGCAGAGTGATGGTGCATGTCACACTAGTCACAGGTAGTACCAATTCGTTCATTTATTCCACAGATATTCGCTTTGGAGGAGAGAGAGATGAATTACCTCCCACCTTTCCCCCGAAGGTAGCTCATAGCACATGTGGGAGTGAAGGGTCCAGGGGGCGTGGTTTCTAAGATAAGGGAGAAAGTGGTCAGAGCCCTAAGAACAGGAGCTGGAGGACCGGCTGGAGCATGAAGGAAGGAATCCTGGAGGAGGAGACATGTGTGCCTTCTGGCTGTGTCTGTCTGAAAAACAATGCCTGTGTCCGTGGGAGATAGTTTCCATTCCATACGGGCACAGTGGATCACCTGCGGCTTAACAGGCCAATCAGCGTATCACCTTCAAACACCCACAAATGCAAGCTCCTACTTCCGCCAGCCCCTAGTTTCTACCAAAAGAGGAGGCTTGGGAGCTGAGTTTAGAAAGCATGCCCTGACCTAAAGGAACGAGCGATTTGGGCCCTGGGACTGAGAAATGTGGAGGGCACATGTTTCCCCAGCACTTCCCGTATCTCCTCAAGACTCCTGCAGCAGGGCTCAGATCCTCTCTCTGGCCTCTGGGGTTGTCTGGCTCAATCCCTCCCAGCCTCTCCAGATTCTCCTGGGGCCTTTTCCCTCTCTCCCTCTGTTCCTTTCACCCCCTTCTCTCAGGGCCTTTGTACGGGCCCTTTGTCTCCTCGGTCTGGCACCCTCTCTGCCCCACCCCCTTTCCCTGGTCACTCCTCACTGTTCCATGCAATTCCTCTTGGAGACTTCCCTGACTCCTCCCACAGGAGGCCACTCCCCTCCCCATTACACCTGGTCACATAAATATATTTTTATGCTCTCTTTTCACGCTAGCATCAGTCACAGTTGTTTGTAATCCTATGTTTATTCGTGTGATTACTTGACTAAAGCGGGCTGCCCTCTCTAGATTGTAGAGAGAGAGGTTTGTCTTGGTCATCACTGTATCCCCTGTTTTTGTTTATTTTAAAAATGTATTTACTTAAAAAATATTACCTGATACAGAGTAAATATTTTGTCAATATTTGTTAAACCAATGAATAACTGATTATGTGTTTTGGAGTGTCCGAAGCCTTCTTAAGGAAATGACAGACACTATTGCCTTTATTTCCCTAGTAAAGACAGCAAGCGAGGTGCTGGTGGGGCAAGAGTGGTGAGGGCAATCGTGGGACAGGGTGAATGCCCAGAGAGGTGGGCTCTGCCCAGCTCACAGCCCTTCCAGGAAAGTCTATCTGCCTCAGCCTCCCAGGTGCTGGAATTACAGGCATGAGCCACTGTGCCTGGCAGCCTGGATATGCTTACAGACTCAGTTGACAGGGGCTGTGGCTGACTCTCAAAGAAACAGAGCAAGATGCAGCCAGTTCGCTTCTGGGGAGACTCTGCAGAGAGGGGCGCGGGTCCAGCAAGGCTGCCTGTGCTCAGAGTCTGTGTGGTGTCCTCGGGGGAGGGTCTCCTAACACCCGCTGTGTGTACACTTGAGGGCCTGTGTGCCCTGAGCCTTTACTCTGTGCTGGGCTCTACTGGTTGACCAGACAGTGACCTTGCCCGCAGGGGCCCTCAGTGGATCAGAATGGATCTCTGAGCTTTGGGCTCTGAGCTGCGGAAAGAGCCTGGCCCATGAGTCCCGTGGGAGAGGGATCAAGCCTGAGGATGTTTCTGGGAGGATGGCCTGGCTGGCTGGGAGAGGCCCCCTAGAGGGGCAGAGTTGAGGGGGTCTGATGGAGCAGCCTGGGTGGGCCGGAGAAGCTGGGCACTGCCCTGCTGGGGATAGAGCTAGGCATCGGCAGGAGTCGTTAGGAGATGACTGACAGGAAGGAGGCTTCACTAAGAGTTTTGGGCCTGGCTGGCAGGGTCCGGGCTGGGAAGTATAACCGAAGCTGGTGGAGGGAGAAGCTTTTTGAAAGTGACGTGCCCCTTCTGACAGGGAGGAACTTGGGGGTGCACTGGGGACCAAGGCCAACATCATGCTTTCACAGGAGTGACTAGGACCAGGATGACTGGGCAGAGCCACAGCTGAGTAGGAAAAACTGAGCCGTCTTTCCTGGTGTGCATGTGCGTGTGCATGTGTGTGCAGAGAACCTTTGAGAAAAGAATCATTTGGTGGGTGCTGACCAATGGACGAACACTGCAGGGCAGACAGACTGGGCCATGAGCTCCCATACCTGCTAGTCTTGGTGACCTTGTGGGAATGGTCCCTGTGGGGATGGGCCATGATGGGAGAAGGGTCTTTGAGGATGATGTCCTCTGGGCAGGAGCAGGCACCTGTCTTGTGGAAGGCCAGGGTCACAGGCTGCTAGAGGAGGGGCCTAGGCTTCAGGCTGGGGAACGTTGGTCAGAGAGACCAACTTCTGCCTTGGCCCACATGTGGGAACATCTGGTGACTCAGGCTGTGGCCCAGCCTACAGTATCCTCTTGGATCAAAATTAGTGGGGAATCCATTTTCTCAGAGGGCTCGTGAGCTGCCTCTGAAGGCCCTTCCTATAGAGGATGCTGGGTCCTCTGAGCCTGTTGGCTTCTACAGGGGATCGGAAAGGCCAAAACGCAAAGCTGCTATCTTTGTTCAAATGTCAGCCCTGCATTGCAGTTGTCTCCAGATAAGTACAGTTGAGGAAGCACTGACTTTTGGCTGAGTCTTGGTGACACCACATCCCATTGCTTCATGCTCCTTAGTCTGGCCTCATTCCTCACATGAATGGGAGCTGGCCATGACGGATGAAGTCCAGTCTAGGGCAGGAGTGTGCTGGTGGGGGCGGGGGTCAGACAAGGCCTTGAGTAAGGGCACCTTTTAGCATGAGAGCAGACCCATGCTGGTTTTCCCCAGGGCTTCCTGACTGCAGGAAGATGTCCCAGATGCCTCACCTCTGGGCCTGGGTTTCAAAAAGCCTCTGGTCAGCCTTGTGTGAGCAATGTGGTCCCAGAGAGCCCTGGGGAATGATGTACCCCCGAGGCCATGTGCTCGCTGGAAACATTTGCCCTCTGTGCTTGATTTTATTTTGAACAGTTCAAGCTTGAGACTCAACAGAAGATATTTCATCACATTTGTTTCTTTATTGATAATTCATAATTTTTTTTTGACATGTAACCATCATCACCAGAGACTGTTACAGTGTGAATAGCTAACAATACAGAACACAGAGGGAATTTAATCTTATACTTACTTAATTTACATTTTGTAATAGGCAGTACATTTAAACTTCTGAAACCAAACCAAACCAAAGAAAAACATGCCGTGAAAAGTCTCTCCCCCTCACCTCCATTCACTCACTTCCTACCTCCCTGAATGAGCAACTACTGTAAATGTCTCTCATATATCCTTTGGAGAGATCTACATTGCACATAGTCTTATTTTTTTTCCTTTTTACACAAAAGGTTGTACATTATACATGCTGTGCTGTACCTTGTTTTTTATTTTTTAACATAACAATGTATCTTGAAGATCTTTTCATATCAATTCACAGAAGGAAGCCTCATTCCTTTCTGCTGCTGCACAGTTTTCCATTATGCAAGTATGCCTGGCTGCGTTCACCAACCCCCGCCCCCAAATAAACTCTCGGGTTGTTTCCAGTCTTTTGCTACAAGAACCTTGTACATACATCACTTCTCACATGTGTAAGTTGAGCTGTAAAATAAATTCCCAGAAGTGCAATCGCTCTATTGAAGGGAATGTGCATTTATGGTTTGGATAGATTTGTCGCCTTGTCTAGCACAGGCGTTGTTACCACTTCCACCAGAATTGTATGAGAGTCCCGTTTTCCTACAGTCTTCCTAGCACAGTGTTTCACTGACCAATCGCATGATGTGGTAGCAAATGTCCAGGGTAAGGATCCCAACTCTGGGAAAAACTGTAGCTCCCAGGAGTGTCTTTAGGACAGGAGGGGCAGGAGCACCTGATGACTAGGCCTGCGGGTCAACCCAAGCTCAAATCCTCAGGCAAACCAATAAATCTCTCTAGGTCTCCATCTTCTCATCTGCAAAGTGGGGAGAATAACCTACTTTGAAGGTCATCATGAGGATTAGATGAGATGATGCATGTCAAAAGGACTTTGCACAGTCCCTGGCACATGGCTGCGGGAGGCTGGCCCTGCATTTACCAAGCAGGTGACCTTGGGCAAGGTGGTGCCTTACCTGAGCCCCTGCTGGTGTCTTCTCTGGTCGGGAGGGAGTTGGGGTTAGGTCCTCTTGGTAGTCTTAGGGTCTGACCTGTCTTTCTTTAGCAACGTGTATAACCTCCATTCACCCTTCCTCTCTCCTGCTCATCAAAGGTATTCAGGAGTCTCCGGTGCCGAACGGCCACTCACTTCCAGGCAGAGATTTCCTCCGGAAGCAGATGCGGGGAGACTTGTTCACACAGCAGCAGCTGGAGGTGCTGGACCGCGTGTTTGAGAGGCAGCACTACTCAGACATCTTCACCACCACAGAGCCCATCAAGCCTGAACAGGTATGCCCCGTGATGCATGCCCGCCACACCTGCCACTGCCACACCGGCCCAGCCACTTTCCTGAAGGCAGAGTCATCTGGCAGGGGGGTGTGGGTGGGGGCACACCAGGTTCTTCTCAGAGAGGTCTCTTCAGTGTTCTTGGCCAAACTTGGGCAGTCACTACATCCCACGAGTTCGGGAGGGCTTGTCTGGGGCTCCAGTCGCTGGCCAGCCGGGGGGTGGGTGACTTCTCTGGCTGCTCTTCGTGTCCTTTCTAAGGACTCTTTGGACAGAAGGGTGTGATGATCTTCCAGGACACGTAAGGTGGTCTTGGGTCATTATCTTGTCAGTCAGGGTGATGGTGGAAATATGTAACCAGCACGTGGCCTGGGGACTCACTGGCTGTGAACAATGGAATGACGGAGCAGGCGGGTATCCCACTGTCTGCCCTCTCACCAGGTTGCCCTGTCATGCTTTTAGTGACTGAATCCAAAAGTCTGGAGATAAAGAAATGTCTCATTGCACAAACTCCCACCTGGGTTATTTACAAGAGAGGGAGAAAGCAGGAGGGCCAGCCCTGCTGACTAGCTGTCTGCTATACCCTGGGCAGAGTAGTCACTACCTGTGACTATAGAGATGGGATCACAAGGCTCGGCCCAGTGAGAGGTTCCTGAGGCCTAACTAACGTCCCTGAAGTACCAGATTCAATTCATAAGACTATTTCCTGACACCCAGTGTGCACCACGGGCTTGACAGGTAACCTTGCAGGCTAGACATGGCTCTGGACTGCCAAGAGCTCCCACCTGGTGGGCCAATCAGAGAGACCCTACAGACAATAACTTTCCCTAGCACTTTCCTCGCTGGTACTAGTGGTGAGAACTGGCGGCACCGAGCTTCCACTAAATGCTAATTAGAGGATGCTTCTGAATTTTCTCCAAAAAGTCATTCCAAATAGTGTAGGCTCCCTGCACAGCTCCCATGGAGAGACGAGGTGCTGGAGAGAACCGTGGGTGGTGAGGGACGAGCAGGGCCTCTGGGGCCACCTGTCTATGACAGTCTGTCTGTGTCTGAGCAGTTTCTGTGAGAGCTCTTGCAGATCTTCTAGCCACTTTGTTTTCAGAGGGTAAAACCGAGGTCCAGAGAAGCAGAGCAACTTGCCTAAGGCCGTCCTGCAAGACATGCATTCACCTAACAAATATGATGAGTGTCTACTTTGTACAAGCCATGGAGCCATGCACCAGGTCACATCAGTGAACAAGATGGGCTTGGACCTCCCCTCAGGGAGCTTACAGACTTGCGGAAGAATCCCAATAAAAGAATTTCCTGAAGGGTCATGGGTTACAGGTGTGCTTGGTGCTGAGGAGGAGGTGTCTGAGGTTCTCTGAGAGCCTAAAGGAAAGGCTGAGCCACAGTGGCCTCCTGGGGGAAAGGCATTTATGCTGAGCCTGAAGGGTTTGGGTGGAGCAAGGAGAAGGGGTGTGGGGGTGGAGGGAAAGTGTCTGGCAGAGGGGACAGCAAGTGCAAAGGCCCTGAGTTGAGAGGGAGGTGGCAGGAATGAGGAACGGAGAGAGCGGGCGTGGCTGTGGCTCAGGGACGGGCGGAGGGTGATGCTGGGGAGGTGGGCCTGGTCTTGTAGACTGGGGTGAGGATTTTAGTCTTTCTCCTACAAGTCGAGTGATGCCTCTGCTGGGTAGGACACGGTTATGCTGCTGGGCATAGCCGCCCCCACACACTCTAAATCCCGGGCTTCAGGGAGGAGAGTCTGTTTCCATCACAAGCACCCTCCCCGCTCTGCTCAGAGCCCTTCTGAGAGAGGGCAGAAGGCACATTTTCTCCGACACGGGAAGAGAGTGAGAGGGGACTCGATCAGGGAACCTTCCTGGATGAGGCCTGTCCTTCCCTCCAGAATGTGGAAGAAAGTTTATCTTCTTCTTTTTTTTTTTTGAGATGGAGTTTCGCTGTTGTTGCCCAGGCTGGAGTGCAGTGGTGCCATCCCAGTTCATTACAACCTCCACCTCCTGGGTTCAAGTGATTCTCCTGCCTCAGCCTCCTGGGGTTACAGGTGTGGTTACAGGTGGCTGACACCATGCCCGGCTAATTTTTTTGTGTTTTTAGTAGAGACGGGGTTTCACCATGTTGGCCAGGCTGGTCTTGAACTCCGGACCTCAGGTGATCCACCCACTTTGGCCTCCCAAAGTGCTGGGATTACAGGCGTGAGCCACCGTGCCTGGCCAGAAAGTTTATCTTCTACTGGCTGACGAGATCATGTAATTTTAGGGGTAACAGGAACCACAGAGGCAAGATTTCAATCCTCTTGTTTTTTTAAAGGCCCAGAGAGAGGACAGGGCATGTCTGAGATCACCCAGCAAGTGAGTGGGGAAGAGAAGGGATCCAGGCCTCTGCACTCCACCTGGCTTCTGCAGCACAAATGTTTCTAAGAACCCCTAATTAATGCAGACACTCGGTGCGAGACTCCCTCTGTGTTTCACATGACTGTCATGGAGACTCAGAATCTGCACCATAGCTCCTTTAGCTCACAGTGCCCAGGAAGACCATGTAGCCTGCAGGGCCTCATCCCTGAGTGGTCTGGAAGCCGCCCATGGATTCACTCACTCACCTGCTCACGTGCCACTCCTCTAACTTCTTCCCTGAACGTGGGCTGACAGCCAGGCACAGTGCCAGGTGCTCATCAGCTCTGCCCAGTCTCACAAGGGCAGCGTGCTGTGGACTCAGAACCCACAGGACAAGAGAAACTGTTCAGAGGGTCCTGATGAGGTGTCAGCCAGAAAGGGGGGATGTTACCTGGGTTGGGAGCATTATGGACAATGGCACTGAGGGGGCAGTGTTGGATGGGAGGCTTGAAGGACAGGTCCCATAGGCTCATGGAGAGATGGGGTCTGATAGGGAGGAGACCTGATTACAAACTCTGTGAGGACTCAACATCTTCAGTGTCCTTCAGAATGAGCGGGCATGCCTGCAGGCCTGTCTCTGACTGTGCGCTCTGAGGCGGTGACTGCAGGCGAACTGTGTGGCGGGATAATGACTGACCCAGTGTTTTCTGGTTAATCTGCTTCACCTTCCTGTAATGTGTCTTAATGAGGAGAGATGGAAGGTGAGGCGGTAGGGCTGCCCTGCACACACACACAGGCACTGGACTATGAATGACATACCCTCGTGCCCGATTCCCAATCACTTAGGACAAATGACGCCCAAGCAAGGGGCCGCAGGCTGGGAAGGGATGTGCGTCAAGGGTAAAGGTTCCTTGGGCCCCTCATGCTAGCTCTCTGAGAGGTGACTGTTCCACAGGCCTTGCCTGTGAGCCCCAGCATGGCATGGCAGTGGTGACAGGAAGGGGGCCTCAGGTGCTGGCCGCGGAGGCTGGTTTTCTCTTCCATTTTCGAGCAAATCGAGCTGTCTCAGTTTGTGTCTCTGTGGCCTAGTGCCCTGGATGGGGGCCTTGCTGTCACTTTCGTTGAGCAGCTTGGTGGGGAAGAAAGAGCACTTACTGACCTTGGGGTCAGGAAGCTTGATTTGAGTCCTGGCTCTGCCCTGCTGAGCAAGTCACTATTTTTCTGGACCTCAGTTTCCATATCTATGGTAGGAGTAATCATGATTTTGATGACGACAACAAGAAGAGCAGCAGCAACAACTGAAACCGAACATGACAACAGTGATCCTCCTCACCTGTACACCATAGCGTTCAGTTCACATCCATCCTCTCATTGGACCCCCAAGGCAAATGCCTGCCAAACAGGCTGGGCACGATTTGGGAGCCCCATTATACAGATTGGAACTTTTTTTTCAGATTGTTTACTCAGGGAGTTTCTGAGATTGTTGAACCGCGGAGCTAATCTCATCTCAGGGTCTTCTGTCTTCATCTCCTGCAAGATGGTTCCATGGGCCTCCAGGTCCAGGACGATTCCAGGGGCCAGTTTTCTGGCTGGTTGATTTCCAGACCTGGCCTATTGCGGTCAGAGTCTGCCAGAACTCTCAGAATTTGCCATAGGTTTGGAGAGGCCACATCCTCCCAGATCCTCCCACCCTGTCCCCCATGGGAAGAACATTCCTCATTGGGGCCAGGCAGGAGTCCTGACAGTTACTGCTGTTAGCTTGGAGCCTGCCCCACCTTGCAGCTTTTCCCGCCAGGATCTACCTGGGTGGGTGGGCCCAGGCTGCTGGCTTTTATAGGGAAACGTAGTAAACCCTTTGCCGTGGGTGGAAGGGGTTAATGTTGACCACTCCTGGAGCGGTGAAACACTTCCTTTTCAAAATGGTTTTTGAAAAAGCAATTCTGTTTTCCCTACACGTGGAGTGAGTAAAAATCATGTTGGAGGAAGAGAAGAAAATAAAGCTCCTGGTGGTGAGTGTGTGTGTGCGCACGCGTGTATGTGCGTGCGTGTGTGTGTATGTTTCCAGCAGTGGAATCTGTTTCAGTAAAACTCCCATTGACGTTGTCGTCGGCGCAGCGCTCCTGGTGGCAGCGGGTCCCCCCTCTGGCCGCCACAGGAAGGCCGTGGAGCACAGCCTGCCGTATTTACTCTCGGCAGACTATTAACCAACACCAGGCTATTAATCTGGCTTTTGAGCCTTCACTAAAGCCCATAAAAGCTCACAGTTGTCAAATGGAGTTCATTTTAATTTCCTTTCAATCACAGTAAATTATTCAGGTGATAAATCAGCTGGAGCAGCCTCCTGGCTGTAATAGAAACCCTAATTCCTGGCTAATTATCCAGCCCATTGCTGCCAACAGATCAATACGGGTGCAAAATGGAACGGGCCAGGGCCCTCCCTCCCATTGGGCCAGAGACAGAGAGACAGCTGGGGAAGGGGACGTGCTGCTGACCTCCCAGGAAGTTCAAAGGTCACAGGGGGTTAAACCAGGAGAAGGTCTGTCCCTTGTCTAACAGAGATAGCCACCAGAAATGCCTCCTGCTGTCATCAGCTGCTTTGCCCTCTCAGTGGTGGCACTTCTCCAGGCTGGTAGGCCGAACAGGATTCTAGCATTGCCTTCTCCTGTGGGCATCCTGTTCCTGGGAAGGGGCTGATTTGTGCTTCTGAGCATGATTGAGCTTGGTCATCAGGAATGGCCTGAACCTCGACCATGAGGCAGAAAAACGGCTGGGTACCTGGGGGAGAAAGAGGACGTGCTTTTTTTCTTCAGGGAGCTCATTTTCCTTCATTGTGGATCTGTGTCCCACCATGAGGAGGGGAGAAGGTGAGGAGGGGGTGGGGAGACAGGTGGGCCAGGCTGAGAAAGAGGAAGGCTTCCTGGAGGAGGTGCCTTGAGGGAAGGGCAGAAAGCAGCCCTGTGGCGATAGCAGATGGCTGGCTGGAGAAAGCATTCTAGGCCGAAGGAGCAGCACAGGCAAAGGACTGTGCAAAGGGAGGAATGGAGGTGTGGGCAGAGAGCTGCAAGGGGGCCTGGATAGTTGAAATGGGGGGCAGTGAAAGGAAGTCAAGTACAGTGGGGTGGAGGAACAGGAGGGAACCCCAACTGCAGAGGGCTGGAACGCAGAGGTGAGGTGTGACTGCTTTGAGGGCAGTGTGTCCCAGAGCCTGGGATCTGTGGCCTGGATAATTCTGCTCACCTTGGAAGCAATCTTCACTGGGACCTCTTGCCTCTCATCCTGTTTCTGCGACTACCATTGGATCTCTTTCTTCTTGAAGCCTACCTCCCATAAAAGTCTCTCATGGTTTCCCACCACTTGAAACCCCAACCCCAGACCTTCATCCCCATCACACCCTTTCACCATCCCCATGTCCCTCTGCTTCCTCACGAGATGCTTGGGCTGTGGCCAGGCCTGACCCTTCACTGCCCACACAGGCTGGGCTGCTCCTGTGTCCAAGGGGGCTGCTGCTCATGGCCCTGGCTCTCCCAGGACTGGCGTGCGCATGTGTGTGCGTGTGTATGTGCATGAACGTGTGAATCCCAGGTGAGGCTCTGAGCACGTTTGGTGACAGGTACTACAGTTATTACTTTCTTAATTTTGTGGCTCACACTGTAAGCTGCTGCTCACTGTTTCCCTGCCTGGAACATTCTTTCAGCCTGTTTCTAAAACCTACCCTGTCCAGGCCCTGGAGGAGTCCTGCCTGCCCTGTGAGACCTTCACTGACCCTGTACCAATTCGGCCTGCACCAACTTGTCTCTTATCTGAGCTCATAAATGCACTGGGTTTTATTGATTGCTGTAGTAATTGCTGTAGCTACTGTGTATTCATTGCTTACGATGTGCCTGGCTCTGTTCTGAGAAGATCGTCACTTACCCCACCTCATTACCAAGTCACAACTCCCATCATCCCCATTGTGTAGACAGAACAGCTGAGGCTTGGTGAGATGAGTATGGTGACTTAGCTAAGGGCACACAGTAAATGTGGGGCCAAGATCATAAGCCAGATCCTTGGCTCCAGAGCCCCGGCCACTGGGATACCCCCAGTTGCAGCACAGGCTACCCACTGACTCTTAGAGATGGATAGTTTCCTGAAGATGCAACCTGGGGGTTCAATTTGCTCATGCAAGGAGCTGAGCATGAGTTAGGAGGTGCCAGCCCTGCCACATGAACCAGTGTGGTCTCAGGAAGCATAAACAGAAGTCTAGGGTGGTGACTGTCCCATTCTCCTCTGAGCTGGTTCTGTTCCTCTCACCCTGCCTCTCTCCTCACAGGGCTGTGCTCAGGGCTAGGCTCCTTCTTTGCAGACAAAGTAGTTTGTGCAGAAGAGCCAACTGAAAATTCTTACCTAGGAAGCATGACTGGAGAAATTTGAGCCATTTGGTCTGATGAAGAGAAGGCTTGAGGTTGTGAGCAAGGAAGAAGATAGGCTAAAATAACTTAGTAATAGCCCAAGCTTTCTGACAGTGGAATGGGCCTCCTTGTTAAGTAGTGAGCTTCCCGTTGCTGGAGGCATGCAAGTAGAATCTATCCATTTTCACATATGTGGTTTTAGAAGTTTCAGAATCCAGAGGGCTTAATTATCTAAATGCCAACACCTTTCCAACCTGAAAGAATGATTCTAAGATAAGAAGAATGAGAAGGGTCTGGCGGGAAGAGGGGAAGGGGTAGAGAAGATCTTTTACACTGAAGCACCAGGAGGGGCACTGGAGGGCAGTTCCCCCAGGAATTCTCACTAGGGTGGACAGAGAGGGTCAGTCTGCATCACAGGAGCCATGGCCCTGAGCAGCAAAGGGGTGGGGGCTGCAGGGTCTTGGGAGGCCATTGGATGATTCCAGCTTCTCTAGTGCATGGAGCAGGGCTGGGGTTCTGGTGAAGATGCCAGGGCCAGGATACTGGTGGCTGCTGTCAGCCTTGCTGCCTCAAGACGGTATCTGGCCTCCTCTGCCCAGGAGTTCAGGGCCAGGTCCCATGGGGGAGGGGTAGGCTGGTTAACACAGTGGCAGAAAGTGGTATGTGGTGAGTTAGTGAGGTGGGAGGGGACGTGTAAGTCCCCCCACATGCGAGGGAACTTGTGTGCCGGGGCCAGGGCCTTGGACTGTATTATCTTGAGAGCAAAGAGAGGCCTCTGTGAGATTTTAGATCAGGGAATATCAGGATCCAATCCAACACAGAGTGGAAGATTATTCTTGCAGCTGTGAAGAGACTTGGAGGGCTGGGGGACCAGGAGGCTGTTGCTAGGGTATAAGCGATATTGCTGTACCCCTGAAGATGGTTGCCTGGGGCTGGCTTCTCTCCAGTCTGTAGTATTGCCCAGGAAATGTGGCCCCATCATGGACGACTTCTCTCCTTTCCCTTCTGCCCCCCCCACCTCCTCCCACTTCCCTCCACCAACCCTCCAAATCTCCAGCCAGGCCCCCCATAGTTCCTAGAGTTAGCTTGAATTTGATTCTGAGCTTCCTGATGGTCAAAGCAAAATGGGAAATGCAATCAGTTGTGTTCTTCTCATTGTCCGCCAGTGAAGAAGAGTCCAATTCCTCAATGGAAGCCATGGTTGTTGTTTTTTTTTTTTGTTTTTTTTTTGACATTTAGAGTGGAAGGAAATTTTCACATGGGCTTTCAGTGGGTAGACCAGTGAGGCAATGATCACGGTCCTCAGTAGTACATTTAGAGGCCCTGCAGTAGGTTATATAGAGCTTGTCTTATGGATAAGTATGACGCCCACATGCTAATCAGTGCATTTCTACAGGGGCAGGGCTACTGTGTCCATGCGGCTCAAGAAAGCAGCCTTTCTGATAGCCCAGCTTAACTAAGAAAAATCCCAGACCCTCTCGGGTAGCTCTTCTTAGATTTTCCAACTTGATGCTTGGGGAAGATACGTTTTGGGGCTTCGAGACCTCCTGCCTCCCAAAGAGTACCCCTGGGAAAATGTCCTCCTTAGGTGGAAAAGGTTCAGTCTATAGGAAGGTGCCTCCAGTGGTCACCATCAACTGCATCAGCTCAACTCTTGATGAGAATAAGAATTTCGTAGTTTGCATTGACTTCTCTGGTGGGGGCCTGGTAGGCAGGGACTTGGGCACTTGAAGGAGGGAGAAGTCATATGTTGTAGAGATTAAAGAAGGAGATGGTAGGCTGGATGTGCTTTTTTTCAGGACTTCCCAATTACCATAGTACACATAGAATTCGCATCACACACTGGGATAAACAGGATGCTCGTGGCCAGAGGCAACTAGCCTACAGGCTTTAGCTTCCCCACATGTCCCCTGGTCATCCAAAGGCTGAGAGGGTTTGATATCTTGGCACACTATTTGTAAGGCTCTGCTTTTGTGGATAGGAAGAGTTGGGGTTTGGTTGGAGCTTTGAATCTTCTTTCTTATTCTTCCTCTGTAGGGTTGCCAGCCTAGAGAAAATGGACAAGATACTGATTTGGGTACTGAACAAGTACCTGAATACTCACACCATACCTTACCAACCATTTATAGGGGCTCTGAAAACCTGAGTTGGGCAGCACCACTTAGCTTTAAATTAAGCACCCCTTAGAGGAGACCTAAGTGAAGCTTCTGGTACATTATTTCCCAATCTGACTGCCCTGTAGAGCAGACCCTCCCTGGCTTACCCACCCAGTTGCAGATGGGGAAGATGGAACTAAGAGATGGGACTTAACTGGGCCTTCCTATGGGAAGCCTGAAGCATGTAGAAGCTTGAAGTTCCAGAGAAAGGCTTCTGAGCCACAAGGCACAGTGATGCCACCCACCAGGAAGCACAGCTCACTGCATGTCCTGGGCTCTGACCACTGAGATAAGTGACTCCTCCCATGGCAGGGAGCTATAAGAGGGTGGAGGCAGGGGACAGGGCTTCTCATCCCAGTTGTTCCCAGCAGGAGGAGAGGAGGTAGAAATACTTTCCTGAACCCTGAACTGCTTAAGATTTAACTTGTACGCTCTTTTGCCTTCAGGATGAGATAGTCACAAGGATTATTGTGGAATTGTTGCTCCCTAGATCTCTAGAAGTGCCGGGTACCTCTAGATCAGCCATACTCTCCCTTAATCTATTTATTCTATTGTCATCATCTCAAAGTGACCCAAGGATGAAAATTACATGGACTCTACGGGACCTCAGCCTTCTTCACTTGCTTTGCTGCCAAGAATATTGCCTGGGGATGCCCATTTGTTTCTAAGTAGCTTGTGAAATATTTTCTAAACAGCTGAGTAGTCTGTCTTCCTGTGGACCAAGCACAAGGGCGGCTCCCCAATAAAAATCGTTCCTGCTTTGTAATGGTGGGGGATGTTCGAGGGAATCCTGGGCAAGCTGCCATAGTGAAAAGCGTGGGGTTCTGGGTTTTAGTGATGGCTCCTGGGCTAGTCACTCTGGGTCATGGTTTTTGCATTTGGGGTGTGAGATTGCCCTGGGTCATCCTTGAGATCCATTCCAGCTCTAACATTCTGTGAGTGATAAGACAAATGGGAAATCCATCACTTATTTTTATTTTGACTTGTTTACAGTTTTTCCTTCTGTCTGTTCCACTCTTTTTGATGACAGGCAAATTCTGTGTTTGTGGGATTTAAAGATTACAAGTGAATTGTCAAAGAGCTGCCTGCCCCTTGCTGGGATGTTCTTTCATTCATTTATTCATTCATTCATCCAAGAAATTTTTATAGACATGACATGTCAGTGACATGGACCACCTGTGCTGTGTTATGTGGCATAAAGTAACAGCAATTGATGCAGCCAAAGGTACTGTGTGAGAATTGACTTTTGAGTAGAGATATTTCCCCTCAAACAAGGCTATCCAATATTTGCAATTCAAAAAAAAAAAAAAGGACAAAAGAACAGATAATTCTGGTCTCACACCCTGTTTGTTTTGAGGGTGTGTCGGAAGTTTGACTTAAGGAAGTTGGCTACTTACAAAACTCTTAAAAAACAATAAAAATAAACATTTATTGTTTTGTGAATTATTTAAAAAAAAACATAGATTTCTGGTTCTTATAACAAAGTCTGAGTATTGTAGGCTCTCCTATTGCAAACAATTGGATCAAATAAAACAATAAAGCATTATATATATATATATATATATATATATATTTTTTTTTTTTTTTTGGAAAGAAAAAGAGGGAACTCCTCAGCGGTTGGAACTTAAAAGGCAGCTCAAAACCAGAACTTTAAGTGCATGAGTTAATGTCCTGGTGGCCCAGGATATGCGTTCTCAATATAGGCTCTAGTGAACAGGGGCTGGGGTTTTGATGCTGATGTTGAGACAAAAGATGTAGCCCTAGAATTGTGTGATATATGGGAGTGGGAACCAAAGCTCCTGCAACAAACTAGAAACCGGCAAGGGCTGCACTTTCCATGAAATGGGCACGAGATAAGTTTTACCTACAGGCTGAAGGAGGCAGTAGGGAAACTTGATTCTACATGGGACTCAGAGAAAAACAAAACTTTCTAAAAAATTCAAGAATAGAAATAACAAAAACTGGATGCGTATTAGTGAAATCCTTGAGATGCCTCGCAGATGCATATAAAAAAATTTCATCTGGATCCTTCCACAATTTAGTATGTACAACATGCCTACAGAATAAATAATAACTACTAAATAAGCTCACAATTTAAAAATGTCAACCCACCCAAGAAAATGAGGGAAAGTTAGGAGACATAATCAGGAAAATGAGTATTCCAAGAACCCAAGATAACACAATTTGAAAGAGATTAGAAAATGATTAAAGAGATGAAAAAGGCTAGAAACCATTATAAAAGAATAAAATGCCATGAAAAAAGAAGAAACAGACTAGAAAGAGAATCAAATAAATTTTCTAGAAATAAAAACTATGATGGTCAGAATTAATTAAAAGTTCAACTGATGGATTAAATACCAGATAAGACATAGCTGAATAGAAAATTAGTGATTTGGGAGGAGACAGAGCTGAGGAAATTTTCAGGAACACAGCATAGAAAGCTAAAGAGTTGGGAAATATGAAAGAAAAAGGTAAGAGATAAACCAAAATATCATGCAAAAGTCCAACATACACCTAATAGTTGGTATGGAAAAATAAAAACAGAGAAAAGAGGCAATATTTGAAGAAATAATAGCTAAGACTTTATGAAACAAAACTGTTGCAAGACATGTATCATTAGATTGATGAAGCATGCTAAATCCCAAGCAAGTTAAATAAAAACAAACAGATATCTAAGCAACACTTCAATGAAACTGAAGAACATCAAAGACAAAGAGAAAATTATGAAAGCAACCAGAGAGACAGTATAACTTTTAGACTGACAGGGCACTTTTTTTTAGCATTGTTAAAATTCAGAAGACAACAGAAAATATCTTCGAGTGTTAAGAGATAGTAATAATTGCCTCGTACTCAGATCAATGATCATTTAATAGTGAAGGCAAATAAAGACATTTTCAGATAATGGCAGGGCGAGTTTACCACTCACAGACTCTTGCTGAATTGCTAAATCATGTACTTCAACAAGAAAGATATGAGAGAATTGCAGTTTCAGCTCTGACAAGTGAAGTTTTGACACCATCACTCTGAGCTTTACAATAAGAAGTAAAGCTGAACAAAAGGAAAATCAACACGTTTTCTTGGCTTATCAGAGAACTGAGGTCACAGAGCAAACAGCTACTCCCAAATCTGGAAAGTCATAAGAGTACAGAGTTACAGCTGAGATCTGCCAGATTAACATGAAACCTTAATATGTCCAATTACTTCATGTATCATGTGCAACTTTCAACAAAATATTAGGCAAGAAAAAAAAAAGTAAGAAGAGACAAAGTAAGCATGAGAACCAGACTCAGACTTTGGAATTATTAGACAGGTAATTTTTTTTTTTTTTTTTTTTGAGATGGGGTCTTGCTCTGTCACCTAAGCTGGAGTACAGTGGCACGATCTCAGCTCACTGTAACTTCAACCTCCCAGGCTTAAGTGATTCTTCCCTCTCAGCCCCCCAAGTAGCTGGGACTGCAGGCAGCACCACCACATCTGGCTAATTTTTGTATTTTTTGTAGAGACCAGGTTTCACCATGTTGCCCAGGCTGGTCTTGAACTCCTGAGTCCAGGTAATCAGCCTGCGTTGGCCTCCCAAAGTGCTGGGATTACAGGTGTGAGCTACTGTGCCCGGCCAAGTTAGGGAATTTAAAATGACTGTAATTAATATGTTAAGGACTGTAATGGAAAAAGTAAACAACATACATGAACCGATGAGTAATGTAAGCAGAGAAATGGAAACTCTAAGAAAGAATCAAAAGAAAAATAAAAAACACAGTAACAGAAATAAAGACTTTCTTTGATGGGCTCATCACTAGACTGGACACAGCCAAACCAAGAATTAGGGAGCTTGAAGATATGACAATAGAAACTTTCTCACACTGAAAAGCAAAGAGAAAAAAGAATGAAAAAACAAAACCAAACCAGAAAACCAGAACAGAACATCTAAGAATTATGGGGTAATTTTAAGAGGCATAATATATTTATAATTAGGTTGCCGGAAGGAGAAGAGAGAAGGAAGAAGAAGAAATATTTGAAATAACAGTTGCTGGGAATTTTTAAAAATTAGTAACAGATGCTAACCACAAATGCAGAAAACTCAGAGAACACCAAAATATCTACATTAGGCATATAATATTCAAATGTCAGAATATAAAAGACAAAGAGAAAATCTTGAAAGAAGCCAGAGGTAAAAATCACCTTACTTATGGGGAAACAAGAATAAAAATTATAGTGGATTTCTTGTCAGAAACCATGCATACAAGAACAGAGTGGAGGGACGTATCACAAGTGTCGAAAGAAAAAGTTCACCAACCTAGAATTTTATGTCATGGGGAATTCTACTTCAAAAGTGAAGGACAAAATAAAGACTTTCTCAGTTAAACAAAAATGGAGAAAATTCATCACCAGCAGACCTGGCCTAGAAGAAATGTTGAAAGAAGTTCTCCAGAGGAAGGAAAATGATATAGTTCAGAAACTCAGATCTACATAAAGGAAAGAAGGGAGTTGGAGAAAGAATTAATGAAGGTAAAATTAGACCTTTGATTTTTCTGTTCTTAATTGATCTAAAAGGTAACTGTTTGTGTAAAGTAATAACAATGTATGGAGTGATTTATTACATACGGATAAGTGAAATGAATGGCAGCAATGTCCTAAGGGACAGGATTGAGGAACTGAGAATATTCTATCAGAAGGTACACGATTGAAGAGGAATAGTATCATTTGAAGGTGAACTTAGATTAGATATAAACGTATATTGCAGACTCTAGGGAAAGTGCTAATACTGAAAAAAAAGAAATATAGTTGAAATGCTAACAGAAGAGATAAAATGGAATTGTATGACACGTTCAGTTGAAACCAGAGAAGGACAAAGAGGGGAGGTAAAGAAACAAAGAACAAGTTCAACAAGTAGAAAAGTTACCAACATAGTAGATATGAATCCAATTATATCAATAATCACTTTGAATGTGAATGGTCTAACTATACCATTGAAAAGATTGAAACCCTGTCTCTACTAAAATACAAAAAATTAGCCAGGCGTGGTGGCGTGCACCTGTAATCCCAGCTACTCGGGAGGCCGAGACAGGAGAATTACTTGAATTCAGGAGGCGGAGGTTGCAGTGAGCTGAGATCTTGCCATTGTGCTCCAGCCTGGCTGACAGAGCAAGACTCTGTCTCAAAAAATAAAGGGAGATTGTCAGAGCATATTTGAAAAACAGAAGGACTCATCCATATGTTGCCTACAAGAATGATATGAAATACAAAAGGAGAGAATGGGATTTAAGAAGTGATGGTAACCAAATACATAGAGAAATGAACAATAATCTAAATAGGTTTGTCCAATAAATAATATCACCTGTAAAAATAATTAATAGTTTCGGAGGTTTTAAGCAAAGTAGAAAAAAAGGCAATAATAATATGTAAGATTGGGAAGACGCTGAGCTAAGTTAAAACATTCTAAGATTTTTGCATTTCATAGGAGGAAGATAGATATGTTGATAAACTTTAGGCTGGGTTAGGTCAAGGATGCAGGTGAGCAAATTAAAGATAACAATTAAAGGGTAACCATTATGGTAATAGAATGCATAATGTGCAAACCAGAAGAAGCAAAAAGAAATATTTAGAATACTTAGTGGATCCAATAGAAGGTAAGGGAGAAAAAAGGTAAATTAAAAATATAAAATTACACAATAGAGGATAGAAATAAATAAAAATATTTGAGTAGTCTCGATAAATAGATTGGATTTGCAAGATAAATAGAAGACATGTAAAATAACCAAGAGCCAGAAATGTGGTGTTTTTAGTAATTAACCTAAAACAAAATGGTACTGAAAGGTTGCAAGGACTGAGACAGGAAAATACGGACCAGGCAATACTAACCAAATAAAATGTGATAGATTAATCTCATTATCAGATGATATAGACTTTAAGGCCCAAAGTATGCTCAAAGACAAAGAGGATTATTGCTTAATGATAACAAGAACAATTTACAGGAAAATATAACACTCCTGAACCTGTATGCACTTAGCAACAGAGTCTTCAAATATTTAAAGCAAAAAAAGTCCATGAACAAATAAACAAATCCCATGATATTTTGGGGAGACTAAAATGCCCCTCTTGTTAATGAATAAATAAAGCTGACAAAACATTGGCAAGGATATTTGGAAGATATGCACAACATAATTAACAAGTTTAATAAAATAGACATATGAAAGGACAACAGTTAGAGAATACATTTGCTTTTTGAACACATGGAAGGAATACTTCCATGAATGCCCATTTATCCTGCCCCTTACTTATACCACCCTACCACCCTACTTCCCTACCCCCAAATATGTCTTATAAGGAACTTGTAGAGGAAGTGGAATTGGCTGGCCTATAGAAAAGAAAACTCATAGCTGGGTGCAGTGGCTCACGCCTGTAATCCCAGCATTTTGGGAGACCAAAGTGGGCGAATCACAAGGTCAGGAGTTCGAGACCAGCCCGGCCAACATGGTGAAACCCCGTTTCTACTAAAGATACAAAACATCAGCCAGGCATGGTGGCACATGCCTGTAATCCCAGCTACTTGGGAGGCTGAGGCAGGAGAATGGCTTGAACCTGAAAGGCAGAGGTTGCAGTGAGCTGAGATTACGGCATTGCACTCCAGCCTGGACAACAGGGCAAGACTCCATCTCAAAAAAAAAAAAGAAAAGAAAACTCAATGGATACACAAGAATGTGATCTGATCTAAAAGGGCTCCTGTGGAGAAGGAACAGAAGCAGACTTCTTTGTAGTTCCAAGGGGCAGACCCAGGATTTAGGTGGAAATTGGAGAGAGGCAGCTCTCGTCTCAGTTGAAGGAAGCCTTCCAAGCAGCGAGCTGCCTAAATACGGATTGGGCTGTGAATCTTCTGTCACTGAGAATGTCTGCTGTGGGCAGTGAGGCCACTTGGGAGGAAGACTGAAGAGGGGTTTCAAGTGTCAGATTGGGCCTTGGAAGACGTAACCACTAGGGTCCCTTCCAGCTCTGAGTTTTGGCATCCTGTGATGTGTGTAGTTGCATTTCCTCTCTTTTATTTTGGAGAAAAGATGAATTTGTTGATTCTTTCCCGATGTCTTGGCTATGAAAACAAATGGGATGACTTTATTGAAGACCATCACATAGTACAGCTCAGTGTCAATGCTTTTAAGAAGGTGCAGACCATTCTTGGGTCAGGGCAACAGAATTGGTGATGTTTTCATTTCAGGCTCACCAGGAGGACAGATAACTTTATCTATCTATTGGTTATAGTAGTTCAAGGGTTCCTGGCAAGAGCCGACTCATCAGGATGAGAACATGAAAGGAATATGATGACAAACAAGCTTTCAGAAGGAGTTTAGGGACTTAGACGAGTTCTAAATTTCAGGTTAAGGTCCTATCTATGGCCATCCATGGGGCTGGAGCTGCGGAATGGAGACTAAGACCAGTGGAGTCAAAGAGGTGTTGTTTATGGATGTTGAGGGTAGGTGAAGATAGTGGTGGGAGGTCTCGAGGAAGGGGGAATCTGCCAGGAGGAATGGCTGCATTTCACTCACAGTATGAGAGGATTGGCTTGGGCAGATAATGTGGAATTCTGAGGAGATGCTGTGGTAGGATGGTGTGGTGAGCAATGGCATGGAATTGTGCAGACCCCATGCCTGGCCCAGAAAGGCCCGGGCAGAGGACAGAGGTGTGCTTTCTACTGGGGAGTGCATCAGGGACCCATGCCTGGAAGACTGCTGAAAGTAGTAGAGTCTCGTGGTTACGAGCACAAGCTTCAGAAGCACCTGCTTGTGACTTTGCAACCTATTATGTTAGTTTTGAGCTCACGTAATCTCTTGGGAGATTGTGGTAATAAAAGTGAACGTAGGCTTACCTCTGGAGTCTATGTGATTTTTCCTTTATTCCTAGCTTTGAGAACACTGGTTACCATCACATCTCAAACAAACATGAGCTTTTCTTCCCTTGTGTACAAAGTTATTATTTCCAACCTACTTGGCTTTACCACTGCTTTATCCTCAGTTTTCTCATATGTAACATGGGGATAATAACAATACTTGTGTTGGCTGGGCACGGTGGCTCATGCCTGTAATCCCAGTGCTTTGGGAGGCCGAGACGGGCGGATCACGAGGTCAGGAGATCGAGACCATCCTGGCTAACACGGTGAAACCCCGTCTCTACTGAAAATACAAAAAATTAGCCAGGCGTGGTGGCGGGTGCCTGTAGTCCCAGCTACTCGGGAGGCTGAGGCAGGAGAATGGCGTGAACCCGGGAGGCGGAGGCGTAGTTTGCAGTGAGCCGAGATTGCGCCACTGCACTTCAGCCTAGGCGACAGAGTGAGACTGCGTCTCAAAACAACAACAACAACAACAACAGCAACTTGTGTTGTAGATGGTTATACTGATTAAACGAGATGCACATAAAGAGGTTTGGCAGAGAGTTCAGCCCATAGTAGGTACTCCAAATGTTCCTTTATTATCATTGTTATTATTATTAGGGAGCGTTCTGCCACATCAGAGGTTCTGCAGGGCAGAGAGTCAGGGTCATGGTGGGAAAGGGATCAGGAAAGCACAGGTGGGGAGGGCTGGGTCGGGCAGGAAAGGAGTTGGAGAGGAGGCAGGAGGGAGTTTGCTCAAGGAGACAGAGTGGCTAAGAATGGTCTTGGTGGGAGGGATGAGACACAGACCAGAAGGCCTTATCTGACCTGCAGTGATGCAGCATTTGCGCTGGGGAGTTGCTGGGAACTTTTTCTTCCCCAGGCTTTCTCTGTTTTTACTGTTTGCTTGGCTACAGATTACACAGGCAAATAAGCCCAGGCTTCCAGGGAAATATTCCATTAAAGCAATCAAAATAACAATTTGTATCACTTTTAGAGCTTCTGCCTGAGGAGCTAAGAAATCTTTGTACTAAATTATTAATTCTGGGTTGTACTGCAAGGATTTTCCCCTACAAACAAACAATTTAATATTTCCTTTTTGGTGCAACAGAGGACGAGTTCTCCGGTCTCCTGGATCTGCCTCAAAAGGAGGGAGGAGGTATTTAACCCAGACTGTGATACTTCTAAGGAAACTGCCTAACAGAATGTGTCACGTCCTTCTCGAAAGAAGGGATGGACTGCCAACCTTGGTAACCTTGTTCTCAGGGACACGTGCCACTCCCACTTATGGTCGGGCTGCACCTGTGCCGGCCACATGACAAGGCGGTAAAAGCCAGGGCTCTGGAACCCCTAGTCCTGGAACCTGGCATGCATAACTGCTGGTTGTGTAATTGGGACAGTTTGCTTCCCCTCACTTAGCCTTGGTTTCTCCATCCACAAGAGGAGGGTGGCCATGCCAATATGCTGGCACAGAGCTGGTGTGAGGCTCCCGTGTGTCTCCAAAGTCTTGGACAGCACCTGGCACATGAGAGACATTCAAAGAATGTTATTTTTTATCATTTACATTCTCAGGGAATGTCTCAATGATATAGAAAGGCTCTGCCTTTCACAAGGGGCAATGGGGGTGGGGTGCACAGAGAGTGGGTAAGGAAGAGGGTGCCAGGTAGGGAAGTGGAAACAGGAAGAAGAGAAGGAACAAAAGCATGGAGGCATATGTATATGTGTTCAGTCTGGGAAAGGGAGAGTAGTTTCAGGTGGCCAAATTGTGAGGTGTGGTGGGGATATGGGTGATGGTTTTGGAAATTCTATTAAAAAATGTATGTATATGTTCACACACACATGTACGCACAAATATAATATAATGAAACATGATATAATATGTAATAGATTAATGTAATATCTGGACAGTGCGTATCCTTAAACACCTTCACTTGAGGTCATTTGAGACTAGCCTAGGAAACATAGCGAGACCCTGTCTCTACAAAAAAACTAAAAGTTAACCAGGTGTGATAGCCACTTGGGAGGCTGAGGTGGGAGGATCACTTGAACCCAGGAGTTCAAGGCTGTAGTGAGCCATGATCGTGCCACTAGACTCCAGCCTGGGTGACAGAGTGAGACCCTGACTTTAAAAAAATGAAAAATAAATAAACAAATGAATACATAAAATTTGAGGAAGCTGAGGAAATGGCACTTGATCCAAAGCAAGGTTTAAAATTTTTACATTGCATTAGCCTGACAGGACATTTATGGTAGGTTTGGAGCCACAGTGTAATTTTTCGTGTCTCTTAAACATCAGGCTTGTCACTTTGGGTGTTGGAGGATGAAGATCAGTGGTGGGCCTGAAGGTGCTGCCTCTGGAGTTGCTGGGAAGGGGAACGTTGCTTCCCTATGGGACACCATTTTAGGAATAGGCATATTCATTTATATGGGTTCCTCTGAACAAATTCATTCGTTAATAGAATCTGGATGTCAAATTATAGCACATGGAATAAATCTGGAGAAATCCTATGATACATGTGCCCTGGGGGCAGCACTACTCATTCTCTTGCTGTTATCCTTTTTCTGGGCTTCTGATCCTGTTCAGAATGGGTTTTTGGGATTTGGAAAAAGTAACCACTTCCCTCCTGTTTTGGCCCTGGGCATGATTGAGTTATCATTTTACACTGTGGCTTGGGGGTTAGGAGCTAAGGAGCAGGAAGTGGCCATGGGGCTTTCCAATTTGGTTGGGCCCTGCCTGCTGGTGGTTGGCAAAGAAGTTGCCTCCAGTGTCTCCTGGGGATGCTTCCCAGCTAGCTCACCTGTGGATTTTAAGTAACTCAAAATGGACTTAAACTGCAAAGGGGCCCGGTGACTGTAACCTATCTGTAGCATGTAGTTTTCCCTTCCATTACTGGTAGTCAGAAAGCTGCATCTATGCTATGGGCAAAACAACTCAGACATGTTCACACATGGCCTTGAGAGACGAACCTCTCATTGCTTTGGAGAAGCTTAGCTACAGGAAAATCTTACAGGACAACTGAAATTGGCCATTAGATCCCCTCATAGGCAGATTTGAGGTCAAAATCTCCAGATGTTTCAACTTGATGGATGTGGCCCAGGTTTTGGCTGGTTCTGGGGAATCTTATTTTCCAGTACTACACACTGACGTCAACTGCTTGGGTTTCTCTAGATCTCTGACTGGTTCCCATGAAGAGTTCTCTGATTTAAAAATTCAAGCTGTCCATCTGTGCACTGGGAGAAACACACGGAAATGCTCGAGGCAGCGCTGCTTGGCATTGCAGAGTTCGTGAAGCTCAGGGGCAGCTGGGCCATGGCCCCTCTGCGAGCCTCAGGGAGTCACTTCCTGATGGAGCACTGCATCCTGATGGAGCACTCCTCAGGAGTCACTTCCTATGGAGCACTACATCCTGATGGAGCACTCCTCAGGGGGTCGCTTCCTGATGGAGCACTGCAGAGTTTCCTGCATGCTATTCCTTTAGGGGGAGGTCTATGTGTGCATCTTGGTGTAGAGAATTCAAAGCTGAACACTTTCTAGTCCCTGACCATGCTGCTTTGTAACAATACAGTGCAAATAATGTGCCAGGCACTGATCTGGGCACTTTGCCTGTATTAACTCAAGTTCTCTCAACATCCCTATGAGGTGGAGACTTTATTTTAATTTTACAGAAAAGGAAACTGAAGAACAAAATAGTTGAGTAACCTTTCCAAGGCCTGCAGCTGGTAAGTTGTGCTGCTGGGATTTGAAGAGCAGCTTCTCTATTTCATTCAAAGAGTGGCCCAAACAATTGGACCGGCTGATCCAATTTGCCAGAAACAATGGCTGTGGATCAAGCATTCTAAAATAATAGTTACTATTTTTAGGATCTGCTTCTTGTGTTAAACAGATTTATAAATGGCAATGCCCTTCGATAGGTTACTTGATTTGGTTATCTTGGCGTAGATTTCATCTTGGAAGGTACGGGTGCAGTGGCTTACACCTGTTATCCCAGCGCTTTGGGAGGCCAACGTGGAAAGATCACTTGAACCCAGGAGTTTGAGACAGCCTGGGTAACATAGTAAGACCTCATCCCTACAAAAAATTGAAAAATTAGCTGGGTATGGTGGCGCATGCCTGTAGTCTCGGCTACTAGGGAGGCTGAGGCAGGAGGACTGATTGAGTCCAGGAAGTGGAGGCTGCACTGAGTCATGATTGTGCCACTGTACTCCAGCCCTTCCTGGGTGAGAAAGTGAGAGCCTGTCTCAAACAAACAAACAAAAAATTTTAAAAAAGACAGTTGTCCAAAGGGAGTTCTGTTTTTTACCATAAAGATAGGCATGTGGCTGTACCTGTCCCAAATATCTTCCAGTTCATAGCCCTTGTGACTGTGTTATAGAGAGAGGAACTTTGGCATCTCTGTCATCTGTAGATCTGTGCGCTGGAGATCTGTGATTCTTCCTAAAGCAGTCTTCTGAGGGGATTCCTGTCCCTGTCTGTGGGTAGTTGCAAGGCTCACTCTGTGTGGCTTCAGGCCTGGGTTCCTGTCAGGTCACTGAGTTTTCACATGAGGGTGGTCAGTGCCACTCCCAGCTTGGTCTGTGTTTAACTATGGGCACAGAGCAGCATTTCTCCTGTTCCCAGTTAGAAATAAAAATGCCTGGAGAACATTTAATTTATGTGCCTTTCATTTATTTTAAAATCATTCCCGGATAAAGCCATTCAATTGGGTAACTGACCCACCAGTATGGTCCCCTTAGAGTTACTTATACTAAAGCCATTTGGGGACACCCTAAGAAATCACGTTTGGAAACCACCCCTGGATCTGAAGCGCATTGGGCGCTTTCTCAGCTTGCTCTTTAGGGGTCTTGGGGAGAAATTCCGCCTGGTTTGAGAGTTAGTCGGAGACCCTCTGAGTAGTGGGTGGTCTGCATCTCATGGACTCTGTGAGGTCGTGAACCAGCTTCCCTTCTCCAGCTGGCAGTGAGGAGGGCCACATGCAGTCCTTCCTGGAGTGAGTTTAAAAGCCTCCAGCCTCATCTCCCGGCTTTGAGGGTGTGAAGAGCATGGTGGTTGAGAGTAGGCACTAGGGCCAGGCTGTCTGGGTGCCGTCCCGGCTCCATCAGCTACCAGTTACACCGTTTGGGCAGGTTACTTGGCCTTGCTAAGTCACAGTTTCTTCATCTATAAAATGGAGATAATGAGTACTTGCCTTATAGGGCTGTTAGAGGTTTCAATAAGGTTCCTATGACATGTGGTACATGTTGACATGAGCATGTCCTATGCGTTTGTTGTTGGGTCCAATTATTATTACTTTTTAATCAACTTTTATATTTTCGAGACAGAGTCTCTTTTTGTCACCCAGGCTGGAGTGCAGTGGTGCAATCATAGTTCATTGTAACCTTGAACTCCAGAGCACAAGCAATCCTCCTGCCTCAGCCTTCTCAGTAGGTGCGACTACAGGTGTGCACCAGTGTACCTGGCTAATTTTTTTATTTTTGTAGGGATGTGGTCTTGCTATGTTGTCCAGGCTGGTCTCGAACTCCTGGCCTCCAGTGATCCTCCTGCCTCAGCCTCCCAAATCCCTGAGATTACAGGTGTGAGCCACTGAGCCCAGCTCTAGTCACTTATTATTGGGTCCATTTTATGTTCTCCCTTTTTCTGTCCGTTCTTCCCTCCATACCTCCATATATTTTTTGCATCCTTGTGAGCTGCTTACATCTTTTCTGGAAAGTAGTGAGGTATGAAAAAATGAGTGAACTAATACAATTAATGAATATAACAACGGCTAATAGGTGTAGGTTCTTTGGAACCTATGCCTATTCTTCTCAAAGTCTTCCATGTGTCTTTTCTGATTTTATTATGAAAATTCTCTTGTAACATTAATTTACCCAAAATTCTTACACAACGATCCTTAGGCCTTCTTTTCTGGTATTAAGCAGTTTGCAAAGATGTAGCGCTGTGTGTGTGTGTGTGTGTGTGTGTGTGAATGTTGAACTAATCCGCAAATCCTCAGCAATATCTTTAGGAGAACTGAAGTTAGCTTTATTGTACCGTGAAGTAAGATCAGCTTTATTGTACCGTGAAGTTCCGATTTTCGAAAGTAACGTGGGGTATGTAAAATTCCAGTCTCATGTCCTGGAGGCCAAGCGTAGCCATTTGAAAAGAGGAATAGGAAAGAATGGGAAACAGATTGGAGCCACCAACTATGGGATGTTAAGAGCCAGCCAGGTAGGCACTAATGAGATTTGGGGACCTCAGACTCCCCCTCTTTGCCTGGGTTCCCCCCTTGGCTTGCACCCACCTCAAGGCAATGTCCCTGGGGAGGCAAACTTGGTGAACACATAAGTCAAGGTGATTCTGGTCATGTCACAGGGAATGGGAAGAAAAGAATGTGAAGCGGTGGAGGTGGGTGGTGGTGGGACTGAGATGGAGAATATATGGATTTGGCAGCACTAGGGTGGGCCTGCATTGGAGGAGGGTAAGCACAAGGACCTAGCAGGCCCTGGGTGGGGAAGCTGAGGGCTGGGGGCAGAGAAGGAGACCTGGAATACAAGGGTCAGTGGGTGTTACGCTCCATAGTTAAAGGCAGAGGCACTTGCAGCCATGTAGGGTAGCGTCAGCTGTGCTGAAGGCCGTTGCCCAGCCACCAAGCCCTGCCCTTTCATATCACTGCTCCTCCTGGGCTCACTCTCTTGCAGGAAAAAGCTGGGCTCCACAACCTCTAGCAACTCCTCTGCTAAAAGCTTGCTTCCAACATCATCACTTGTAGCTGCATAATCTAGGTTAAAATTTTATTAATTGCATGATCATGGGAAACTCACTTCATCTCTTTGTGCCTCAGTTTCTGCATCTGCAAAAAGGAAGAAAAATGAGAACCACACCCCTCTGGTAGAAGCAGAACGAAGCCCAATATGAAAGCTATGTCAGCAGCTGAGCATGACTCTTCCAACAGAGCAGGGACTTGCAGACGTCCGACCCATGGGTCCCCCTCAAGCCCATCTAGCACATGGAGGGGGACTCTGTGTGTAAAAGTGCTGTGAAATTACCTGACTACTTTCACATCTGTAGCCTTGTTTGATCGCTATGAACGCTTCTGTGATATGAAGGCAGGCAGATGCTATGATTCCCATTTTGCCTGTGAAACAAGTATAAGCCAGGGAAACACAATTTCTTTGCTCTTCCTAACTCCAAGTGTTGCTTTTCCTGAGACCTGGGCTCTGATTTGAGGCCTCCTGTCTTACAACAGTGTCCTCCTGAGCAAGTCTTTCCCCATCAGCTTCCATCTGAAAATTGAGGGGATAGAAATGGGGACACCACAAATCCCTTTCAACTCAGATGCTACCTAGACCTATGGGCCTGACCTAGGAGGCCTGGGTCCTTTCCCTGAGCCGAGGAGAGGGTCAGGCTCCGGGACACGAAGGTGGGCACACGAGTTCATGTTTCAGCCATCAGCTGCCTGGGCACACTGCCAGGGTATTAAATGAGATAATGAGATAACATGTGCAAAGTGACTAGCACTTGATGGAGCGTTGCTATCATTATTTTTACTACGGCTATTATTCTTCAGGAAGCAGAAGTGAGTTCAAGTACAAGCTCTTTTTCTTACTAGCTGTGTGATTGGAAAGGGTCTGTCTTGGGAGGTACCCTGTGCACTCCTGCATCATCCAGCGAGCCTGGCACGTGTCTCATGTCCTGGAGGCCAGGTGTAACCATTTCTCCATCTCAGTCCCAGCCCCATCCCCACCTCCACCGCTTCATATTCTTTTCTTCCCATTCTCTGTGACGTGGCCAGAATCACCTTGACTTGTGGGTCCACCAAGTTTGCCTCCTCAGGGGCATTGCCTTGATGTGGGTGCAGGCCAAGGAGGGATCCCAGGCAGAGAAGGGGAGTCTGAGGTCTCCAGATCCTCCCCAGTGCCTACCCGACTGGCTCCTAGTATCTCACAGGTGGTGGCTCCAATCTGTTTTCTGTTCTTTCCTATCTCTCATTTTAAATGGTTATGCTTGGCCTCCAGGGCATGAGCTGGAGCCAGGACAGGGGACTCACACCAGGCACACTGGGTGATGCATGGGTGCACAGGGTACCCCTCAAGACGGACGTTCTCAAATCACACAGCTAGTAAGAGGCAAAGCTTGTATTTGGACTCACTTCTGCTGCTTCCTGAGGAATAACAGCGGTAGTAAAAGAGTAGATAGCAAAGCTCTGTCAAGTGCTGGTCACTTGGCACACATTATCTCATTTAATTCTCAGAGCAACTCTGTAAGGGAAAGACTATTATGAGGTGTGTTCCACAGGTAGGCAGCTGAGGTACAAAGGGGCGAGGCCGGCGGTCTGTGATGGGTGGTGCTGGGGTTCTAACCCAGCTGTGTTTGCTTCCTGAGCCTGCTGGTTTAGCCGCTGTGCAGGCCACGCCCTTGTACCCTAATCTGTGCTTTCTCTTACCCTACAGCTGCCTTCCTATATGGTTTAGCGTTTACTGGGCATTTTCACTCTGTTGCTCACCAGCAGCAGTTCAAGCGCTTCTGGGCCAGTCCCTGCCTTCATTCCCCCTTGTGCCTGGGCCTCTGTCTATCCCACTTAACCTGTTTTCAGGGCTGTAATTATCCACTCTCTACCTGGGCCCAGAATCTTCTCCTCTCATTGCGTTTCTTGAGGATATTTTCCGAGTACCTGCCGGGTGCCAGGCGCTGCTCTAGGTACCTGGAGATTCAGCAGAGAACGAAGCAGATGAAAATCACTGCTCTTGTGGAGCTTCTAGTCCCCTGGACAGAGATAGTTTCTGACCCTGAGGCCTGGGTCCCTCTCCAGACCCAAATTTGATTCTCCCCAGTGCTATGCGCTGAGAGCCCTGCCTTCTCCTGCTTGCTGTTCCTGGGACAGCAGCACATCCTGGCGTCCACTTCTAGAGGGCCTGTTTTCCCCTGGAGACCTGACCTCCTCCTCCAGGCGCCCTGGGGATGTGGTTGTGGGCTCAGGGCAGGTCCCAGGGCTGCTCCTGGGGGTCGTGTGCACAGGCACGTGATTTACCGTGCCTCACCGCGCCACATGTCTTTAAAATTACAGTGCCCATTTCCTGCTGAAATAATTTCCACAAAGAGTGGCTCCTATTACCGCAAGAGGCGTGCAGACGTCATGATTTATTATTATTTATGGTCCCAAGGCCTTGTTTATGCAAGACGGGTTAGGTGCGTGCGATAGAAATGCCATTATGCAAATGACATTGAATGTCCTTACTGCGCCTAAATAATTTTTGTGTTGGACGATTAAACCTCATCTGTTATTGATATGGGCTGCAGTCGGGCCATTACAGAGTCCCAACAGTACTTACTCCCAGTAATGGGAAAATTGAGAGAGAGAGACCAACGCAATTGCCTCAAGTGGGCCGTGATGGTCTGGAAGGAGTAGAACATCTCCGAGGCTGAGCAGGGGAGCCTCACTCCTCAGGATAAATAAGGAAGGCAGCGCCGGGCAATAAATTAAGCCCTGGCTGGAGTGGGTGCCTTGCAGGATTTGCAGCCTTCCAGCCCTGTGATTTAGCTATTTGATTTAGCCAGGGGACTAGGCAGCCCCAGCCCGAGTTCCAGTGAGGGCTCGCTTGGAGGGGAGGGTGACAGGAGGAGGGTGGCCACGATGACGCTGGGCATCCAATCTGCTGCGCCCACACGACGCCAGCATGCACCCGCCCGTGAGCGCTCTCTCACTCTCTCTCTCTTTCTCTTGCTCTTTCTCTCTCTCCCTCTCTTTTTTTTTTTTGACACAGCTGTGAAGTCCCATTTTGATCAGTGTTGATAGCTTATGAATTCCAAAATTGACAAAATTTACAGAAAAATGAGGATAATCCATCTTCCTTAGCAGCCTGTCAGGAGCTGGCCATACTTCATAATCTCCAATTACAGATGCTATTTTCCGACATTTACATGCAGATATTAGAACCAAATGAAAATGAGAAACAAAGAGGGAATGGAAATGCAGCTATTTATATGTATAAAAGACAAACAGGTAAATTCAAGACATTTAGATTGGATATGGGGTCCCTTTAGGAGGCTGGAAAGAGACAGCCTTGAGCACGTGGGGTTTCAGAACAAAATGGCAAGACACGTGGTCTCGGCAGGCCTACCTGGGGTCTGGTGGTTTGGGTTAAAAATGGGTCAGCCCTGCCCAAATGGCTAAGGATGCTTGACTGGGGATGGGGACACGTAGGGCATCCCCCAGGGCTTTAAGGGTCTCTGAGGATCACCCACAGCGCATAATGAGCAGTAAAATCCACACATATTTCACGAAAGGGCCAGTTTAGAACCTTCCATACTTATTTTAAGAAAGAAAGGGTGCTGGGGCAACTACCATTGGAGCTTTTTCTCCAGGGCAAATTTCAAAAAGTTGGCCCTTTCTGGTGACAGAATGTACACACTCCCGCTGAGAAGGGGACTCAGGAATGGGCTGCTGCTTGTCAGAAAGGCCCTGGCCAGGTGCATAGGGAGTTGCACCAATAAACTTTTAAAATGGGATATAAATAATAAAATTAATGGGGAGAGAAGGAGTTCTGATATATGGATCATCCGCTTCCTTCTCGAGGCTAATCTGGCAGAGAGAGGAGGGTCTGGGAGGAGGCTTTGTAATGAAAATGTTCTTCCCATAAAATTGAAGGGAGAACAGCCTTGTTGCCCTCGCAGCTGTATGTGGCACTGGCTTCTGGAAAGCTGGGGATATTAATTAGCACTGCTTTGGATTAAACTCTCCCAACCATGTCGGATGGTGCGATTTTTCTCTTTGTGAGCTTGACAGAGGGTGGCAGGAAGGATCCTGCCTGGGTTTTCCCAGCCTACTGTTATTACTGAACTTTTATTTGGGGATAAAACCTCTTCCTTTCCTGGAAATAAAAATGAGATATTCCAGGGTTTTCCAGGGCAATTGGGCAAAGAGAGGCTGTTTTGTTGGACCAGGCAGAGGAGGTGGAGACGGTTGGATGGGGAGATGTGAACATCTCAGTTGCTTTTGGCTTGAAAGCTTTTGTTTGTGTGAAGCCTATTTCTAGCCAGCAGTTTTATGTTATTTGAGGTTTGATTTGTGGGAAAGAGGTGAAGGAAATAAAATCAGGAGTTTAAATTAATGTATGTGTGTGTGTGAGGAAGAAGAAATTATTAAAAAATCCAACTCAGACCAAGCCTTTAGACATGTGTTTGTTTACATGTCTAGCCTCAAGGCAAATGGCTTGCTTGTCTAAGTAAATTATAGTATTAGCACAAAAAATGATTATATGCTTTGTTTCTAGGTATGAAATGCAAGATTCATGGAATTAACACATAACCGCAAAATGCAAATATATTTCCTTAATTAAAAGCAGAGGCTCTTAAGTAACGTTAACCCTGATAAAAAGGCATATAAGCAGAAACACCATCGTCACTGTGCTAGTTTTGTCTAGATTGTTAACATTAGCTAAAATTTGGGCTTATGCATCATAGCCAAATCCTAAGCCTAGTGTCTCCTTCCTTTAGTTTCTGATCTTTCTAGAAGCCAGAATATCACCTTCAGTAAAGAACAGAGAGGGCTTGAACTAAGCAAACAGTCAGATGCCTGGTTTTTCCTTAATGGCGCTAACAGTGCCACATGTTACTGTTTATTTCTCTATTGTTTTGCACTAATGTTAAGATGAATTGCTAATGTTGGCATTAAACGGGAGCACCGCTGTCCTCTGAGTTGACAGTGTAGGAGCTTTCTGTCTAAACGAGGAGAATAAAGGATGAAGTTAAGGAAATCTGCGGCTAAACCTATCTGGAAACCTTTTCCGTAGGAGGTCATTCTTCAGCCAGGATTTGAAGGGGCAGATAGACAAGAACTGGAGGAGAGAAAGGGAGAGGACGCCCAGCAGGTAAAACACGGCCATGTCAAATGTGCAGAGTCAGGTGGGTTGTCTAAAGAGGTCACCAAACACAGGAAGATGAGCCTGGCCTAGCAGGTGGTGTCCCCGTCAGGGCTCCGGTGCATCCTGGAGCAGTTTACAATCAGCGTAAAGAACGCAGGCTTTGGAGTCAGACAGAAACTGAGTTTAAACCCCCACTCTACAACTTACTCAACTTCTCTCAAACTCAGTGTTCTCATCTGCAACTTGACGGGATTAGTAACAGTGGCAGAGGGGGCTTAGAATGGTGTTTCAGAGCTTGGACTTTGGAGTCGCACTGCTGGGGGGTGAATTGGACACATTATTTTGGCACCCCGTGTCTCATTTTCATCATCTGTAAAGGGAGGGTAGTAATACTTACCCTGCAAGGTTGTTGCAAAGATTAAATGAATTATTAATAATACATTATAACACCTAGAACAGTACCTGGTACACAGTAAGCATCCAGTCAATGCAAGTTATTCAGCCTCTTAGTAAAGGTGTGTGAGGGTCTAGGGAGAGCTGGTAGAGCCTTCTGAATGGCAAACCAGGGAGTCTGAATTCACCATGAGAGGCCTGGCCTTCGCAGCCTTCCCTTTCTGGTAGTTCCTTTGCACAGTTTCTGCTTGGCTCTAGGAATCCTTGGTGACCAAGAGGGCGCTCCCTCCTGAGGCTAGCTGGTATGGCTTTGCAGAGCATCACGTGTTAGGAAGTTCCTTCTGACAGAGAGTGGAAGGGCAGAGAGGTGGCCTTTGGCCTGAGGAGTGTGTGTGTGCATGTGTGTGCATGTGTGTGTGCGTGTGTGCATGTGTGTGTGTGCATGCAGGTTCCCACATGGCCAGAGGTGGTGGTGGTGGGGAGGGGCATCCAGGCTCACCTCCCTGTCCCCACCCTGCCACCCTATTGATCTGGCTGTGCAGAGGGAAGTTTTCTCTTTTCATTTCTTTATGCCCCAACATAACCTCTATCTTCCTTGTAGCTGGGAAGTCATGCCAAAGAATGTGAACTATGAGGATCTTGGGGTGCTCCCTCTCCTCCCATTCCAGGTACTTGAAGATGGGGATCCTCCCTTTGTACCCCTCATTCAGGCCCCTTTGTGGCCAAGAGTCCTGTACTCCCTTGGAGGTAATGGCCTCCCTTCCCATTGCTAGCCATGTAGTGGGAAGGGCAGCTGGGCCCCATCATGGACGGCCTGGAAGAAGCCTGTGGAACTTGGCCACCTGGAGATGGAGCTTTGTCCCTGGAACTTTCCTTCCCTTTGTCCACATCAGGCTCTGGAGCTGCTCATGACCCAGCCAGGCAGAGCTGTGGCAGGTGCAGAGGTTCCCCAGACAGGGAGTCCCCATCCCCCTTCCCCACAGGAGTCAGCGCTACTGGGATCTTCTTGTTTAGGAGGCTTTGACTACTGGGTCCTGGGCCACTGGGTCCCAATTCTCATTCTCCAGAAGTGAAGCTTTGTGCTGTAAGCCTTGTCAGGATAACCTTTCTGTCCATGTATTTGGGAAGACCTATAAGCTTGCAAATAGCACACTGGTTATTTGCAAGGGAAGGAGAAAATACCTAATCACTTTCCATTTCTAATGAACTTAGAGTGAGCCCTGACTTGACTATGAGAACAGTATGAATCAGTCAGGTTTTAGGCTACCAGGAAAGCAGAGGCAAGCGTCATACACCCCAGTCTGACAGCATGTCCGGTGGAGGAGTGGAGGCCCTGGGGCCCCGTGCTGGATCCAGGCAGGGAGGGCACTGGCACCTGTAGGACCTCTGTTGGAACTGGAGTTCCAGCGAGCACACCTAGGACCAATGTAGGGAGACCAGCATTTAGCACTTTCTCACACCGGAGTTGTGTGGCTGCCTCGGAAAGTAGTGAGTTCCCATCACTGGAGATACCCATTTGGTGGATTTCAAGTGCCAGGTAAAGATAAGCCTACAGCACTCCTGAGTTCCATTAGGCCCTGAGATTTGGGGCTTACTAAAATTCTGTAAGAGGACAGGGGAAGAAAAGGGCCTTCTGATTAGTCATTGCTGAAAAGTTGCTCTCAGACAGAAGTTACAATGTCTGACTTTGGTGGCCTCTCTGGACTTCCCCTGCTGGTACCCACCACCACTTGGGAACTTGTCTGGGTGTGTGCCTGAGGGGTGCCTGGAAGGCTGTAAACAGAACAGGGGGGAGATGAGTCACTTAAACTTTATAGATCTCTTATTGGAAGCCCCTCAATTCTGCTGCAAATCTTTTTTTTGTTTTTTTCTTTTTCTTTTTTTTGGAGATGGAGTTTCGCTCTTGTTGCCCAGGCTGGAGTGCAATGGCGCAATCTCCGCTCACCACAACCTCCGCCTCCCGGGTTCAAGCGATTCTCCTGCCTCAGCCTCCCGAGTAGCTGGGATTATAGGCATGTGCCACCACGTCTGGCTAATTTTGTATTTTTAGTAGACATGGGGTTTCTCCATGTTAGTCAGGCTGGTCTCAAACTCACAACCTCAGGTGATCTGCCCACCTCGGCCTCCCAAAGGTCTGGGATTACAGGCGTGAGCCACCGTGCCTGGCCTGCTGCAAACCATTTTGACCCAGGCCATGAGCACAGTTCTGAAGAAACAAATGACTAAAGAGCGTGTTTGGCCCATGTCCGTGGCAACCTCTGATGAATAAAAGCACCTTGACATCACTCATCCTCTCAGTGACCCTGGGAAGCACCTCTGGCACTGTTGGAAGAGCCAGGTCATGGTACCTGTCCCAGTTCATTTGGTTCCACAGGCATTTATGTCACATCTATTCAGAGCTGGGCGCTGGGCCAGAAGCTGCTGCCACAAAGATGAGGGAGACACAGTCTCATCCTTATGAAGCTCACACTCTAGCTGGGGGATGACGTCCCTAAACAGTTAAATGTATAATGCAGAATAATAAGTGCTGTGGCAGAAAGAAGCACACTCAGCTGTTTTAGGAACACAGAGAAGGGGAAATCAGTGAGGGCTTCCTGGAAGAGGAAGGCCCTTCAACATCCTTTGTAGTCCTTCCCCCTAGTTAGTATTAATGGTAGCACTTTGTAGATTGTGGAGTACTTTTGCAAGCATCATTCAATTAAACATTTCATTTTGAGATAATTGTAGATTCATATGCAGTTGTAAGAAATAATACAGAGGGCTCCTATACACCTGTTACTGAGTTTCCCTCCACAATAACATCTTGTAAAACTATAGTACAATAAATTGACACTTAGTGACATTGAGTCAAGATACAGATTATTTCTACCACTGCAAGGATTCATCCTGTTGCTTTTTCAGTAGACATTTTCAAAGTATTTATTTATGAGTCTGGCACTGGGGACTCAAAAACTGAAACGCAAAAGGCCTGCCCTCCAGGGTTTTATTCCGATCTCCCCTCTGGGTTTCCTCACAACTTGTGAGGTAGGTCACATCCCCCTTACAAATGAGAAAAGGTGCCAAGAGTGAGAGGTGCCCGGCCTAGTTTCACACAGCACAGAGTTGGCCGTGTCAGGCTTGAAGTCTGTCCTCCTGGCCCCAGGCCTGGTGGAATTCCTCAGCCACGCTGCCTCCCCTGGTGGCTGTCAGGCCTCTGGATTGGGGACCTGGGGTCAAACGGGCAACATCTTCACCATCCCACAGAGGGAACCTAAGCCCTTCCTGGGGTCATATCAAGGAGAACCCCATTCCACAGAGTGAGGACCCCATCTTGGTGGGCACAGACTTTAGTGAACCAGAAGGGCCCCAATGGATTTGGTCCATCTCCTTCATGACAGATGAAGTCACTGAGGCCTGGCAAGGGGAGGGTCTGGCCCCGGTTGCATGGGAGTCCAGGGCAGAGCCAGGTCTCCAGGTCCCCTGCCAGCCCATCAGATCTATTGTAATCGAGGCAGAACTACTGCTTAACATACACTTCACCAGGTGGAGTTTTGTGTATCTAGATTTAAAGAATGTAGGGAATTCCTCCTTGCAGATTCAGCCCTCTTTCCCCAGCTGGAGGAGGATTGTGGGTGTGTGGCCAGGGCCCTTCACGGAGGAGTGTCTGAGCTGTACCTTCAGGGGTGGCAGTGAAGGCCCCTCCAACTCTAACTCTGCTTCTGGATAGGGGACCAGTGCTGCAAACGGGGTCGGCAGCAGGGCTCCCCTCTCTGTGCTCTAGTTCTGCATCTGTCCACATCCCAGGACTCCCGGGGCACCACGGACCTGCAAGGACTTTGCAAACTGGAAAGTGCTAGGCAGTCAAGAGGACTTAGACTTCTTGTGTTTGGAACTTTGGCATGATGCAGGGATGATGGCCTTCAAGGAGCAGGGCAGGGCACCAGGAAGAGGAGGCGAGAGAGCAAGCTCCTGGCTGTCCTTGGCCTCTTGTGTTCTCTCATTATTCCACAGGTATTTGTCGAATGGCTGATGAGCGGTGACAGGCGGTGCCATGAGTCAAATATGTGTTGTTTTACTTTATTTATTTTAACTGTGGAGACTTCCTTTTTTTTCTTCTTCTTCTTCTTTCTTTTTTTTTTTTTGGGGACAGGGTCTCCCTCTGTCACCCAGACTGGAGTGCAGTGGTGCGATCTTGGCTCACTGCAAGCTCCGCCTCCGGGGTTCAAGCAATTCTCCCACTTCAGCCTCCTGAGTAACTGGGATTACAGATGCCCACTACCACAGCCTGACTAATTTTTGTATTTTTAGTAGAGGTGGGGTTTCACCATATTGGTCAGGCTGGTCTCGAACTCCTAACCTCAGGTACTCCACCTACCTCAGCCTCCCAAAGTGCTGGAATTACAGGTGTGAGCCACCATGCCCAGCCATAATTATGGAGACTTTCAAAGTAGACTTGGAATAATTTAATCAGCCTCCAAGCACCCCTCCCCGAGATTCAACTCATGACAGTTGTTGCACTGACATCCTTCACGCCACACACTCCACTTGTCTTTTAATGGCTTTGTTGAAATATAATTTTTATATCATAAAATTCACTCATTGTAAGTGCATGAGTCAATAGTTTTTAGTAGGTTTAAGGAGTTATGCCATTATCGCCACAGTTTGGTTTTAGAATAGTTTCATCACTCCAGAAAGATCCCTCATGCTGGTCTAAAGTTAATCCCTGATCCCACCCCCTTCTCCAGCCAATCATGGATCTGTGCTCTGCACCTGTAGATTTGCCACTTCTAGCATTTCTATGGACTATCCTTTATGTCTGGACTTTTTCACCTGGCATAATGCTTTTGAGGTTCATCCATGTTGTAACATGTATCAGCACTCCACTCCTTTTCACTGTTGAATAGTATTCCATTGTGTAGATATACCACATTTTATTAAATGCACTTTATTTTTCAACAAACTTCAGACATTATGTCACTTCACCTGTAAATATTCTAGAAAGAATCTTTAAAAGACACGATCTTTTATTAATTTATTTATTTGAGACAAGGTCGCCCAGACTGGAGTGCAGTGGTGTGATCAAGGCTCACTGTAGCCTCAACCTCCTGGGCTCAAGTGATCCTCCTGCCTCATTTTCCAAAATAGCTGGGACTACAGGTGCATGCCACTATGCTCAGCTAATTTTTAATTTTTTTGTGGAGATGGGGTCTTTTTATGTTGCCCAGGCTGGTCTCAAACTCCTGGCCTCAAGCAATCCTCCTGCCTCAGCCTCCCAAAATGCTTGAATTACTGGTGTGAATCACAGTACCTAGCCAGACAAGACCTTTTAAAAAGCATAACCACACCATTTTCACATCCACAAAGTTAGCACACCCTTTCATGTCATCAAATACCCAATTGGTGCTCACATTTCCAATTGTTTCATTATATGTTATGATTTTTTTTTTTTTTTGAGACAGAGTCTCACTCTGTTGCCCAGGCTAGAATGCAGTGGCTTGATCTCAGCTCAGCACAGCCTTCGCCTCCCGGGTTCAAGCAGTTCTCCTGCCTCAGCCTCCCGAGTAGCTGGGATTACAGGCACACGCCACTACGGCCAGCTAATTTTTTAATTTGCAGTAGAGATGGGGTTTCACTGTGTTGGCCAGGCTGATCTCGAACTCCTGACCTCAGGTGATCTGCCTTCCTCAGCCTCCCAAAGTGCTGTAATTAAAGTCGTGAGCCACCGTGGCTGGCCATGTTTTTTTGTTTTTTTGTTTTTTGTTTTTTTTAAATTATTTCTTTTACAGTTTGTTTGAATCAGGGTCCACATTGTGACTTATTGATTTGTCTCTAAGCCTCCTTTAACCTATAGGTTCATCATCTCTCTGTTCTTGATTTGCCATTCATTTGTTGAAGAGGGACTCTAGACTTTGTCATGTGGCCAGTGATAGAGGCAAAGAGCATCAGCAGTGGAAGAAGACTTAGAAATCCTCCAGTGAAAGTCCTCAGACAGGTGGGGAAGCAGAGGCCAGTGAAAGGAGGGGCTTGGAGACCCCTCTGCCTGCTTGGCTTCAGTCCCTGGAGCCAGGCCCCAGAGACACGTCTCACCCACTCCAGCTTCTGTCCTCCCTCCGGGTAGATGTAGAGGTGGGCAGGTGTCTGGTCCTTCAGAATGGGAGTGGTTGGCCTGGCTCTGGCCCAGCTCCCAAGGGACACCTGTGGCCTGGCAGTGAGGCTACAGGAGCCCAGCAGGTGATGCGGAGGCCTCCTGGCCCCAGGTGGCCATCTGAGGTGACCAGCCCTGCAGCCTTGCCCCATGCGCTGCCCCCCTTCGCGCTGCCCTCCTTCTCACGTGTCTGTGTTTCTTTTCTCCTCCATGCTATGGCAGTGGTGCCCCATGCTGATGAGACAATACTTGGTGCAGCCCCGGGCAGTCCTTTTCCAGGTAATTTCCTAGGGACCCACGTGATGCCCAGTGCACGCTCTCCTGGGGCATGTGCCTCCTTGAGTCCCTGCTAGAATTCCTGAACCTCTCATATTGCTTAGTTTCCAAAGTGCTGTCCCTGTCCTTATCCCTCAGATTCTCATGATTGTCGAGGTAGGCAGGCAGCTAGGGACTAGAATTAATATTTCATTTTACTCATGGTGAAAGTGAGGTTCACAGAAGTGGCCCAGCTCACCTATAGCCACACAAGTTAGAAAGGGGCAGAGCTGGGACAAGAACCTTGTGTTATCACTCCTAGTTCAGTCTTTTTTCCACCACTGGGTCTAAGGTTATCAACGATGCAGTTAAAAATGAACTAAGGGCCAGGTGCAGTGGCTCATACCTGTAATCCCAGCACTTTGGGAGGTTGAGGTGGGTGGATCACTTGAACTCAGGAGTTCAAGACCAGCCTGAGCAACATGGTGAAACCCCATCTCTACAAAAAATTAAATAATTAGCTGCTGTGCCTGTCGTCCCATCTACTCGGGAGGCTGAGGTGGGAGAATCGCTTGGGCCTGGGAGGTTGAGGCAGCAGTGAGCCATGATTGTGACACTGCACTCCAGCCTGGGTGAGAGAGCAAGACCTTGTCTCAAAAAAAAAAAAAAAAAAAAAAATCAACTAAGGATGTCCATCCCTATCCCTGTACCTCAGTTTTTCGATGATGGGAAAGATGACCCTGACTGTCCTTCTATTATAGTTCTGATGTTTGAGAGGACAAGCTGTTCCATCATCTGGAGCATGGTGTCTGTGAGGATGGTCCACACACCTTGGGCTGGTGGTCTTGACCTTGAGGTCTTATAAGAGTCTGTGGTGGCTGGGCGTGGTGTCTCATGCCTGTAAATCCCAGCACCTTGGGAGGCTGAGGCGAGTGGATCACCTGAAGTCAGAAGTTCGAGACCAACCTGACCAACATGGTGAAACCCCGTCTCTACTCAAAATACAAAAATTAGCTAGGTGTGGTGGCGGGTGCCTGTGATCCCAGCTACTCAGGAGGTTGAGACAGGAGAATCACTTGAACCAGGGAGGTGGAAGTTGTAGTGAGCAGAGATTGCACCATTTCACTCCAGCCTGGGCAACAGAGCGAGACTTTGTTTCAAAAAGAAAAAGATTCTGTGGCAGCAGGCAGAGGAAGTTTTATCCCAATTGGTTGCATTGCAGTAGGAAACTGTGAATTGCTGACTTCAGTTCATTTCTGTTCCGGGGTCATAGTCAAGGACAGCACCGGGGGCCCTGATGAAGAGGGAGAAGAAGCCTAAAATGACATCCTAAGAAAGAACCCCAAGGGCTCAGAAAAGTAGGAAATGTAGAACACAGCTGTTGCCTGTGATTCTCAGGGGCTGGGGTTGGGGGGTGACAATGTACCCAAGTATGTAGGTGCACCAACACACTTACACATCTGTGACTGTGTGCATACCTCTGCACCCCACCACTCAGCCTTTGGCTTCCAAAAAACTATGAGAAATGGAAGTAGAATGCCATTGTTACCAGGCAAAGAGGCACCAGGAATGCCTTTCCTCTTCTCTTTCTTTCTCTTTCTCTCTCTCATTCTCCTTCCTTCCTTCCTTCCTTCCTTCCTTCCTTCCTTCCTTCCTTCCTTCCTTCCTTCCTTCCTTCCTTCCTTCCTTCCTTCCTTCCTTCCTATCTTTCTTTTTCTGTCAGTTCAGCTTTCCCAGCCTTCACTTTTACAAAGAACTTGAGGTGGCCTGCAAAATAAGCAATTATGTGTATCTAAGTTAAGTTTGGGAAAAAAGCTCAGAAATTACGTAGAAAAAAGGGGAAGATCATTGTACCAGGAGCCAGCAATGAAGTGGCTTTGGTGGTTGAACACTGAATTTGACCGAGTTTCCTGGCAGTCAAAGCAAAAAAAGATATGCAGTGGTTTCCAGTGTTCTTGTTGTTAGTCAGAGGCAGATTCATAACTCACCAGTGGAAAACTTTACTGGTGCTGAATTGTAGGAGGGATTGACAAGGAATCTGAATATTCTAGTGGGCAGTGTCTCCAGAGGTTTTAAACAATTTTCTTTTATGGCTGTTTTCTTTTTTTGCCTCATAAAAGTGTTGAATGCCTGATATTCCATCAGAGACTGGTGAAAAAGCACCACGCAGGGGCTTTAACATGTTGGGCAGGGATGTGGCTTTCTGGTGACCTGACTTGATGTGGAGTAGAGGTGGAAGGAGGGCAGGGGATGTTAGCGTATCACTTAGTGCTCTTATTCAAACACTTCCCAGTTAATTTTTGAATGTTGTAGCTCATAACATGCTACTGGACCATTATTCATTTATTCATTCATTCATTCATTCAACAAGCACTTAGGGGGCACTAGGGATATTCCATGTTCCACACTCTCAAGGCAACCTGGAGGAGATAGACAAACAGCCACTCTACATTGTGATAATGGAGGTCTGTACAAAAACCCACCAAGTATGGAAGCATAGACAAGGGAGAGACTGTTTCTTTGCAGGAGTGTGGAGCTCAGGAATGGCTTCACCAAGGAGGTGACATGTGAACTGGGTCTTGTGGATAATGTAAGAGTTATCTAAGTGACAAAGTGAGATGGGCCCTCCAGGTGGAGGTAGGACAGTATCTGCAATGGCTGAGGAACTGTGGTGTAGCAATGTTTCAGGGAACCCAAGAGATTGGGGAGAATGCAGTTGCCTTTAAAAATCACAGACACCACATCACCTAAGTGATGGACTTAGGGAACAATTAAGCACCAAAACTAAATGACAGCTTCCCCTGGCTCATGTGGGAGCAGAGTAAGAACTGAGGGAATCCCGTCAAAGAAGAGAGGCTGGGCTCTGGGCAAGCCCTGCAAGGTGGTGATGGTGAAAGGCACAGATGGCTGGGTGCAGTGGCTCATGCCTATAATCCCAGCACTTTGGGAGGCTGAGGCAGGCGGATCACTTGAGGCCAGAAGTTCAAGACCAGCCTGGCCAACATGGCAAAACCCTGTCTCTACTAAAAATACAAAAAATTAACCGGGTGTGGTGGTGTGCACCTGTAATCCCAGCTACTTGGGAGGCTGAGACAGGAGAATGGCTTCAACCCAGGCATCAGAGGTTGCAGTGAGCCAAGATTGTGCCACTGCACACCAGCCTGGGTGACAGAGCAAGACTTTGTCTCAAAAAAAAAGAAAAGGAAAGGCACAGATGGTGAAGTGCAGCTAAGGACTCGTTTCTGAGTGTCCCGCCATCCCCCAGGGCCTGGCTTATAGGAAGGTTTGCTTTGCTTTCTGGTAGCCAATGGTGGTTGGACGCCTGGATTTTCAGACCTCCCACTGCATGCATAACATAAGTTGAAGATTTCTTGTCTTAAAAAGATGATCCAAACCCAATGTTTGAAGTGGCTGGATGAGCTTTGTTTGATACTGAATTTGTTGACTAAAACAAAAATCAAATAGCAAAACAAACCTCTTCCATCTGGAAATTAAATATGTTAAGAGGCAGGATATATCCCTGTTGACCACCCTTTTTGCGGTTCTCTTAAACCCAGGTTGGCTCTGCTTTCTTGGGGGAAATAAAGGCTTTCCCTTGCAGACCCAGCAGCCCAGCCCATGTCAAAGAGAAGAGGCTGAGGTCTAGGAATGGGCCAAGCCCCAGGGTGGGCTGGGGAGGGGCGCAGGGATGCTAACTCTTGGCTGGGGTGCTGCCTGGCCTTAGGAAGAGCACTCCTTCCTTGGTTCACCATTCATTGTGCAAGCCCTTCACAATCGAGTTCCAGCAAGTCTACCATTCCATCTTTCCCCTTTACACTTGCACACCCTCTAACTATTGCATGTGCCTGTTTCTGGGACACTCCTGTCCTATTACCTCTGAGCCTGCCTTCGGCTGTTCTCAGTCTTGAGAGTTAGGGATTGTTCAGCCCCAGGTTAAATACAGCCTGCATCAAGAAACCCTTCCTGACCACTTCACACCCCATATATATTAATGACTCTGTGCTTTTGTCCCTCTTGGATGGAATTTCTTGGGGTTTGGGGTGAGGGTTAAAGAGTGTGTCTGGTCTTCACACATCATATTGCACAAAACAGGGCTCAGTAAAGGTTGAATGAATGCATGCCCACTATGCTCAGGCCTTCACTAGGGTATTCGGGAACACAGAGAGGAGGGAGGAACTGGGACCTATCCCTGGGGACCCAGAAACTCTAGAAGATGCCATCTAGGAAAAGACCCTTGTCAGAGACATTTTGACCTGCTGTCTTTGCACACAGCAATGAGCTGAAGGAGTTGATTCTGGTGAGTGGAATTCTAAATTCATGCCCACTTCATTCTCAGAAAATTAGGAGGCTAATGCCGTGACCAAGTCTCATTCTACAGAAGAAGAAGTCTAGACAGCAACGTTTTTCCAATAGCTCCTGCTGCACGGAATGAAGGCAGTATTTTCCAAACTTTGCTGGCTGCGACCTATAGCAAGAAATACATCTTAATCTCTACCTCATACACACATACCCACTGACATGGGAAACAAAGATTCACAAAACAGGACTTATCCTTTCTATGTGGGAGACTCTTTGATTTTTTTTTTTTCAATTTCATTTATAAAAATGTTGGGACCAGCAAGTTGATTTCACTGTGTTTTAATGGATCAGGTACTCACAGTATAAAAATCATTAGGGTCATTGTCAAGGTTTTGGAGTCAGAGGGACCCAGGTTTGAATCCTGGTTTGGGCACCTAGAAGCTGTATGAACTTAGGCAAGTCATTCCTGCTGTATCATAAAATCCTCAGTTTCTTCATCTGTAAAATGGGGATGTCATAGAGCCTGCTTCAAGGGGTGACTGTGAGGATTAAATGGGATAGTACAGCTAAAGCTCCTGGTACAGAGTGAACACTCAATGAGTGTGAGATTTTGATGCAATTGTGGTTGTTACTGTTCTGGCACCACTTGGCGGGGCAAGCAGAATGAGGGTGGGACTCACACTCCTGCGGAATGGTGGTCAGGAAAGACTTCTTGGAGAAGGAGGCACTGAGACAGGGCAGCAGGATGACTGGGTCCCACCACTATCCCCACAGTGAGCAGGAACCCCGTGTGAGCATCCCAGGCCAGAAAAGGCACTCCTCCTTCCACGAAGGGCAGACTTCTTCCCAAGGATTTTTGACTGGACCTAGAGCTGACCACGTTAGATGCCTTTGCCTTCCACATTTAGGTCTCTAATCCACCTGGAATTGATTTTTGTGTCTGGTGTAAAGATCCAATTTCTTTTTTCCCCCCCGTTTCTGAATGGATAACCAGTTACCCCTGCTCTGTTTATTAAAAAGTCCATCCTTTCCTGCTGATTTGTACACCATCTCCTTCATATATCACGGTTCCATATGTGCACGGATCAGGGTCTGGACTGGATTCTGTTTCATTGGTCTATTTATCTACCCCTGTGCCAATACCACCCTGTCTTAATTACTGTAGCTCTATAGTGATTCCTGATGCTTGGTAAGCCTGTCCCCCTGGCCTTGTTCTCCCTTAGAAGGACCTGGGCTTGCTTTGGGCCTGTGCTCTTCTCGACATGTTTCAGAACCAGCCTTTGATGGATGAGGATCGAAGAGCCCTGGGGAACTCTGGACATGCTGTCCTCAGCACCAATCATCTAGAGCCTGGGCCTGAGGCACCTCCTCAACTCCCTGCTGCCATCACCCCTAGTTGAAACTTTAGCTGCCCAGGAAGTAATCTCTGATTTGAAGGGAAAGACACCAGGAATGTGCCTGGGTCTGAGCCCCTTCTGCCTGCCGCGTGCCCGGTGGCTCCTTTGGTTTCCCTCCCAGTGGCTCAGTCATCGTCATTTTGCTCAGGGTGCCTGCAGCTCCTTCCAGAAGACTGCTTGCTTCCGTGTCCCTGCCTGACAAGGACCTACCCCTGGACCAACATGGATGTGTCCTTCATCAGCAATGCCAGAGTCCTGGAGGAAGACTCCCCACATCAAATCTTCACATGGACAAAAAAATTTGTTGGCTTAAATGTTTGCAAATTCCCTTCCTTCCTTCCTTCCTTCCTTCCTTCCTTCCTTCCTTCCTTCCTTCCTTCCTTCCTTCCTTCCTTCCTTCTTTCCTTCCTTCTTTCCTTTCTTCCGTCCTTCCTTCCCTCCTTCCTTCCTTCCTTCCTTCCTTCTCTTTCTTTCTTTTTTTGACAGAGTCTTGCTCCGTCACCCAAGCTGGAGTACAGTGGCATGATCAGGGCTCACTGCAGCCTTGATCTCCTGGGCTCAGTCAGTCTTCCCGACTCAGCTTCCTGAGTAGCTGGGACTATAGGTGAAAGCCACTACACCTGGCTAATTTTTGTATTTTTTGTGGAGACAGGGTTTCGCCATGTTTCCCAAGGTGGTCTTGAACTCCTGGGCTCAAACAATCCACCTGCTTTGGCCTCCCAAAATGTTGGGATTACATGCATGAGCCACTGCACCCAGTCACATATACTTTCTTTACCTGAAAATAGGCCCTGGGGTGGGGTGGGAGGAAGAGACTTGTCACTCGTGCTTATAATTTAGTCTATCCTTCAGTTGAAAGATCCAGGTTGGTGCCTTTGCTGCCTTCTCTGGAGACCATTCTGACAATGGCTTGGATGACAAGGAAATGACTCATTGCAAACTCTGATTTCATGAAATGGCTTAAAGAAAGGAGCATGATTCATGGGCTAAATACACATGGTTGCTGTGGCTTGCTAAATTAGATATGTGCACCCCGTGGTTTTCAGCATACAGGTGTTTACCTGCTTCCAGAATTCAAAAACACTTGCCAAATGGTGGCTCAGTTGGTTTGACATATTGGATTAGGGTGGGAATTCATGGTGACCCACCCCAACTGGTATTCTTCCCTGTTGATGGTGGGTGAAGCCCTCCTCCCCTTGAGCCTCAGTTTATTCATCTGTGAAATGAGGATTTGGACTGGATGATCTCCCAGATTCCTCTTAACGCTTGTTTCTGTGATTCTACCTTTGTGGTTTAAGAGCACAGAAATCAGAAACCATTCTTTCCATTCTCTTGGCAAGAAGACAGTTATTTCTGCCTTGCTTTTGGTTATGGACCCTCTATCCCTGCACTAAGGAGTGTGGGGTCTCTGGCCGACTGGAGCTGGGAGAGGGCAACATGAAGGCCAGAGGGAGCAAAGTTTGGATTCTCGTGAAGTTGCACTGAGTCCTGCCCACCTCCTCTCCTGGGAAGATTGTTGATTCTGGACAACTGTCTTGTTCCACCAAGCTGACTCTGCCTTTTCAACACTGGAGGTGTTCATGAGCCCCTGTGGGCCTTGGCACAGGCATGGACTAATCTGGCTTGGTGGCTGAGCTCAGAACGTGGAGTTGGCATTTGACTAAGATACTGTGGAGTCTTGGTGCTGAGACATCTCTGTTTCTTCTTTCAGACCACAGAGTATTCAGCCATGGCCTCGCTGGCTGGTGGGCTGGACGACATGAAGGCCAATCTGGCCAGCCCCACGCCTGCTGACATCGGGAGCAGTGTGCCAGGCCCGCAGTCCTACCCCATTGTGACAGGTGAGGGCACCTGGGGCGTGGGGGATGAGTGAGGGAGGAAGAGAGAGAGAGGAGTGTATGGTGGGAAGAGTGGCTTCTTGGTGTGTTTGGATGTGATTGGCCAATTTTGTTTTAACGAGGTTATAAGGTCTGGTAACAGGTCAGATGCTAGGGCCAGGGTTGCAGCTGTGATGAGACATGGCTGGATATGGTTCAAACAAAGCCAGGGAGAACAAATGCCAAATGGACTGTGGGCTGGAGGAGACTTGGGGTGGGAGGCAGGAAACCTCCTGCCAGAGGGGCCCCCGTGGGTGGGGCTGAGTGTTCAGAGGCCTAAGGTTTATCGCTTTCATGAGAAAGGCCACCCTGGTGGGCACCAGCCTCAAGGAGGAACGGGATTCTTTGCAGATTGCTGTTGGCAGGCAGAAACTGAGTCAAGAAGGGCAGGCAGCATAGGTTAGAAGGTGCTTGGTGGATGCAAAGCAGCCACCCTCTGGAAGTCCCAGGGCCAGACTGTTTAGCTGTCTTTGTAGAGATTGGGAGTGTGGGTCCTGGAGGTGCACTGTGGTGTTTGATCGTGCCATTTACTAACTGTGCAGTCTTGGGTGAACCATGTATACGTTCTGGGCTGTGACTTTAAGCTGCACAGAGGGACTAGTGCTAGCACCTGTCCCAGGGGGCTGTTGTGAGGATTAATGGGTTTGTATGTGGAAGGTGCTTGGAGTCTCATCTGGTACACGGTAAGCACCCAATACATGCAGCTGTTAGGATTCTTCTCAGAACCCTCTCCCTGTGGCAGGTCACCATGGGGCTTGCTGGCTTGCTGCTGCAGAAGGGCTGGATGCGTGGGCCAGGACGGGCAGACCCCTGGCCCAGCTGTGCTGGGATAATGTGGAGCCGACTCCATATGGACAGACTCAGCTGCCAGCTCTTGGTTGTCCAACCGGACAGGCAGGAGGCCCTCTCAGATACTGCACAAATAGACAAGGGGCTGGCGGGCCACACTTGGGCCAGAGCCGTGGGTCCAGTTTGAGGTAGCAGGATGCCCATGTGGCCTGATAGGCAGGGCACAGTGAACAGTGACAGTGACATGGGACTCGTAGACATGCAGGTGAACTGTGGGTGCTTCAGGGAAGCTGGGTTAGACTCGGGTTAGAACAGTGGAGGGTGTCACTTAGGCCAAAGCAGCAAGACAAGGAGGGCCCAGCTCCGAGACCTGGGCTGACAGGTCAGCACTGAGGCTCAGGCAGAAGAGCGGGGCCCTATTTGCAGCTCTGAGCACCACGTGAGGGCCAGTCAGGTGGCAAGAGCGACTTTGTCCCCCATCCACCGGAGGTGGGCCAAGAGCTTGGAGTGCACCCAGGCCTGAGGTGGGAGATGTTAGTGAGGGGCAGGGAGCCGGGGAGCCCCAGCTGGAGTGAGCCTTTGCTGACCCCACAGGTGTCCATGGAGGTCCCCTCTCCTGGTGTCACAGGAATCCATGACAAGACCTCTGAAGGCACTCCCATTTCACAGATGCAGAAACCAAGTCTCAGGGAGGGGCAGTGGCTTGCCCAACATAAGGGGCAAGGGGGAGTTAGAGCTAGCCCTCTGGCTCCCAAATCCTGGGCCCTGTTTCCTTTTTTTCAAGGAACTACAAGTAATTATAGAGGTGGGCATGGCAGAGTGCAAAGAAGCCTGGATTAGTGAACAGTAATAGCAACTGGCACTTCACTGAGCACTTACTGAGAAGCAGGCATTATGCTAAGTGAACTCACTTTACCTTCAGAGGAACCCTGGGAGGTGGGACCATTATGATCATGTCCATTTCACAAATAGACAAACTGAGGCTTGGGGCAGTTGAGTGGCTTGTTGAGATCACAGCTGGTGAGCAGTGGAGTTGTAGTTAAATGCCAGGGCCTGTGCTGCTGGCCACGCTGCCACACAGATCAGCTGGGGCTCATCCAGCACGGTCACTGCCTTGCTGTCTAACTCTGGACACTCTCTGAGCCTCCATTTCTCCACCTGTAAAAGGGTCCTGGTCTCTCAGTGTCCAGGTAAGGATCAAATGAGATCCAAGAGGAGACTGTTCTGCAGAAAGGAGGGTTTGTTACTGGGATCCAAGTTTATAGAAGGTTGGGCAGGCAGATCACAAGAAGATGTTATAGGGTTACCTTGGAGACATTGTGGGTTTGGTTCCAGAACACTGCAATAAAGCAAATATCTCAGTAAAGTGAGTCACACACATTTTTTGGTTTCCTAGTGCATATAAAAGCTATGTCTGGCTGGGCACAGTGGCTCACGTCTGTAATCCCAGCACTTTGGGAGGCCGAGGTGGGCAGATCACCTGAGGTCAGGAGTTCGAGACCAGTCTGGCCAACATGGTGAAACCCCGTCGCTACTAAAAATACAAAATTAGTTGGGCGTGGTGGTGCATGCCTGTAATCCCAGCTACTTGGGAGGCTGAGGCAGGAGAATTGCTTGAACCTGGGATGTGGAAGTTGCAGTGAGCCAAGATTGTGCCATAGCACTCCAGCCTGGGCAATAAAAGCCAAACTCCATCTCAAAAAAAAAAAAAAAAAAAAAAAAGATATGTCTATGCTATACAGGTTGAGCATCTGAAATGCTCCAATATCTGAAACTTTTTGAGTATGACATGATGCTCACAGGAAATGCTCACTGAGGCATTTCAAGTTTTGGATGTTCAGATTAGGAGTAGAACTGGTAAATATAAAGCAAATATTCCAAAATCCAAAACGATCCAAAATCTGAAACAGTTCTGGTCCCACGCATTTTGGATAAGGGATACTCAATCAGTACTGTAGTCTAGTAAGTGTGCATTGTGTCTTTTTAAAAGACACATACCTTAATTTAAAAATAGTTATTGCTAAAAATTGCTCATAATCATCTAAGCCTTCAGTGAGTCGTCTTTTTGCTGGTGGAGGGTCTTGCCTTGATGTTGGTGGCTGATGACTGATCAGGATGGTGGTTGCTGAAGACTGGGGTGGCTGTGGCAATTTCTTAAAATAGACAACGATGAAGTTTGCTACATCAGTTGACTCTTCTTTTCATGAAAGACTTTTCTGCAGCAGGGGATGCTGTTTGATAGCATTTTATCCACCATAGAATTTCTTTCAAAACTGGAATCAGCTCTCTCAAACCCTGCCACTGCCCTACCAACTAAGTTTATGGAATATTCTAAATCCTTTGTTGGCATTTCAACAATGTTCACAGTATCTTTACCAGGAGTAGATTTCATCTTAAGAAACCACTTTCTTTGCTTATCCATAAGAAGCAATTCCTTATTCACTAAAGTTTCATCATGAGATGGCAGCAATTCAGTATATCTTCAGGCTCCACTTCTAATTCTTGTTCTCTCGCTGTTTCCACCATATCTGCAGTTACTTCCTCCACTGAAGCGAGTCATTTTCAGCCCTCAAAGTCATCCATGAGGGCTGAAATCAACCTCTTCCCAACTCCCATAATGTGGATATTTTTACCTTTTCCCTTGAATCATGAATATTCTTTTTTTTTTTTTTTAGACAGAGTCTCGCTCTGTCACCCAGGCTTGAGTGCAGTGGCATGAACTGGGCTCACTGCAACCTCCGCCTCCCAGGTTCAAGCAATTCTCTGCCTCAGCCTCCCAAGTAGCTGGGATTACAGGCACCCACCACCACAACCGGCTAATTTTTGTATTTTTGTTAGAGACAGGGTTTCACCATCTTGACCAGGCTGATCTTGAACTCCTGACCTCGTGATCCACCTGCCTCAGCCTCCCAAAGTGCTGGGATTACAGGCGTGAGCCACCGTGCCCAGCTGAATCACAAATGTTCTTAATGGCATCTAGAATAGTGAATCTTTCCAGAATGTTTTTAATGTTCTTTGCCCAGATCCGTCAGAAGAATCACTCTCTATGGCAGATATAGCCTCACAAAATGTCTTTCTTAAATAAGAGAACTTGAAAGTTGAAATTACTCCTTGATCCATGGGCCATGGAATGGATGTTGTGTTAGCAGGTGTGAAAACAACATCCATCTCCTTGTACATCACCAGCAGAGCTCTTGGGTGACCAGGAACAGTGTCAACGAGCAGTAATATTTTGAAAGGAATGTTTTTTTCTGAGCAGTAGGTCTCAATGGTAGGCTTAAAATATTCAGTAAACCACGCTATAAACAGATGTGCTGTTATCCAGGCTTTATTTTTCCATTTATAGATCACAGGGAGAGTAGATTTAGCATAATTCTCAAGGACTCAAGAATTTTTGGAATGGTAAAGGAACACCGGCTTTAACTTAAGGTCGCCAAGTCTATTAGCCACTAACAAGAGAGTCAGACTGTTCTTTGAAGCTCTTGAAGCCAGGCATTGACTTCTCCTCTCTAGTTATGAAAGTCCTAGATGGCATTTTTTCAGTATAAGACTGTTTGGTTTATATTGAAAATCTGTTGCTTAGTGTAGTCACCTCCGTCAATGATCTTAGTTCGATCTTAGCCTCTACATCAGCACTTGCTGCTTCACCTTGCACTTTCATGTTATGGAGATGGCTTCTTTCCATAAAACTCATGAACCAATCTCTGCTAGCTTCTAACTTTCCTTCCACAGCTTCCTTACCTCTCCCAGCCTTCCTAGAATTAAAGAGAGTTAATGCCTTACTCTGGATTAGGCTTTTGTTAAAGGGAATGTTGTGACTGGTTTGATCATCTTCTTTTTTTTTGAGACAGGGTCTCACTCTGTCACCCAGGTTGGAGTGCAGTGGTGCAATCATGGCTCACTGGTCTTGACCTCCTGGACCCAAGCAATTCTCCTACCTCAGCCTCCTGAGTAGCAGGGACTATAGGCATGCACCACTGTGCCCGGCTAATTTTTACTTTTTTTGTAGGGACAGGGTTTTTCTATGTTTCCCAGTCTGTTCTCAAACTCCTAGGCTCAAGCAATCCTCCCACCTCGGCCTCCCAAAGTTCTGGGATTACAGAAGTGAGCAACTGTGCCTGGCCTGGAAAATTTTTTATAATTTTAGAGTGGGAAAAGTCTTTTTTAAACTAAATTCCAAATACAAAAGACAAGACAAATAAATTTAAGTATTAAACATTTAAATCTTTTGTGTGCATATGCAAGAACATCCAAAAGGCAAAGAACAAAATGAAAAAAAAAAAGGTGTAGAACACAGATGACAAAAAGCTAATGTCCTCAATATATAAAGAGCTTTAAAAATGAATAAGAAAAAAATCCTTTGCCCATTTTTTTCTACTGATTTTTTTTTCTTAAAGTTTTGTTCAACCTGAACATGTTTTCATTGGGAAAAAATGCAGATGCCCAACAGTATATGAAAACATGTTCACCTGACTCATAACTTTAAAACTGAAAATTAAAACAATCATGGGACACTTAAAAACATCTTAACAAAGATTAAAGTTCAGTGTTGAAGATGGCATGAGAAACATATATTTTGAAACACTATGATAAGAGCATACATTGATGCAATCTCTTTCGGAGGGAAACTTGGCAATATCAATCACTTTTTTTTTTAGAGCTACACGAACTGGAATGGGAGCTATCAAAGTTTTAAATGCACATGTTAGCTTGCTTGACTCAGAACTTGTATATGCACTTTTAGGAGTTTATGCCACAGGTATATTCACATAGATGCACAATGATATCTATTTATGTATAATCCTTACAGAATTATTTATAATGGAAAATAAATGCAAACAACGAAACATCCATCAATAGGAGCTGGCTAAATAAATGATGGCTCTTTCACACAATAAAATACTATGCAGCCACTAAAAAGAATTAAATAGACCTATCTGTACTGATGTAAATAAGTGTCTAAGATATACTTTCAAGAAATATTAAGTATTTAAGTATTTCATTTATATGAACAATGAAAGTTTTTCATTTGTATGAGAAAATATAAAGGATGGACACACAGATGCACATGCACGTGTGCGTGCACACACACATCAGATGCTTGTATATGAAGATCCAGTGGCAGAGCTTTGAGCCCTTTCCTCTGCTTTTGGGGGCATTATGGTGCTGTGGTAGGGATGCACTGCAGTTGCGATCTCCACCCAGATCCACCCAGCATCCCCTTGGGATAGCAAATATTCACAGTGCCCCTTTACTCTCCTGAAATTATGTCCACTAAGAATGTAGGTCTGTCTTCACATCTAATTTCAAATAAAATCAAAACAATGCCCTAGGAGGTAAATGAGATAAAAGCAAAGTTATGTATAATTAAATAATATGTACTTTGATATGTAAATACTCTGGATGTTTAAACTGCAAGACATAATGAAGGTGTCCAGGGCTTTCCCCGTGCACAGAATCACAGTGAATGCAACAGCCCCAGACATAGCCTTACGCACAGGTATAGACTAGGGACTAATACTGACTTATCCTACCAGTGTGATTTTACAAATAGGTGAGGAACCCCTGGCAAAGTTCCAAGTAAAACAAAGTACAGGCTTTGCTCCATTTACACGGTAGTTGCATTCCTAGAAAATTCAGGGTATATTAAGACCATGGAAATTGGAAGTTCACATTTATATGTAAATGAAGTTCAGTTCCAGATTCAAATACTTATAAACAGATTTCTCACCTACCTGAATGTTTGGCAGGACAGGAGAGTTGTGAAGGATGAAGAAAAATTCTTTGCTGTGTGGGATTGTTGCACTGCAAGGCAGTAACACCCCTCAGGCAGGGAGACGCCCCCACAGATTTTCAAAACACTCTCTGTAGGTGCAGTTACCGACCCCATCGAGAACTGTTAAACACCTTGAAGGAATGTCCCCAGGAGCTGCTGGGGGGCAGGGGGCTCTGTTTCACCACGTGGCATTTATCTAATTCCACCTGTGTTAGTGGATTGCTGACACAGTGCAGAGCTCTTCAAGGGACGGTCAGAGCCTTCCAGCCCCACCTCTCTCCTTTTCCCCTCCCCACAAAGCCCAGAGCACTGTAGGTGCCCAGCTGGATGGTGAACCCACCCCAGGGCTCTACCCGGGGTCTGGGGGACAGATGGCTTCTGTGCTGCTCTATCTCAGCCCTCACACTCCGGGCTGCTCAGGGAAGATCTCATTCAAGAAGGATATATATGCCACATTAAATATTAAGTTAAACACCTGCTCTACCAGCTAGGGCCACAGTTCTGAAACTGCTCACCATTTGCAAACTGGTGACATGGCCAGCCTGTTACTGCACTGTCAGCAGTTTGGGCCTGTCCTGATTGGGACTAATTATCTGCAGGTGTGTCATTGGGCCACAGGCCTGCTGATGGGGGAGCCACTGTGCTTACCTGCCGGAGAGGACGGCGGGTAGGGCACCAGGCTCCCCACTTCTGCTCACCTCTCTACTGGTGAAGGACCTGGCAGACTTGCCCCCAACTGGGTCCACCTGACCTTTTGCCTGAGAGAACAAAGGAATGGGGCCAGACTGTATCTCACCGGCCTCTTTCCCTGCGGACCATCTCTTTGCATCAGTAAGCTGGCATGTCAGGAGGAGACAGAGAGAGGCCTCTTGTGGGCCAACAAGTTTGGGAAACACTAGCCTGGTAGGTGATCTGGGCCCTGGGGACTGAGGCTCCCACTGGACACTGCCCCTTTTTAGTAGTGGAAATAACCACAAAGACAGACGGAATGGCTGCCAAGTCCCTGAGTCCACCTGCTCTGATTTGCGGCATACCTCAGGTTCAATGTTTGGAGCCTCAATACCCAAAACTTGGCGGCCCAAGAAAGTCCACCCTCTTCTGGCTTTTAATCTGAGCAACAGCCAGGGTCTGAGGGAAAGAACACTGAACAGGAGTCAGAGGAAGAGGTTTCTGTCTGGACTTTGCACCTAACTGGTTCTATCTTTGGACACATTAATCATCCTCTTCTCTCCAAGCTCGTTTTCCTATCTATGAAATAGAGGTGGTAATTCTGCCCTTGCCTCCCTTGACTGTTTCAAGGATAAAATGAGCCAGTGGGAGGAGAGGGATGAAGAGCCACCGAAGGGGCATCTGAGTGTATGTGGGCAGTTGTGGAGAAGGAGGCTTGGAGGGGTTCAGGATCCAGTGTTGGCGAGTCCCAACCTTCCTCAGAGCAGATGTTCTGACCATACCCGGGCAGGGTGGGAGGATACTGTGGTCCTACTCCTCACTTCACAGCTGGGGAGACTGAGGACAAGAGAGGGAAGTGACCTGCTCAAGGCCACATTCAGTGAGTGAGAGCTGGAGCCCCAGTTACAGCTCCCTGAGGGCCCTCGCTTCCACAGCCTGCTGACATTATATGATTAAATGGACTAAAAAAATCTCAGTTCAAATTTCCTGGAGGCATCTCTTTTAGTGTGCAATTGAGAATGTCAGCAGGGAAGCCAGATTGCCGGAGCTGGAAGCCCACTTCACTGCATTCTAGCTGGGTAATCTCAGGCAAGTTACTAACTTCTGGGCCCAAGTTCCCCATCTGTAAAATGGGACAGCACTAGAGTTTTCTCACAGCTTCTGGCAAGGATTATAGGAGTGGTCCTTGCGTAGCGCTTAGCACAGTGCTTGGCACATGGTAAACACCCCATAAATGGTAGTTATTACTATGTGTATGGGCTCTTGTCCAGAGTCCCTTATCTCTGCCCTGGGAGCATAAGACAAAGAGACATATGCCCAGTGACAGCTCTCTATATGGGGATGCTCTCAGAAGGGTCCTGATCCCGCAGAAATTCACAGAAGGTGGTGGAGTCTTGGAGATGCCATCAGGACGTCTGACTGAGGGGCAGGGATGCAGAGCTCTGAAGTTTTTCCACTTGTTTAGAGTCCCGGCATCTATCATCAGAAGCAGGGACATCCACTGTGGGTTTGGGGATTTTGGGGAAACAGTAAACACTGCATGGCGTTGCTTTCAGCCTGTGAACCCACGGACTCCAGACCTGGGGCATCTCAGGGGCTGGGGAGCCCAGGCTGGTTTCTGCTGCATGGTGGAGACCCTCCGCTGGGCTGAGTGACTTTGGGGTTTTCCTCCTCAGGAAATATGTTCTGCCTCCTCTGTCACACTCCCCTCTGGCGGAGTGCCAGGCAGCTCTGAACAGCCGTTTGTCCATGTTTCCATGGGGCGTGCCTCCTTTGACCCATTTTTTATGAGCCTTTTTGAGGCCCGTCAGATGTAACTAAATACCTCCTTCTCTCAGAGTGAAATCATAATGAACAATGAAGCAAAAATACAAGAAACGCCTTGTGTATCGAGGCTGCCAAAAGGTGCTGTGAAAAATTACAACAAGCGCTACAGTGCAGCTTGATACCCTGCAACTGAGTGTCGGCCACGGAGCCGTCCTCGGAATTCCATGGAAGATGCTAGGCTGGCTATCAGAGTTGTTCTGTGGGCCAGGCATGTGGCTCATGCCTGTAATCCCAGCACTTTGATAGGTCAAGGCGGGAGGATCACTTGAGCCCAGGAGTTCAAGACTAGCCTGGGCAACATAGGGAGACCCCCGCATCTCAAAAAATAAAAAACTGTTTTGTGCATAGGAAAGGAGATAATATCAACACTTAGAGCTCACTGGACTCTTGCTCTGCGCCAGGCTGGGAGTACCATGTGCCCCTGGTGGACAGTCCCTGCCCTCACTGGGCTGACCTGTGGGGCAGAGCCAGGCAATTTATAGTAAACACGGAATAAATTTGCAATGTAATTTTACCACGGCATATGCTCTGAAGAAAATAAGTGGGAGAGAATAGAGAGCCTCAGGGAGTGGTGCCCAGCGGGGTGGGTCTCTGTAAAATGGTGGTGTTTGATCTGAGATCTAAATGTTGAGAAGCTTTGTGGGGAGCTGGGGGAAAGGCATTCTGGCAGAAATTACAGCTTCAGCCTTTTAAATGTACAAGTGAATGAATGAATGAATGACATGCATACCCTAAAGGACGGGGCAGATATCTCAGTTCTTTCTGTGTTGACAGCTAGGCTCAGCCCATAAATCAGGCCTCAAGGGCTCTTGGAGTTAGAGAAAAGCATAGAGGTTAGGCAGCCTGATTCTTCACAAGCCCGGGGTCAGTTCCACATCAGGGCTTGGTCACCTCTGGTGTTGGGGATTTCCCTGCCTCAAAGGCGAAGTCTCTCCCAGCAGTACTTACTCGGAGCTGTTCTCAGTTGAAGTGATTTCCTTTCCCACTGTCAGGCCAGAAACGGAGGTATCTGTAAAGTCCAGGCGGACATCTATGCTTTGAACTCATAGACCAGGCACTGCCCAACACGTCCCTCAGCCTTGTGTGTGCCCCCGAGGTCCAGCCCAAAGGTGCTTTGATTTGCATAGAGTTTTTTTAAACTTAAAAAAAATTAGACCTAACATTTTAACAACCAGAGGAAATACACCCCAATGTCCATCCATGGGGGTCTTGTTACAGACAGAATAGCTCATCCACACAATGGAGTGCGAAAGAACGAGGAAGCTCTTTATATCTTCACAGGGGATGTAAATAATGTATCTTCGAGATACATTATTTATGAAAAAAGCAAGGTAAAGAATAGTGTATACAGCATCCTGCCTTTGCGTAAAAAAGAGACAATGGGAATGCATATTGGTGTTTGTGAGAGTTAAAGAAACTCTGGAAAGGTACTCAGGACTTAACCATGTTTAAGCAGAGGGTATGGGGAGAGCACTTTTTACTGAGTGCTATTTACATTTTAATTTTTTGAACCTTAACATATCAGCTATCAAAAAGTTAAATTTAAAAGTGCCTTAAAAATCAGGAGATTTAACATAAAGAGGGTGGACTGCTTGAGCTGAGGAGTTCAAGACCAGCCTGAGTAACATGGTGAAACCTCGTCTCTACAAAAAACTGCAAAAATTAGCCGGATGTGGTGGTGTGCACCTATAGTCCCAGCTACTTGGGAGGCTGAGGCAGGAGGATCACCTGAGCCCAGGAGGTCAAGGCTGCAGTGAGCCACGATCGTGCCACTGCACTCCAACCTGGGTGAAGGATCGAGACCCTATATCTAAAAAAACAAGAATTGAAATGCCTAGCTTCTTTTGGAAAAACGGAAGACTTGGCCACCTTGGGTCGACATTCCCATGTAGCCACACTTGGGGAGAGTTGAGAAGTGGTTGCCCCTGTAGCTGAAGCAGCAGGCTCCTGTTTACCCCAGACCCCACCCGGCAGCTTAATCCACTTACCTTACCTCCTGGCCCCTGTGGGCACTGGGTTTTCAACCCTGTTCTAACCCATCACCCCACCCTTCCTGTGTCCTCTTACCCTCATTCCTGCCCAATAGAAACTCCTCTCTCAAGCCAGGAAGGGCAGCCCACAGGCTCTCCAGCTAGCCTTCCCCGTCCCTGACCTCAGGCCTCTGCTCAGGCTATTCTGCCTGCTTGGGATGGCTTTCCCCAGTATCAGCTCAGTGTGCAAACCATCCACTGGGAAGGGCCTGGAGCAGCGAGTGCAAAGTTCTCAAGAATTTGCGGCAACCCAGCGTTTCATCCCGGTGTAGTGACATCATGCTCTCTCCAGACTCCGTGTTGTGGGCCCTTTGCAGTAGCAGTGGCTGCAGCATGAAAACTCCATATCCAAATTGGATTCTCTCCAGAGATACAGGGCTATTTGCATTCCAGAACGATTCGGGGGTGAATTGTATTGAAATTTAAAGTATTTGTTTTTTCTCTGGTAAATAGACTCACAATTATAGATTCTTGGATTCCTAGAAGCCTAGAATTTTGGAATCTTAGTTTTTGGAAGGCTACTCAGAGGTTCAGAGATGCCAGAGGTCTGATCATTTTAAAGCCGAAATGAAACTCAAGCATCTTCGTAATTAAAATGCATGTAGAAGAAAAATATGATTTGCTTTTAGGTTAGCTCAGTGTTCCCAAGAAATATTTGTTGAATAAAATGAATTAATATTTGTGTAAAGTGCAGCATCAATTAAACAAATAATTTCAGAGGAAAGTACTCCAGTTGTTTCTGACCTTATATTTTATAGAATAAAAAATAAATGAAGCTGGACAGCCATTCTGGTAATGCTTTCATAGATTTTTATACTTGTGAGTGGCTTGGGAGCCCACCCTTCCAAAGAGCCTTCAAGCAGGTCTCTGGGCCTCCAGCGTCCAGCCCACCCTGCTGTGTTCCGTCTTCCTAAAATAGCGATTTCATTAGCTTGTTCTTGTGGTCAGAGATCCCCACTGCCTTGTCATTGTCTGGAGGAGAAAAGGTGCAAAGGACAGCGCCTGGGCAATTTGCAGAGTTTCTGCCATTCATCACCCATTCACTCATCTCTCCATTAAAACTGAACTCCTCCTTCACATCAGACCTCAGCCTAGTCTAGGTCCTGAGGGTTTTAGAGTTCCTGCCCTCAACCAACCCACAGTCTGATGGGGATACACAGCAAAGCAAAACAAAACAAAAATGAAAAAGAAAGGGAAATACTGTGGGAGAAGCCAAGTGCTTTTGACAGCGTGAAGGAGGGAACAGTCGCTTCTCTTTGTGGGGTTTGGGGAAGGTTTTATGGAGGAAGCAACATCTAAGCTGCTCCAGGGAAACCATCCACCCTTGGCTTCTCTGCTCTGAGGTTTGGTTTAATCTCTCACCATTCTCTTAAAAAAAAAACAAATCTTTTTTTTTTTGGAAACAGGGTTTACTCTGTGGCCCAGGCTGGAGTGCAGCGGTGTGATCTCAGCTCACTGCACCCTCGTCCTCCCAACCTCAAGGGATCCTCCCACCTCAGTCTTTCAAGTAGTGGGGACTATAGGCTCACACCACTATGCTGGCTAATTTTTGTATTTTTTTTTTTTTTTTTTGAGACGTAGTCTCGCTCTGTTGCCCAGGCTGGAGTGCAATGGCCGGATCTCAGCTCACTGCAAGCTCCGACTCCCGGGTTTACACCATTCTCCTGCCTCAGCCTCCCGAGTAGCTGGGACTACAGGTGCCCGCCACCTCGCCAGGCTAGTTTTTTTTTTTTTTTTTTTTGTATTTTTTAGTAGAGACGGGGTTTCACCAGGTTAGCCAGGATGGTCTTGATCTCCTGACCTCGTGATCCGCCCGTCTTGGCCTCCCAAAGTGCTGGGATTACAGGCTTGAGCCACCGCGCCCAGCCTAATTTTTGTATTTTTTTGTAGAAACAGCGTTTCGCCATGTTGCCCAGGCTGGTCTCAAACTCCTGGGTTCGAGCAATCCTCCCACCTTGACCTCACAAAGTGAATAATTCCTTTTTAATTGCAAAGTAATACATGTTCACTGTAAAATAAATTCAAATGGCACGGAAGTATGTACAGCAATGTGTCCCCACGTCTCCTTAGTCTATTACTAATCCATTCCGTAGATGTCATCAGAGTTGACGATTTGGTATGTATTCTTCAAGAACCTTTGCTGTGCATAAAGAAACATGTCAGTATGTACACATACAGTTTATTTCCTATAAATGGGTTCAAACTCTCTGCATTGTTGTTTAATTTTTTTAAGGTTATTCACGTTTTAAGGACACTCTAGCTGTCTGTAGGTAAAGAGCTTCTACCCTGTCTAGTGAACTGGATGAACCAGCATGGATTTTTCTCTAGCCGTGTGGCTGACCAGCCCCAATCCTCAGGGCCAGGGGGCGAATCTCTCTCAGTATTTGATACGCGGGGCTTCAGAGGTGAACAGGCCCAAGAAGGGCAGAGGGCAGGGCACCCTGACATCCACAGGAGACCCAGGGTTGTTGGCATACAGACAGCTGACTTGGAGCCTGGCTGTGGCCTCCCCCATGCTATGCGGGGACAGGGGCTGCCAGGAGGACAAGGGGAAGCCATGGGGAGGAAGCTTTAGTTTAGTGAGAAGAAGCACTTCTGAGCAGTTTGAACTCTCTGAAAGCTGAATAGGCTGCCTCAGGAGATAATAACAATGATAGCTAATGTTTAATAATAAGCATTTGTTACGTATTTTGGTTCATTTAATCTTTTACTCTTTAAAACACAGGCACTATTTTGGTCCAAGTAACAGTTAAAGAAACCTCGTGAGTTCACACAGCTAGTAAGTGGCGGTATGGTTTTCTCCTAACTCCTCTATGGTTCTGCCTCCCTTCGTAGCATGCCCCTCAAGCAGAGCTCTTTCCCGCTCACTGGTAGCACAGAGAGGCTAGTGTCCACCAGGGTATGGGAAGCTGATCAAACGTGCAGTCCTAGGTACAGATGCTGGATCAGACTGCCTGGCTTTGAATCCCAGCTCTGCCACTTATGAATTGGTGACCTCGGTTTTTCAACGTGTGTGTGTGTGTATGTGCGCACACCTCAGTCTCCTCATCTATAAAATGGGGATAGAACTCACTATGTAGATGAAGTGAGTGGATAACTTGCAAAGCGCTAAAAGCCCTGCCTGGGCTTGTTACGTGTGGCTTTGAAAATCTGGAGCTGGGGAAAACAACCTGAGTCAGAGAGTCAGACTTAGGGGTCCCCTGCAGAGGGGCTGGTGGGAGAGCTTGCGGGAGTATCTGTCCAGCGTGGAGTAGGCCTGATGGCTGCCTGTTTTGGATGTTCTATTGACCTCCTGCAGTTTCCAGTTGCTGCTGTAACAAACTACCCCAATCCCAGGGGCTAAAACAATGCAAATGTATTATTGTAAAATTCTGGAGGTCAGAAGTCCTAAAATCAAAGAGTGGTGGGCTGCATTCCTTCTGGACACCCTGGAGTAAAATTCATTTCCTTGCCTTTTCTAGCTTCTAGAGGACACATGAATTCCTTGGCTCATGGCCCCTTCCTCCATCTTCAAAGCTGGCAGAGTAGCATCTTCTCTCCTCCTTGGCCTCTGCTTCTGCAGCCACATCTTCTCTCTGTGCTTCTGACCCCCTTACCCCCGTTTCTAAGGACCCTTGTGGTTACATTGGGCCCACATGGATGATCCAGATGCTCTCCACAGTGCACAGACCTTAATTTAATCACATCTGCAAAATCCCTTTTGCCATGTAAGGTCACATAGTCACAGGTTCTGGGAATTAGGATGTAGACATCCTGGGCAGGGGGGAGGATATTCTTCTGTTTACCACGTCTCCAGGGCCAAATATAAAAGCCTCCTTGAGCACCCCGCATCCCATCGTTCCCCCGGATGACCCGTCATCGGTGAGAGACTGGGCAGCTCTTTTGCTCCATTTCTGCCTGTTCTTTCTCCACTCTCTCCTTGAGCACTGGCTGATTCTCACTCTGTCTCCTCCATCTGCCCCAGTGCCGAGACAAGCTGTGCCCTCCCCAGGTGCCCAGAGTCGAGAGACTGGAATATTGGTGCGGAATAAACCCTAGAGATCACCAAACACAACTCCGTCATCGAACAGATGGGGATGCTTAGCACTGAGAACTCAAGTTCTCCCAAAGTCAGACACCTCTGGATCCCATACCCCTTGACTCCTATTCTAGTGCTCTCTCCTCCATGTGGAACTCAGCCTTTGTCCTTTCAGAATGGGACTTTTTTTTTTTCCTCTCCTATTCTCCTTTCTCAGCCTGGTTGATCCACTGCCCTCTATCTGCCTATCTATGAAGCTGCCCAGTGGAACCCTTTATCCAGGCCCGTCTTTTTGCCATCTTTCAACTCAGCCATGCCGAGTCCCTGACTCCAAGCCTTTGGTCTTGCTGGTTCCTGTACTTCGGATGCTTCTGTCATTTGCCCAGGGGTGGCGGCAGTCTGCTGTGAAAGGGAGAGGGGGGCCTGACTTGGAGTCAGGATCACAGATCTTCATCCCAGCTCTCCCATAACTCCTGGTAACTTTGAGAATTCCCTTCCCCTCTGTGAACCTCAGTTTTCCCATCTGCCCAGTGGGAATTATAAATCCTGGCTCATTCTTACCTTGCAGGACTACAGTGAAGCGCACATGAAAGAAAATGTGTGGTAATGGCCCAGAAGCTGTAAGGGGCTGGGTCCTCTCTTGTGAGCTCATGGAGAGCCGGCCACCTTGACTGTGCCAGGGGTCCTGCCTGCCCGGCAGGAAGGTAAAGATGAGCTGGTCCAAGGCTTTGCCTGTAAAAGGATCTCACAACACTGCTGAGGGATGTAAGAATCAGGAGGCCTGACAGTCCCTGCCCATGTGCCTTCAGTGCATGTCTCCTTGGAGCAGTCCTCAAGTGCTGCCTCCTCCAGGAAGCCCTCCACAATTACCCTACAGTCAGAAGTCATATTGCCCTTGATCAGCCCACCATTACGCCTGTTAGCTCATTGTGCCTTGATTTATAATTCTTTGTGTCCAGCCTAAATTTCTCCTTAGTCTACAAGATTCTGAATTGCCTCTGCCTTCTCCAGCACAGCCTAGTGTGGAACTTGGAATATAGTAGGTACTCAGGAAGTATTTACTGAATGAATGAATGGATGAATGGATGATGGATGAATTAATAAACCAGTGCACTGTCTATTATGATTGGTCATTACTAATTGCCCTGCACTCCACCCTTCTAGGTCATTGTCAAGGTTATTGACATGATTCAGACACTCACATACACATCTTTGATTAGCATAAAGGCACATTCGAATTCAAGATATTATCATAATTATTATTTCTTCCCAACTGCATTAGCTTCTACCGGTCTGCTGCCTTTTTTTTTTTTTTTTTTTTCTTGGCCATGTTCACAGCTCAGGAAAAAAAATCTCTCTCTAATGTATCTCTATTAGCTTTTATTTTCATTATCTGTGAGGCCATAGAACTTCTACTCCCACCCTGAGATCATCTATATATGTTTGGTAAGGCTGTTTCTGGCATGAATGCTTAGGGGCACCTGCTGCCTGTCTGGATGAACCTGTCCAGAAAAGTGTTTGCCTTTTCAGACCCATTGGTTCCTTTTGTATGCCTCTGTGAACCCAGATTCAGGATGGGGTCACATGCCCATCTTAAGGATAGTGTGGCCAAGCAGCCTATTTAGGGGGTTGGTATGTGGGACAGGGGTTTAGGGGGCTCTTCCCCCAGAGCTGGTTTCAATCCTGAACAGCCAGAGAGGCAGGCCCAAGCTAGACTCCCATGAGCCAAGAGTCACCAGCAGGAGTCATAGCTGATGCTCCCATCCACTCCCTCTGCACCATGCATTGTTCTAAGCACTTGACTTATTAATAGCTTGTCTAATCTGCATAACAACCCTTTGTGGGAGTCACTCTTCTCATCTTCATTTTACTGGTGCAATAACTGAGGTACAGAGACGCATAGAAACTTGCTCAAGGTCACACAGCTTGTAAGTGGTGTAGCCAGGTTTCAAATGCAGGCAGTCAGACTCCAGAGACCACGCACTTGACCCCTGAGCCACACTGTTCTCATAAAGCCTGGTGAGTCATGACAGCCTAGAAGGGTGCCAGAGAAAGTCTGAGTTGGACAGACCCCTATCTGAAGAACAGAACTGATAGGTAGATCTTAGGCCATGTATGGGGGCTGGGACTGATGGGGATTCTTGGGTGATATCTGGTTGAAGGGCAGTGGGTTGACTCAACCCTGAAAAGTTGGCATCCCCTTGGGTTAGCCTCCTGCTCAGACAGACCTCATGCAGCCTGCAGGCCTCAGCAGGCCCTGGGTGAAGGTTTGGTGAGTGAATGGGCAGACGCAGCAGGTATGATTGTTCCTTCTTTCTTGGGAAGCATGCTGTGTATTCTCACATGTTCCTGCCTGGGCCAGGCCACCTGGACACGTCTGAGCAGCCTCAGGGCTCTCAGCCCCTGCAGTGCAGCCTCCCAGCCCCCAGGCTTTGTGTTGTCCATTGTGGGGAGCCCTGTGCTTCAAGGAACTCCCCACCTAGACCAAAGCTTTCTCCTGTTCTTTTGCTTTCCAGCAAAAAATAAAAGCATAAGAAAGATAATTGTCACTACTTAAAAACAAATATTTTAGAGATGGGGTCTCACTATGTTGCCCAGGCTGGTCTCAAATTCCTGGGCTCAAGTGATGCTCCCACCTCAGCCTCCTGGGTAGCCAGGACCACAGGTGTGAGCCACCCTGCCCAGCCAACTGCTTTTCTTAAATAGACTTTCTTCCTCCTTCCCTGGTCTGGAGAAAGAAGGCCACGTGCCAGGGTAATGGTCACGCCATTTAGGTCTGGTTCTCTTCAGGAACAAGTCGTGAAGTCCCCAGTTCTTCACACCCGCACCCCACGGGGTTCCTGCTTTCTTATCCTCCGTTGCCTGGCCTGCCTGAGAGGAGGAAAGATGCCAAGTCCCGGTGGTGAGGGGTGGGGAACCTCAGCCCAGGCCCCGGGGCAGGCCAGCAGGTGTGATCCAGGTATGATCCAGGTGGCTGGCTTTGGGGGAAGGGGAGGGGCGGGGCCAGAGGCTGCACTTAGGGCTCTGGGCAGCGACTCTTTTCTAGCTGGACTGGCAGCCTTATGGGGTCTTTCGCAACCAGTAATATCAGCCCTGGATGTTGTCATTGCTCAGAAGGTGTTGCCCGAAAGAAAACTATGGCTGGCACAAATAGCCATCTGTGCCAGCGTGGGTGGGGGTAGATTTCTAACAGATACCTGTGGCTTCATTATTTTAAAATCCCTCTTGTGCTAATAAGGCCAATGGAGTAAAAGGCCCTAGTGGAACCCAGCCTAAGGCCATGGAGCCAGGGTGTGGCTCCCCATCCCCCCAATACTCTCTACCTGGGTCCCGCAGCCCCATTTTGGCTCCTCTCCACCTGGGCCCACAGGGCCTCTCTAAGGGCTGGGCCCATCAATGGCCTGGTTTCTCTGTGGCCTGAGCACACTTCCAGCAGGGACAGGCTCTGCCCATGGCGCCCTCCCGGATGAATCCCTTCTTTGACCTTTGTAATTATTCCTGTTCAATCTTCCTTCGTGTTTTCTTCCTCCTCCCTTTTTGAGGTGCTCAACTCTTGCACTCTCTCCAGTGTATTAAGGATGTGAGTGAAACTGATGACTGGGATGTCTCAGGTCTTTATGATGATGAATGACTTTCACTGCCAAAGCTTTTATTGTCTGTGATTTGGGAAGAAGGGGACTGATATATCAAGGCTGCCTGTCACACCATTTAATACAGTTATAAATCCTGACGTCACTAACTGGTGGTCAGGAGCTGGAGAATTCCACTGGCCACCGCTTTGCCGAGCCTTTATGGATTTTCCCCTTTCTCTGGCCTTTCTTTGCTTGACTATCACAATTGTGTTTTGGGAGGGGGGATGGGGACAGCTAGATAGTAAATTTAAAAATCGCAGGGACACTGGTCTCGGGAGGAGAGGGGAGCCCTCCCTTACCCTTACTCTGAAAGAAGGAGCAGATAGAAGGCCTTTGATTCCAATGTGAGCAAGGAAATTGTTTGGTGAGACAAACCCCTCAAAGTATGCTAATGCCTTCGTGCATGTGCACCACTCTCTACAGTTTACCAAGTGATTTTACATCAGTTATTTTTCAGATCCTCCTACCATCTTGGGAGGGCAGCAGGGAAAGACTTGACCCTCGTTTTACAAAAGAGGAAACTGAGGCTCAGCAAGGTGATGTGCCTTAGCCAGGGTTATGCCACCTGGGCTGATGAGAGGAGCTCCCTGGGGTGAAGCAACAGAGCATCACCATTAGGCGTTCAGGGTGTGGGGTCAGACTGCCCTGGGCTCCAATCTCAGACCCCCCTACCTTTTAGCAGCTGACCCTGGGAAGGCCACTTACATTTTCTAATACTCCATTTTCTCACCTGGAAGTGAGACTAACACTCTCCTCATTGGGTTGTTCTGAGGGTCAAATGAAATCATCCACATGGGTTTCTAAGCTAGGTTCTTGGCTCATCAAAGGTGCTCAGTAAATGTTTTTAAAAGGTGAAACAATAAGGAGAGGCATGTGACAGATGTCACAGGTGCACAACAGGGGCCACTTCCCAAGGCTGGGTGGGAGGGCTTCCTGAGGGAGGTGACACCTGAGCACACGGAAGTGAGCAGGAATTAGCCAGCCTGGGGAAACAGGCCAGGAAGAGCATTCCAGGCAGAAGGAACAGCATGATAAAGGGTGAGTGAGGAAAGCAGCTGGAGATGAGGGAGTGGCCAGGTCCCTGAGGCTGCCAAAGACATGGGGGCAGACCCTGCAGGGCTGTGAGGGGACTCGAATCCCCAAGGGAATCTCTGTGGGGTCTTGACAGAGGGTGGACGTAAGGAGGATGAGACTCGCTGGAAGACATGACCTGCTCCAGGTGGCTATAAAAGCCCAGGAGAGAATGGTTGAGGACCTGGACCCAGGCTGTGGAAAGGGGGATGGAGGAAACGTTTTGAGGGGCGGAACTGGTAATAGTCACTTCTGGGGAACAGGTGGGAGGCCATCAGCGATGGCTCCGCTTGTTGGAGTTTGGGGGACCTGGGAGATAATGGAGCCAGTGGGTGAGATGAAGACCATGGAAGAGCTGGTTTGAATATTTGACCTTGGGGTACCCCAGGGACGCTCAGGTGGAATGTCCGGAGGTCAGTGGAGGCGGGGTCAGGGCTGGAGGCATGGACACAGGTGGTGGAAGGATGCGATCACTCATTAGAGAGCTTTAGACAAGGACGATTGGGAGAAGCAGAGCTGGAGAGGGACTCTGGGAAACCAGGGTGGCTGAGGAGGAGGACGCCATGGAGGAGGATGCCATGGAGAAACCCAGAGTAGGGGAGTGAATGGTGACTGACACGCCCACCACAGATGTGCTCCATCTTGGAGGCTGTAGCAGTCACAGGACTTCATTGTAAACAACAGAATTCTCTCTGGCTGGTTAAGCGGAAAAGGGATTTTCTAAGGATGTTAGGACGCTCAGGGTCTCCAAGAGGGCCACAGAACCAGGCTTAGAGGCTTGCCGGCATAAAGCCTGGCCCATGCTACAGGACTACACTGTGGAGCGGCCATGCAGTGGCCCGTGGACGCAGACCCTTTGGCTCACACAACCTTCGCTGGATACCAGATGTCACCACTAGGACCTTGGCCTCAGCAGATGGACTCCATGTGGTGCCTGCTTCTTTGTGTCGCCAGCTTCTGAATTAAAGACTCACACACATGTCTACTCAGGGGACCCAGAAATATGCCTGCGCCCTCGCCACAAGGGAGGCTGGGAAATCACGTCTCTGACTTCGGCCTCAAGAAGCCTGAACTCTTAAAGTGGAAAATGCCCCAAACAAAAGAAGGATGTTCGGTGATGTCAGGAAGCCAAAAATGTTTGAAGATTTAGAGAGTGAGCAGAGAGATCCAAGGTAATAAGGCTGGAAAGAATCCATTGGCTTTGGTAGTTAGGAGGGCCTCGTTCTTCCAGCCGGTTATCTCCCACAGCCTGTCGTTTCCACAGGATTTGAGGCAGCATTAAATGAAAGCCCGAGGGCATCTGCACATGGGCCAGAAACCACCTGAAGAAAGGAGGAGATGGTTGCACTGAATTTGGGATGGGGCTTGCGGCTGTTGAGCCCTGAAGCTCCAAGAAAGCCCTAATGAGGAGAGGAGGAGCTGGACCTAATGAGCTGGACCAGGAGGCCATGGGGTGGGGGCTGTCCTTCAGGACTTCAGTGAGTTGCAGTGGATGCCTGGACTGGGGAAACAGTAAGGGAGAAGAATGAAGCAAGGACCTGCTGGCCCGGCCCCAACCCTATAGTCCTGGGGGTTGGCTGGCAGGCATTTCCCTTTGGCTAGCCCTTGGGTAGCTTCTGGTCTTTGGCTGGTGGCTTTTCTCAGTGGAAAGGATGGAAACTAACACCGATTGGGCTCAAAGAAAAAGCCTCCTGTCCTTATGGGCACAAAATCCCTAGCACTGAGCGTAGGATGGACTCAGAGGAGTAGCCTGGTGGATGTTTTCTGAGTGAAAGAAAGAATGAGCCTAGGCATTTGTTTAGCTTTAGCTCTGTGCCAAACATGGTGATGGGCACCACAGGGAAACAGAGGTGAGCAGGACATAGTCCCTGCACCAGAAGGGTTAGGTCTAGTGTCTTCTACTAGATAGCTGTCCCAGCAGTCTGACACGTGCTGGGCTGTGGAGCTGTGTGCAGCGTGGCTCTGAGAGCACTGAAGAGGGAACATGGGACTGTGGGGGACAGGACCAGGACATTTGGGGGGTCTTTCACAGGAGATGACATTGGTAGCGTTTGCCCAGCGCCCGCCAGGAGACTGTGGCAACATTTGCTAAGGCATGGAGGCGAGTTGGGGGAGAGCAAGCCATTGAGGGCTGTGGTACTGGTGGGGATGCTGGAACCTATACCACCCTAGCAGAGATGCTTGGGAAAAGGCAAGAGGAGAGGGCATGAGGGGTCTGAACTTGATCCAGAGGTAATGGGGAGCCGAGGAGTGCAGGGTCCCACGGATCAGAGGTGGCTGGAGCCAGGCAGCGGTTCAGTTGGGCTGCAGTGGCGATGGGTGTCTGCAGTGTGGCTGGAGTTGGCTGTGGATGACACCCCCAGACCCTGCCCCAGGAGTGTTAGTGGGAGAGGCTGGGCCAGTGGGTGCCAGGATGTCCGGGTCAGGCCTTCTTGCCCAGGGGCGCCCCCACAGCCTGCTGGTTGCCCTCATTATGCCCCTCATGTGGCGAGGAGAGCCGGGAGCTGCAATCAAGATGCCGGGTGCCTCCTGCTGGTGTGCGGAGAGCAGGCAAACCACATGAGATCCCATCTCGCGCATAATGTGCATCCGAGGACAAAATTAGATTGAGAAGTAAATGGAGCCGAAAATTTCCAAAGCATTTCCCGTCAAGAAGCTATTTGATTGCATGTTTTAATTCTCCTAGTCCTCCTGCCCAGTGAGCTTCAATTTGGTGGGGGTGGCTGGGGCAGAAGGAGCCTGTGATGGGAGGGGTTGCTGGGGTCCTGGGGCCCAGAGGCCAGAGAGAAGAAGAGAGACCCTTTACACATGTGAATGCAGACCCCACGCGCCTCCTTCTCCAGGTGATGTGGCTCAGACCTCAGACAACCCTGTGAAGATAGCGCCACTAGCCCCAATTTGTAGACAAGAAAACTGAGGAGCAGAAATTAACCTGCCTGAGGCCGCATAAATAATATGCAGTTGGCTGGGCTGGCAAGCACTGGCCTGTGGAACTTTAAAACTAAAGCTCATACTAAGTTGGATTGCATGTTTGAATGTTTCTATTTTCTTTCTTTTCTTTTGTTTTAACCAGAGAAGACTGCCTTATTCCTCTTTCTCATTCTCTTTCCTTTCCTCTCTCCGTCCTCCATTTCCAAACCCAGGAACAAACCATGGGAGGCAGAGCAACGGGCATTGTTCCTATTTTCAGGTTTGTAAAGCGAGACTCATCGAGGCACAGGCATTTGCTGGTAGCACAGAAGGAGAAAGTTAGTGTCAAATTCTGTGAAGTTGGATTTCTGTGTGTGTTCCCCCTGACCGGCAGGCTCAAGGACAGCTCAGCTCCATCTCCTGGGCTCCAGAGACACGGCTGGCTCTGGCCAAGTCTGCAGAGCCCAAGAAGATGCTGGCATTCTTAGATCTACTCACAAAAGAAAGTGTAATTCTCTTCATCAGGGACGTGAGCACCCTGGACTACTGGAAGAAAATTGAGAATCAGTTTTTTGAGCTTGAGAGGTGTTCTGTGAAGACACAGGGAAGGGCAGGAAAGCAACAGAGAAAACCTGGGAAAGGAAACCTGGATCGGGATCCATGCTGGGTCCAGGACCCAGATCTGGCTGTGCACAGCCCTCTGGGCAAGACCCTGCCCTTGCGGGAGTTTCTTCTCACCTGCCAAATAGGCAACTAGTGATTTTTTTTTTTTTTAACAACTATTAAGGTTTTGTGTTTTTCTTGCTTGTGTGTGTGTGTGTGTGTGTGTAGAAACCTTTATTCAGATGAATCTTCCTGGGAAGCTTGATGTAAACCAGTTAGAAGTGAGGTTCACTGGTTGAAAGAGTGGGAGCTCCAGAGGTCCCTGAGGTTCCCCTGGAGGCTCAGGGGAACAGATCTACCCCTCCCCCAAACTGGTTGACCTTTAGCATCCTTCGAGCTCTGGTGCTCCCTGAGTCCATAGCAGTTTTCGAGCCAGCGTGAAGGCAGCTCACAGTTGCACGTCCTCTGCTCAGTCCAGCTCTCGGTTCCTACCTCTGGGCCCACAGCCCTCACACCTTACCCACAGCTGCTGCCTGGGCCCGAGGAAGCTTAGACTGAGTCCAGACATCTGCCCCTCGAGGCTCACAGGAGGCAGCAGTCAGAGGCCCACTGCACTGCCTACCCTGCCCCAATTCAACCCGAATCTCCTTCTAGGTCCTCCTGAAGGAACCCTACACACTGAGGCCCTGTTTCAGTGCCTCCTCCTCCAGAAGGTCTGCAGTCTGACTGCGGCAACCGAATCTCAGATCTGCTCTTTGCTACATGTGAGAGCTTGAGCAGGACCCTTCACCTCTTGGAGCCTGAGCTTCCCCGTCTATGGACAAATTGAACCCAGGCCTGATTGGCTCTTGTACCTGTCCCCACATGGAGTTCCCTATTTAGTGGCATCCCTACCCCTGCACAGTACAAAGCACTTTCACTTCCGTGATCCATTCTGGGCTCTGATTGCCCATGAGGAAGTCAGGGCAGGGGCGATCAATCATGTTTTACAAAGGGGAAACCGAGACCCAGAACCAGCAGTGGCTTGCAAGCAAGAGCCTCAGCTAGGCTGCTGGCAAGCAAAAGCAGCTGGTGATTCTGTGAGATAGTTCAGCCCTGGCACCTGATCTGCTTCTCAGGGAAGGGAGGGCTGGCGAGGGATGGGCTGGCACTTCGGTAGCCTGCAGCGCCAGCCCAGCAGCACAATTTAATGCATGTTCTCAGCAGCACATTAATTTGCTGTGCACCCTGGGAGGTGCCTCTGTGGGATGGGCTTGGTTTTCCTTGGCAAGCAGTGCACCTTCTCAGCCTGCCTGTCTTGTATGGGCCTCCTTGCTGCTTGGTTTGAGGAAACAATTGGAGGTGTAGGAGCTGGTGTTGCAAAATATCAGCGTTGTCTGGTTAGACTTTCTTGGTTTCAAGCCTGGCACTGTGACATTGACTATCCCGTTGCCCCCTGGACCAGCCACAGCAATGGCTGAGGATTCGTGATGGGCCTCAGTCCCTTTACAAGAAATCAGAAGCCTATCAGAGGCTTGGATACTTACCTATTGACTTTTTCTTAAAATAATATGAGCTGTCAGCCAGACCTGGACAAAGGCAGAGAAGCCAATAACTGTGGATTCCTCCTGTCTCTGCAGCATTAGCTGATCTCCCCTGGTGGGTGGCCTGGGGTTGGGCATCAGGTGCACAGGTGAGGACATTTAGAGAGGAGAGGGGACCTGCCTGAGGGCACAGTGAGGAAGTGTGGGGCTTTCTGATTCCTAGTCCAGGGCTGGCTGTGCCTCCATGGGCTTTGCACTTGGTCCCCCAGCCCTGATCTTACCCCTTAGCTTCAAAAGTCCAGTAGTCCCTCCCACCATGCCTGACTTCATTGCAAACACATCCTAGATTCAAGCTCCAGGAAGGACTTTTTGCCCAGTGGAACTTGGTGGCTAAGAGCACAGACTGCTAGGGTTTCTAATCCTAGAAACCCCCAACCTGTCTCATTTTCTGCTGGTGCAACCATGGGCAAGTTACTTCACTTCTCTCAGCCTCTGTTGCCTCCTCTGTACATTGGTGGCAGTAACAGGCATCGGAGGTAATAACTGACATTTGGGAGCACTTACATGGGCCTGGCGGCTTCCTAAGTGCTTTACATGCATTGAGTCTTGAATCCTTTTAAACAGTCTAAGGAGGTATTATTATCTCCATTTTATAAATGAGAACACTGAGGTGTAATCTTGCCCAAGGTTATAGAACAACTAGTAATTTTAATCCAAAGAATCTGCTCCAGACCTTTTGCCCTTCATTGCTAGGCTGAGCCTCTTAACAACGACAATAATAATAGTGATCATTTCTACCTCATAGGATTGTTCTGCTGACTAAATGAGGTGATGCAAGTAAGGCATTTAGAAGAGTTTCTGGCACATAGAAAGAGCCCAGTGCTGGCCACCATTCTTGCACCAGCCTCCGTGTGTTCCCAGAGCTGTCTCACTCACTCGGCCCTTGCCACCACTCCATCAGAGAAGGGCTGTTGGGGTTCTCCTTCCTCCTCCCTTAGACAGATGAGGAAAGGAAGGCGGGGTCACCTGCCCAAGGTTACACAGCTGGTAAGTGGCAGAGCTGAGATTTGAGCCCTCAGAGCCCATGCTCTTACCTGCGTGTGTAAGCAGTGGGGAGCCATCGATGATTTCTGACAGCAGCTCGATGTGAACAGAGCTGCACTTTCAAAGCCTGATCTGGCTTTGCTCTCGGGATGGACCGAGGGTGGCTGTGGAGCAAAGGAGGCACGGTTAACAATGGTGGCCTCATTGAGTGTTCACTCTATGCGGGGCCCTGTGCTAGGGGCCTTACCTATATCTGTTAATTTAATCCATGTGACAGCACTGTGAGGAAGATAGGATTGTCCTCATTTTATAAATGCAAACCTGACACACAGAGAGGCGAAATGACTTGCTGGAGATCACATGGCCAGTGAGTGTGGAGCCAGGATCTGAGTGACCACCGGCCCTGTGACTTGTCCTATCACGCACTGCCTACCATCACACACGGCCCCCTTTACAAAGATTTAACGTCCCCAAATCCAGAAGGCCATTCTGGGGAACTCTATCCTTTCTGTGCATTCATGTATTTATTCTATTTTTTCATTAGCAATCATCTTGTTTACATAAAATCTATCTTCCAGGAAGGGAGATTTTCCCAACCATTAGATTTGACAGGTATGTTCTGAATTAGCAGCTCCTACCCAGGGTGGGCAAGAGGTGCTGGGCGAACATGTGATGGGAATACTGCCAGCTCCGGGCAGGAGAACATGGGGTGACCGCCAAGTTTCGGACCAGCCCCGGGACTCTGATTCTGAAGCATGAGGCATCTTTGGATTTGTCTTCCATGTTCACCAGCCAGTTTGGAGATGGCTTGATATAGGCATGTACCAAATCCAGGAGTAGGGGCATGGCGGGTCTCGATCAGCAACTAACCTCCTGGAGGTCTTTCTGTTGCTGTGCACTGCGCAAGGGCTCTCCAGGGAGCCACTCTGCACACAGATGGACAGTTGGGCTTTCTCCACATGCTAATTATGATTACATAGGTTTGTCAAACACTGGTTTGTCCTATCAGTTTCTTGGATAAGAGGTGCATACTATCATGTTGAAGTGACATACTGTCACCTTCCTCTGATGACAAAGGTTCATCTTTGGGAACCAGCATTACTGAACCTCGTCTGATAAAATAGCAAAGGCCCTGCACGTCTGTAAGCGGGTGGCTCATCCTTCTGCCAAGTACCCCAGACTATTGTGGCTTGGGCTTCTTATGTCTGATTATATTGTTGTCCTGTCTCTGTCCTTGCTGCCCACGTGCCACCTGTCACTTTTCCTAATGTCGGTTTCCTGGTCCTAGAAGTCTCTCTCCTAATTTTGCTGGGGACTGGGAAGCGAAGCCACTGAGCTCGTTGGAACTATGTGCAAATGAAAGTGGGCAAAAAGCCTGTCCCTAAGTCCCTCCCAGCCTCCCAGAGTTAGTGCCAGGAAGGACTTAGGGTCAGGCTTTGTGCCCACTTTTGGCTACTCATAGATGGATTGCAGGGGCTGGGGTTGTTGATGGTGCATTTCAGATGGGTAGGGCAGGCCACCACGGAGGGCTGGATGCCAGCCTGGGAGAGGCCTGGTGGGACCATGAGCTCTGAATATGTGACTTGGAAAAGGTGCTGCTGGCATCATGATGCTGTCCTTGAAAGTAAGAATTTCCTGCCATGACACCCTGGCCCGAGAGCGGCTGCAGTGGGGGCAGGGGCAACCGTGCTTCACACATCTTGGTTCATTGCTATCTCTTCTTCCAGAGTGCTAGAGTGTGAGTGAGCCCCTTGTGCACAGACTGTGTCTAGTTTTAAGAAAACATTAATTTTAAATCAAAAAGTTAATTTGGAATAAAAAGTAATATACGCATGTGGTTAAACATTCAAATCATACAGAAAAATAGAAAATGAAAAATAAATCTCCCACCCCCAACCTAAGCCTTCCCATCTGTAATCCCCTCTCCCCAAAGTTAACAGCGTCTTTTGTATATTTTCATTAACAGTTTAATTCCTCGATCCACCTCCAGATTTTATCCTGTTTTTACTAGCACAGATGGAATTATGCTGTACAGTGTTCTTCCGCACTCGCCTATTCACTTAGTAGTGTACCTTGGAAATCGCTCCACAATTTCCACAATCAAATCTACCTCACTGTTTCTCAAAACTGTGTAATAAATATTCCACCACAGGCAAGTATCATAATTTATTTATCCCAGCAATAAGGATTGCTGCCTTCCTTCCTTCCCATGAAATATCTTGGTGTATTTTTCTGTGTGTTTCCATAGGTGAAGTCCTAGAAGCTGACTGGTCACAGGAGAGGGTGCATTTTGTATTTTGTGATTCACCTATTGAAATAATCGTGTGTGTGAAGCAGGAGTGACTGGCTCTGAAGTCAGCCTCAGCCTGCATCCAGCTCACCTCTTATAAGCTGAGCCGAGCAGAGCCAGGATTGTAAAGCTTGATGATATCTCCTGGAGTGGCTGTGGTACTTAAATGAGATAATATATACAAAGTGCTTAGAACAGTGCTTGGCGCTAAGAGCTGTATAAAGGATAGTTGCTATTGTTGTGGTTGTTTTTGTTACTCTTATCATCTTTGCATCCTCTAGAGCACTCAGGATGCTGTCTAGAACTCAGTGTCAGATAATGCATGAATGAGTGAATGAATGAATAAAGTCATGAGCTAGCCCACTTTGCCCTGGGAATTCTCGCACCATAAATACTGCCTTCCTGCCATCTCTGGAGCAGTTCGCATCCTGGCAGGGAGGCCCAGAGCTATCAGTGTGGTAGAGCTGCTTTGCTGCTTTCCTAATTAGAACCCTGACTTTGTCATTTCATTAAGTTGGATCAACAGTTGCTGGTTCCAGGGGGCTCGTGTCATACATGTGCATGGAAATATAGACTGAGTCCCAGTGTCTGCTCTGAAATGTCAGGCAGATGAAACTCAAACACACTTCCAAAATTGAAACACAGTATTGGAGACTGTAGTTCCAGAGATTCCGGGGAGATGGACGAGGTCAGTTCAGAGGAAGGAATGAGGAGGGTTAGCAAAGTAAACAGTTCCCTGGTTAGTGGATTCTCAGATTGTCTTCCTGGCTCTATAAATCCAGATTAGATCTTTAGCCAGGGCAGTTAGAGGGAAGTCAGTCAGAATTAGTTAAAATTGGGGATTAGGTAATTTTGGGAAAAGAAATTTAGGGTTATTATTTCTAAGTCAATAACACCACCCAAACTAATGGCTAATAAACCTGTCGTTAGGAGCCTGCCAGATCCGCTTAATGACTGGATACAGCTCAACTGCAATTAGCACATCCATTGTCTGTAGGCAGAGGTAGGCTGTTACATCACCATTCCCAGTGCCCCTCCCCTCCGGGTGAAATATTCCCCCTCTGCATCTACCGTCAGCAGCACACCCTCCACTCGTGGCAGGTCTGGACAAAGGGAGACTCCAGAGCAGCCCTGTTCAAACTGTCACACATTTCAAATGAACGGGCCTGACGGCGTATGCACTACGTGTACACACGCACCGATGTGTGTGTAGCAGGATGAATCCCTGCCCCAAGTCCTGGGTATTGAGCTGTTTCTCCCCCTCTCCCTAAGGTGGCACTTGTTCACTGTCATCTGCTTTGGAGTTTGTTGAAAATCTTCAGCTCATGTCATTGTCTCTGGCATTGTTCACCTTTTCCTACGACAGGTGTCAAAATATACTTTAGAAAAAGTTAAAAGCATAACTCTTGTACAAATATAAAGTGAAAAATATATAAAATGAAGTTTTTTTGTTTTTTGGATATGAAGTCTCGCTCTGTTGCCCAGGCTGGAGTTCTGTGGTGTGATCTCGGCTCACTACAACCTCCACCTGCCGGGTTCAAGCAATTCTCCTGCCTCAGCCTCCTGACTAGCTGGGACTACAGGCATGCACCATCATGCCCAGCTAATTTTTGTATTTTTAGTAGAGACGGGGTTTCGCCATGTTGGACAGGCTGGTCTCAAACTCCTGACCTCGGGTGATCCTCCTGCCTTGGCCTCCCAAAGTTCTGGGATTAGAAGTGTAAGCCACTGCGCCTGGCCTAAAATGAAGATTTTGTTTTATTTGCCAACTGACCACTCCCATCTCCTTCTGTAAGTTCCTTATGCTTAGCCTCCTTTCACTCGGGTTTAATTCAGGGGCTCCAGGGAGTCTGATGCTGTGGGCAAGAGTGTGGAGGCCACAACGAGCAGGCGCTGCCATATCCTTCTCTGTAGGAATTGACACCCACCTTCTTTTCCATCAACATGGAGGTGAAATGATACCACCGACTTATGGAATGTTGCCATGGAAAAAACCCTCAGAGGCCATCTGTTCCCACTGCTTGAGTATTCAGATAACTAAGGCCCAGAAACCAAGGCTCAGAGAGGGAGTGAAGTTTACCTGAGGTCACACAGCAATCCATGTTGCCTGGAGTGTGCAGGCTTCCTGGACCTTAAAAGTGCCCAGAAGATAGAGTTGCCAGTTAGCAAAGGGCTCTGCCTTTCCCAGCCAGTTCCACCGTGTTCTCTTCTAGTTTGGGCCTTGTGTGCTAAGATCTCCCTCCTCTGGGCAGGACCTCTTGCCCCAGGGCTGTCAGGTCTGGCAGACCCTCTCGGGCCATCAAGCCATCGCCAGGATCCTGCCCCCACCTCCCATCTTGTTCACAATAATTAATGGCTGCTCAATGGCTTGCTTCCTTCTTTCTCTCACTCTCACACACAGTCAGGTAGATGGAGGGGGAGTTTGGTTGGTGCCCTATGGTATTCAAAGTGAAGGGTTTTCACACTGTCAGGGTAATGAATTCTGCAAGGGTTTGAAGCGAAGGACTGGGAGGATTTCTGTGTCATGTGTCTGGGAGTGACAACCCCCAGTGGTTAATTACTGCCACATGATGAGAACTGAGCTGGTAGCAAAATGAGATAAGTTCATTATGAGCTAAATTTGAAGTTAATTGGATTCACATTCCCCCCCATTAGTGTACATAGAGAAAGCCTACCTAGAAATGGGCTCTATGTAAAAGAAAAAGTTGCATCTAAGCAAAAACTGATAAATCAGGCCTGGTTATTTTCTGGAGTTTGTAATGAAGGACCTTCTGAGATGTTGATGCGACAGGAAGCATAGTTCCTTCAGAAGAGCAGAACCAATGTCTCATGATTAATTTAATCTTGGCAAACATTTTCTGAGCACCTACTGTGTGCCAGGCCAGTGCAAGGGAAAGAGAGATGAGAGCAGTTCTTGATCTCCGGGGACTTGCAGTCTAGAAGCAGAAGGATGGGTGCCAATGCTGGGGAATGTGAAGGCATCTGGTGCCAGAACGTCTCCGTTTGGATAAGGCTCCATTTCTGACTAGCCGTGGGAACTTGGGCAGGTGCTTAATCTCGCTGTGTTTTAGTTTCCACATCTGTAAAATGGGGATAACAATAGGGCTCACCTTACAGAGTTTTTGAGGATGAAATGAATCAATATCTATGAAGCACAGTGAATAGTGTTTACAACACTGCCTGGTGTAGAGCCTTGTCTGGCGTACAGTAAATTCTACAAAAATATTAGCCATTATGATTGTTATTATCAGCTGTGCAACCTTGGGCATATCAACTACTTGGGAGCCTTCATTTCCCCATTTGTAAAATGGGGGTTATAACCACAACCTTATGGGGTTGTTGTATTGAATGAGGTAAGACATGGAAGTGCCTGGCCAGGGCCTGGCTTGTGGGAACCTCCAAGGAGGCTGGAGGTCTGTGGGTTGACCAGTCACCAAGGTGGCCCAGGTTCAGGTTAAAGGGTCATAGACCCCACCTCTCCCTGAGAAGGGTAACAAAGAATTTGCAGACATATTTTAATCCTATTACAGAGAGTACCATTGTTACATTCCCAATAAATACCCTCTTTTTCCAATTATCAAAGAAAGCCCAAGGCTCAGATCATTGTATTACCTGCCAGAGGTCACATAGCCTGTAAGTGGTGGAGCTGAGATTTGAAGACAGGACTGTGTGACTCAAACTTCACCTCTCCCTGCCAGGCTCAGGGGCCTAGATTTGGCTCTGGAGGCAACAGGGGAGCCTGTGTGAAAGGGAGAGCAGATGTGGGTGGCTTCGTGCCCCCTAAGCCTGCCGCCTGCAGAACTGGCTGGAGGTCTCCTCCCTGGGGTCAGGTCTGCCCTCTGGAGGCCAGGTCCGCCACTAGTGTCAGCCATAGCTTGCCTCTGCCCAGCCCGCCCTCTCCCCAGATGCAGCCTGAGACTTTATACCTTCCCTTTATTTCTTTGCCTATTGAGCATTTCCCAGCCCCAGCCCTAGGCAATCACTAATCTACTTTTTGTCGGTAGATTTGCCTATCTTGGACATTTGTATGGATATATTCATACAATACATAGTCTTTTGTGGCTGGCTTCTTTCACGTAGCATAGTCATTTCAAGTTCATTATGAATGTTACTACTGTAGTATGTATTGGTATTTCACTCTGTTTTATTGCCAAATATTCCATTGTATGGACATACTACATTTTCTTTATGCGTTCATCAATTGATGGATATTTGAGCTGTTTCCACTCTTTGGCTATCATGAATAATGCTGCCATGAGCATTTGTATACAAGTTTTCATGTGGACATATGTTCTTATTTCTCTGGGGTATACACCTAGGAGTGGGAATTGCTGGGTCACATGGTAACTCTATGTCTAAGAACTGCCAGACGTTTCCAAAGCGGCTGTACCGTTTTACATTCCTACCAGCAGTGTTTGAGGGTTCCAATTTTCCCCATCTTTGCCAATGATTGTGACAATATGTCTTTTTGACTGTAACCTTCCCAGTGGGTATGAAGTGGTGTTTCATTGTGGTTTTGATTTGCATTTCCCTGAGAGCTAATGATGTTGAACATCTTTTCATGTGCTTGTTAGCCATTTCATTTATTCTTCTTTAGACAAATGACTATTCAGATGCTTTGCTCATTTTTAAATTGGGTTATTTGTCTTTTTATTATTGAGCTGCAAGAGTTCTTTATATATTCTAAATACAAGTCCTTTATCAGACATACGATTTGCAAATATTTTCTCCCATTCTATGGGTCATCTTTTCACTTTCTTGGTAGTATCTTTTGAAGCACAAAAGCTTTTCATTTTGATGAAGTCCAGTGTGTCTATTTTTTTGTTTGTGTCATATCCAATAAGCCATTGACAAATCCAAGGTCATGAAGATTTATGCCCATATTTCCTTCTAAGAATTTTGTATTTTTAACTCCTACATTTAGGTCTTTGATTCATTTTTTTTTTTCTTTTTCTTTTCCTTTGTTTTTTGAGACGGAGTCTCACTCTGTCGCCCAGGCTGGAGTGCAGTGGCATGATCTCGGCTCACTGCAAGCTCCGCCTCCTGGGTTTATGTCATTCTCCTGACTCAGCCTCCCCAGCAGCTGGGACTACAGGCGCCCGCCACCACGCCTGGCTAATTTTTTGTATTTTTTAGTAGAGATGGGGTTTCACCGTTTTAGCCAGGATGGTCTCGATCTCCTGACCTCGTGATCCGCCCGCCTCGGCCTCCCAAAGTGCTAGGATTACAGGCGTGAGCCACCGCGCCTGGCTTTGATTATTTTTGAGTTAATTTTTGTAGTGGTATGTGCATCTGGTTTCGAGTCATAATTAGAAAGTGTTTCTGCACCCGCATTAGAGAGGAGTTCACCTGTGTTTTCTTCTAGTACTTGTATAGTTTTATTTTTTTACATTTATTTCTCAGTTCTATTTGTAGTTTATTCTTATATATGGTGGGAAGAATTGATCTATTTTATCTTTTTTTCCCAGATGACTCTCCAATTGTCCTAACACCATTTATAAAAAGTCCATATTTGCCCCAGTGATTTGAGATTCTACCTTCATCGTATGCTAGATTTCCATATAATCTATGCATTGAATTATTGGGTCCATAATCCAATATGGATTGGATCTTTTGAGCCTATTTTTTTAAAATTTTCATTCTATTCCATTGGTTTTTTCTTCAGGTGCTGGTATCACAATATTAATTATAAAGACTTCGTAGAATGTTTTAGCATCTGGGAGGGCTAGTCCCCTCGAGGGGAAACATTTTTTTTTTTTTTTTTGAGGTGGAGTCTCACTCTGTCGCCCAGGCTGGAGTGCAGTGGCCGGATCTCGGCTCACTGCAAGCTCCGCCTCCCAGGTTTACGCCATTCTCCTGCCTCAGCCTCCCGAGTAGCTGGGACTACAGGCGTCCGCCACCTCGCCCAGCTAGTTTTTTGTATTTTTTAGTAGAGACGGGGTTTCACCGTGTTAGCCAGGATGGTCTCGATCTCCTGACCTCGTGATCCGCCCGTCTCGGCCTCCCAAAGTGCTGGGATTACAGGCTTGAGCCACCGAGCCCGGCGAGGGGAAACATTTTTAATAATCCTGAAAGAATAGCATTTAAGTAGAAATCATGAGATCTGAGTTGAAGTCCCTGTTCTACCACTTACTTTGTGACTTTGGGCCAGTCAAACCTCATCCCTGAGCCTCAGTTTCCTTGTGTGTACAACAGGGGCAGGTCCCTGTTCTTCCCCTTCCTCTCAGAATTGCAAAGAGTGAGTTATTTCAAACCAAATGTGTCTCTTCTGGAGGAGTGGGCTTTGTCTTGAGTTTCGCAGTTCTGCCTGGACTCCTTGCTGATAGTAAGCAAAGGCAAGTCTTGGTTATTCTTCCTGGTAAGAGAAGGCTGCGCATGAGTTAGACAAAATGTACTTACGTGCCATTAATAGGAGGAATTATATTAGGAACGCAAATCAATTCATTTTAGTTAGTTATTTGCAAACTTATTATAGGCCATCAATAGCATTCAGTGCCATTGCAAATGATACAAATAATTTCTTCCTTGGTTGAAAAAAAAATGAAAGAAATGTGTGCTTTGAGATCATAGCATGTTTAGAAGCATTAAATCTGGTTTCCCATCCCAGTCCAGAGGCTTGAACTAGAGCTAAGAGGGGGCAGTAGCGTCTCCTTAGCTGCCTTGTGTTGACAGGTTGTAAACCCCAACCCTGGCGACATGCCTGAGACATGTTAGGGAAGGGACTGAGAAGGTGAAACTGCCTGTGCCCTCCAAGGTCACAGACTCTTCAGCTTGGTGCCAGGAGAGTTCTGATGGGCCTCAGAGCAGATTTGAGGCTTGAATTCATAAGAGTGGGTTTCCCAACCGGGCGTGGAGACCAGCCTCTGGCTCGATTTGGATAGGTATTCTTAGAGGTTCTAGGCAGTGAGCTTTTAAGTAGAGAACAGTGATGACACTTACTAAATCTTGTGTCAATCGGTAATTGCCACCACATTGCTGCTTAGCAAATGCTCCCCAAACTCAGGTCTTAACACAGTAATCATTTATTCTTGCTGGTGCACTTGGGGTTGGCTGGGGATTGGCTGCACCAGGCTGGGCTGGGTTCCAGTCACAGTTTGGGTCCATCTCTGCTCCACATGTGTCCCCTCCTCCTTGGACCTACAGGTTAGCCAGGACATATTCTCAGGGTAAGGGAGCAGGGCACCCAGCCACACAAGCACACATCAAGCTTCTGCTTGCCAAGTGCTCCCATCCCATTGGCCGGAGCAAGGCACACAGCTGAACCTAAACATAAGGGTCAGAGGAGGCCACTGTGCTCTAGCAGGAAGAGCTGCAAAGGGTTCCTTTCGGTTTTCATAAAACTGAATATATTTGGTTTTAAAACCAGTTTAATATATGTCCTTCCTACTTTTTGGTGTTAAATTACTATTTCTTTTTCAAGGTGATGGTGGTGAGGGTGGAGTGAAGGATTACCTTCCACACTGTGCCGTGTGCTTCTCACACATCTTCCCTCTGCCTCCTTACCACAGCCTCAGGAAGAAGGCATGCTTCTGTGTGGTTGCAGAGATGGCACAGGGCAGGGGTGGAGAGGGCAGGCTTGCAAGCCAGACTGGCTGGGTTTGAAACCTTGCTTTTTAATCTTCTAGCTGTGTGACTGTGAGCAAGTCACTTAAACTCTCTGTGCCCCAGTTTCCCCCTCAGTAAAACAGGGAACATAGTAGCTCTCTGACAGGGCTGTTGTGAGGAATAAGTGAGGATGTGTATGCTTAACTCACAGTTCACTCTCTGTAAGTGTTGGCTGTTATCCTCCCCATTTTATAGATAAGGAAACCGAGGCTCAGAATGATTAAGGGACTCTCTCAAGGTCACACAACTAATAAATGGCAAATCAAGGATGTGAGCCTGGGCAGACTTCACATGCTTTGTCACTGTGCTCTGCTGTCTTCCTTTCTGTGGTGAGCTGCACCCTCCCTGACTCCTCCCCACACAGTGTCATAAGCTTTACGCTGGGAATTGTGTAAGCTATGAGGCCTCAGTGGAATAATGCTGCTCAACAGCCCACACCAGTGCCTGGCACACTGGAGCAATTCAGGAGGTTGAGAGGACACAGAAAGCTGTCAGCTTCTCTGCCTTCCTTGCAAGCGATAACCCAGGCCCTTTGCTTTCATGACTAGTCCAAGGAGAGTAAGTGCAGCCACAGGCGAAGCCTCTGGTTCTAGCGACTTTGCCTGCATAAAACTGAAGCCATGGACAAGGCAAAAGAGCTCCTCTGTAACGGGAACTCAGAGGCAGAGTGATGTGTAGAGTGTATGTGGCCATGTGCCAGCTCCTCTGAGCGCATACTGCCATCCTGGTGGGCTGGGAGAGGGGGACCTGAGAATGGAATGAGCCCCCAGCATGATGGCTGCTCAAGTCCTGCACAAGGCTGGAGTCGACACAGTCCATTACCTGGCTATTTCACCAAATTTTTCCATTGGTTCTAGGAGATGAACCAATTTTCTTATGATTTCCCAAGCCTAAGATTTATCCAGCTAATTATAATCTCGGGTTTTCCCCTGCCCCCCAGTGCTTATTCCTCTTATGTCTCTGTCTTATCGTATTGTACTGGCTAAAACTTTCAGAACAATTTTCAGTGATAACATTGATAATAGGTTTCCTTGACATTCTCTAAGTATCTCACCAATTAAGTATTTTTTAAGATATTAACTTCAGATTTAGTATCAATATAAGAACAAGGAAGTATACTTCAATTCTTATTTACTAAGAGGTATCATAAGGAATTAATATTGAATTATAGCCAATGCCTTTTCCACATCTTTTATATAATCATATGATTTTCCTCCTTTAATACATTAATATGATGTCCTGAACAATGCTTTAATATTGAACCATCCTTGAATACATAGAATGAACCTTTTTTGGTCATGGTATATTATTATTTCTGTAATATTGCCCAATCAGTATGATAGTAGACTTTTTACATGTATATTAACAAATCGTGACACTAGTCTTTAATTTTTTTGTGTGCTGACTTTGTTAAGTTTTTAGATCAGGATTATGCTAGCTTGGAAAAATGAATTGGGAAGATTTCCTTAGTTTTTTATATCCTAGAATAGTTTAATAACAGAGGTATGTGTCTCTTGAAGGTTTAAAGAACTTGCCAAAAAGAATAACAAACAGAAACTTTCCCAAGAAGCTAAATGGATGAGGCACTTATTTTTTTTTTAAACGTTTTCTATTTCTTCTAAGATTATTGGGATGTTGGTATTCTCTGACTCTTCTTGCATCACTTTTAGCAATTCATATTTTCCTAGAAAATTGTACCTTTTGTTGAGATTTCTACATTCATTCATGTGGAGCATGTTTCTTTATGTTTTTAAATATCATCTCTGGTTATAATGTCTCCTCATTCCTTATCTTGATTATCTGTGCTTTTTTTTGAATCTTGATAGACTTGTCTATGTTATTGTTCCTTTCAAATAACAATTATTGGCTGATGTATTGTCGTCTGCTTTTCTGTTTCCTATTTCATTCTTTTCTTTTCTTTTTTTGAATGGAATCTCGCTCTGTCTCCCAGGATGAAGTGCAGTGGTGCCATCTCAGCTCACTGCAACCTCCACCACTTAGGTTCAAGCGATTCTCCTGCCTCAGCCTCCTGAGTAGCTGAGATTACAGGCGTGTGCCATCACGTCTAATTTATATATATATATTAGCAAGGCTGGTCTTGAACTCCTGACCTCAGCCTTTCAAAGTGCTGAGATTACAGGCGTGAGCCACGGCCCGCCCCTAATTAATTCTTTTCTGTTTTTATTTTGTTGATTTCTTCCTTCTTCTTTCCCTGGGTTCATTTTATTGATTTTTATCTGGCTTCTTGAGTGCTTTGGTGAGGCACTGATCTTCTGAACCTTTGCTCTAGGGATCAAGGTTTTAAAGCATGTGTAACGCAGCAGAAACTGTTGGGGTTCAGAAATGACCCTGAGAACAACCCACCGTTGAAGAAAGGATCCACTCCCAGGGGCAGGGGGGCTGACTCTCAGTCCCAGCCTTGCCTTAGGTCAGCCGAGTATCCTTGGGCAAGTCACCTGCCCTCTCAGGATCCTCTTATCCATCCCAGGCAGCCAGGAAGGATGTGAGCACTTGCCCCAGGCAGCCTCCTTCTGGGATAATGTCCCCCATCTTGCAGGACTCAGATTTGGCAGCACCCCCTTATGTGGTCCTGGCCTCTACCCCAACATGCACACCTATCAAAACTGTGCAATTGAATTTTCCTCTGCATGATGGAGCCAATCAGCAATGGTGACAGTGTCCCAGCTGAGAGACACGTGGACACTCTGGACTCACAGTCAGAAGCACAGCAGCCTGAAAGAGCTGGACATTCACCCATGGGAGTGTGTACACCTTGAGGGCTGAGGCCTTAACCTCCATGTCCCAGCGCTAGAACAGTGTTTGGCACTGGGAGGTGCTTCCTGCATCTTCACTGAATGAAGAAACAGCTCTAGGCCGAAGGAGGAAAAATTCAGTACTAGGCCAAATATGGGACTATAGGGTTTGAGGCAGATGTACCCCTTGTTCACTGAGGGGGGCTATTGAGGAGAGGAGGAGGGCGGCATTTGAGCTGGTCTTTGAAAGCAGGTGGTGGCAGGCTGTGTGCAGTTGGAGGAAGGGGGACTTTGTGCAGAGGACATAGCAGAAGCAACAGTGTGGAGATGGAGAGGTCCCAGGCATTCTTGGGGAGTAGAGAGTAGGGAGAGCTGGCTGGAGTCAGGGCGTGCTGTCACCTGTGTTGCCCAGCCTTCCCAAGCTGGGGGTTCCAATTTCCCAGGAACAGGCCACAGCCCTGACTCCGTTGTTGCTGAGTGGAGCGAGGGTGGCTGGAGATGTGTGTGCATGCATGTGTGTGTGTGTGTGTGAGAGAGCGCGTGTGAGCGACGGGGGAACTGGGGGCACATTGCCATTCAGTGTCCAAACGTGACAAATGTGCAGAAGCGTCCAGGGAGCTGTGGACATGAGCGGCTGGCTTCGGAGATGCTCACCCTGTGATTTGTTGCTTTGATTCCTCAGGCCGTGACTTGGCGAGCACGACCCTCCCCGGGTACCCTCCACACGTTCCCCCCGCTGGACAGGGCAGCTACTCAGCGCCGACGCTGACAGGGATGGTGCCTGGTGAGTTTGCACTGTCGGCGTCTCCACAGCAGGCAGCGGACGGGGTTTCGGTGGGGAGGCATCCCCCCAAACACCCTGGGTGACCTCTACGCTTCTGAGAAGCAGACCTGAATAAATCAGGCAGAGGTCTGAGCTCTCTGCAGCTGGGCCTGCAGTGGGCCCTGGACCAGCCAGCAGCAGCACCAGGGAGGACACCGGGGGTTGGGGGAGGGTATTTGACTGTCACTCAAACAGCCCCTCCTTGGCCACAAACAGAGTCTGAACACAGAGGGTGCAGGGGCTGGCTGCAGGTCACCCAGCCAGTGCGGAGCGAGCCTTCTCCCCAAGCTTCCCTCCCTCCCGGCCCCCACCCTCTCTCTCCCACACAATCATGTGGCATGAACAACCAGAAGGCTCTGCAGTGCTCGCGGTGGCCTTACTCCTTGGGGTTGAGGATAATGTGTTCAGTACAGACGGGATGTTGGATGGTGGGTTTATCACTTGATTCTAAGCTGAACACCCTGTGGCCATTGGAACCTGATCCCCCCAGGCTGGTGATGTGTCCGTTTTAAGACATTTGGAGAGGAGGCTGCCATGTCTCCTTACATTGTGGGGTGGTATGGGGACAAGTGGTGCTGGCTGTCTGGGTGTTAAGGGCATTAGCATAGCAGAAATACCCAAAGTATTCTTTCTTGAAAGATGTTTTTAAAAATCAGGGGGAAAATCAGGCCTCCATTGGATGTTGTTACACATCTTCTATGAGTTAGCATTGTCTCCTTTTAAAAATTATTTCTAAAAATTTTTATTTATTTAATTTAATTTTTAATAGACAAATAGTTCAGTGTATCTATGGGGTACAGTGTGGTGTTTTGACAGTGTATACATTGTGGAATGATCAAATCAAGCTAATTAACATACCTGTCATCTCAAATATTTATCATTTCTTTGTAGTGAGAACCATTAAAAACCTCTTTTAGGGGTTGGAAATATGCAATGCATTATTATTGACTATAGTCACCATGCTGTCTCTTAGGTAGAGTCATTTACAGGGGACCACACAGCTTGTTTCAGTGCCTGGGGCTCTAAGGGCCTTATCTCCTCCTAACACACACTCTTGGCTGTCTCTGGGCACTTAAAAAAGCCAGAATAGGCCGGGCACAGTGGCTCACGCCTGTAATCCCAGCATCACGGGAGGCGGAGGCGGGCAGATCACTTGAGGCCAGGAGTTCGAGACCAGCCTGGCCAACATGGCAAAGCCCTGTCTCTACTAAATAAACAAAATACAAAAATTAGCCAGGTTTGGTGGCATGTGCCTGTAATCCCAGCTACTCGGGAGGCTAAGGCAAGAGAATTGCTTGATCCCAGGAAGCAGAGGTTACAGTGAGCTGAGATCGCGTCACTGCACTCCAGCCTGGGTGACAGAGCGATACCCTGTCTCAAAAAAAAAATCAAATCAAATCAAATACTAATGTAATAAATAAATAAATAAATAAGGGAGCCACCCCTTAGAGGGCCCCACTCTAACCCTGCTGAAGCCGTACCCCCTCTCCCATGCACTGGGGAGAGCCTGCAGGACCAAATGGACATGCCAACACCCCTCTTCCTAGCTCACGCTGGAGTCTTGCCCAAATAGGCCCAAGCCTCTTCCCCTGGGCCATCCTCCTAAAGCCAGCCCATGTTACTGATGTGTGCATCCCTGGGCCCAAGACCTGGCTCTCTGTCGAGAGTGTGGACGGAGCTTGGATGTGAGGGCTGGGTGTCCACTCATGCGTGTGCAAGGCCCCACGTGGTGATGAGGATCCCGGGGTGGGGAGCTCAGTAGGATGGATCTTAGCCAGGCCGGCTCCCCCTACAGCCATGTCCTGGCACAGAACGCCAAGGAGGTCCAGAATTCTACATTCGATCCTGGCCTTCCAGGTTGTTTCGAAGATGTATTTAACAAGGTAGGAGGATGGAGCATATTTCATGTAACGGTTTGCTAGCTTGATTGATGACTTTTAAATATGAGACACATGGGAAACGGCCTCCGTGTGTACTCTTGTCCTGGGCCTTGCCTGGCAGGGAGGCCTGCCAGGTTCCCGCCTGCAAAACTTTGGTCTGCCGCAAGGATGGACCCGTGGCAGGTCACAGAGGTGGCGGGACACACACCACCCTTCCCCTTGCCCCGCCCCACCGGCTCCTCATTTTCCAACCTTTAGCAATTCCAGGCAGCCTTGGGAGATGGATCCCAAGCTGTGTCCGTGAATGGCCCTTTGCGCTTCTGTAGTGCCTCATAACACGGACTTCCCCTGAGTGCTGTGACGCAACAGTCCTGCAAGGGGGGCAGGGTTAGGAGAGTAATCCCTGTTTTCCAAAAGGGCCAGAGAAGCCCCAGAGAAGCCAGGGAATTTCCAGGTGCTGTGCAGCTTGCAGGCGGAGGACTCGAACCCCAGTCTTTGGCCCCTTTTACCTCCCTCCCAGCACTCCCCACACCCGGGGAGGCACTTCTTCCTCTGCCCTGGGCTGCATGGATGTGCTCTCTGAATCAGTCAACTCCAGCTTCTCTGTGATGACAGAGGGGCAGGGACAGCCCTGGAACCTGTTCTGAAAGCATGTCAGTGGTGAAGCTGAGGCCACCCAGCCGGTCCTCTCAGCTCCCCGCTGGAAACCCCAAAGAGGCTGAGTTCAGAGAAGCAGCTGAACTTTGCCAAGTTTATCCAAACACAGCCTGCCCTCTGGCCCCCAGGACTCCTCCAGCCCTAATTACCAGGCTCAAGACACAAATGGCTGCAGGCCTGGCAGAGCCTCCAGTGGGAATGGATGGCAACTCCTTGCCCATTAACAGGGCAGCAGGAATCACAGGCCCGAGCAGGGGCACAGCTTCACCAAGCCTGGCAGCAGCTGGACAGGGGTGGCCTCAGGGCCCCATGGGACCCTGTCCTTGGGCACAGAGGGAGGTGCACGAGTGTGGAGGGAGGAAAACAAGCATTTTGGCAGAGGAGCCTGCTGCCTGGGAGCGCATGACTTCTTCCTTCTCTCTCTCCTTCCATTCTTCCCTTCTGCATCTCTCTGTCTCCTCTTCCCCCGTCTTTTCCTCTTTCTCCTCTTGCCCTGGCTTTCTCCTCTTGCTGTCTCTTTTCATGCATCCCCCAGCATTTATTCAGTGCCAGGCCTGGCATCAGGGCTGGGATTGCAAGCTCAGCCACACAGCCCTTAGTTCCTGTTTCTCCACGGCCAAACAGGGTCAGGTCTTTGGGACTCTTGTTTCCAACAAAATCTCCAAATCTGTTTCTTGGGTGGCCTGTGGACATTATTTTTGCAGACACTACCCCCGGCACTGTCTCACAGAACAGAGAGGGTCCACCTTTTGGCAAAGTAGGGGCCCTGGGCTGCCTGTCAGGCCTCACCGTGGTTGGCCTCAACTTGCCTTTCTGGCCTCCTCTCCCAGCCTCCCCAACCCTGACCGCTCTCTGGTGCCCAGCACACCTTGGACTGTCACCCATTAGTTCCTTCATTATTCTTGGACAGCTTCCCACCTTGACCTGTCAGAATCCAGCTTCACCCTTCAGGGCTGAATGCAGACCTCCCCTGCTCAGAAAAGCTTTCCCAGATGGCCCCCTCTAGGGGAAGATGCCTGTGCCTGGCTCTGCCTCATCACATGACCCAGCGTGTTCAAGGCACGGTCCCCTACGCCATGTCCGCCACTCTCACTGGGACCTGATTAATCTCTGCACCCTTCACGGCCCCTAACACATATCAAGTTATCTTTGTGAATGTTGGCTAAGAAAGGGAGGCCGGGGAAATTATATGGACCTGTGTGTTAGTTTCCTGTGGCTACTATAACAAATCTCCCCCAAACCTGGTGGCTTCAAACCACAGAACTGTGTTCTCTTACAGTTCTGGAGCACAGGAGTCTGAAGTCAGTATCACTGGGCCAAAGGTGTTGGCAGGGCTGTGCTCCCTCTGGAGGCCCTGGGGAAAGATCTGTTTCCTTCCTCCTCCAGGTTTTGTGGTTCCTGGCATTCTCTGGCTGCAGGTGCATTGCTCCATGGCAGGTGCTTTCAGTATTTCCCTGCTTCGTCTTCACGTTGTTTCTACTCTGTGTGTCGAATCTGCCTCTTCTCTCTTATAAGGATAAGTATGCATTTTGGTCCTACCTGGAGGATCCGGGATGATCTCCCCATTGCAAGATCCTTAATCAATCACATCTGCAAAGATCCCTTTTTCCCTTTCACCAGGAGTCACATTCACAGGTTACATATAAGGAGCCTCCCTTTATCAGGCTCCAGGGAGTAGGACGTGGATATGTAGGACGTGGATATACCACAACCCACTTGAGAACTTCAGCTTAGTGTTTGTTCAGATTCTGATTCATGACCTCTTGGGCTTCTGAATCCTGAAGGCATTCATTGAATTGTGATGGTGCTAAAGGCGATGATGCCATTTCATTGACCCCAAGGGCCTGTTGGCATGTTTGGAGAAACAAGTGGGACAAGGCTCTGGCACATCTGTCTCTCTTGCTTTTGTCTCTCTGAGGCTGCTACGCTGCAGTGATCTGTTTCGCTACAAGGTCTGTTTCACTACAAGGTCTGTTTCACTCCCTGCTGGCCTCTGGTGGGCTGGTGGTGCAATATGGAGGGAAACCTGAAATCTGTGGGGTGTTTTTCCCACTGTAGGCTTTAGAAAACATTTAGCTGCCACTACTTTCACTTCTTTTTCTTTTCTTTTCTTTTTTTTTTTTTTTTTTTTTGTCGAGGCAGAGTCTCCATCCAGCTGTCGCCCAAGCTGGAGCACAGTTGCATGATCTTGGCTCACTGTACTTCTTGGGCTCAGGTGACTTCTTGGCTCACTTGACTTCTTGGGCTCAGGTGATCCTCTCACCTCAGCCTCCTGAGTAGCTGGGACTGCTGGCGCCTGCCACCCCGCCGTCTAATTTTTGTATTTTTTGAAAAGACAGGTTTCACCATATTGCGCAGGCTGGTCTCCAACTCCGGAGCTCAAACGATCCTCCTGCCTCAGCTTCCCAAAGTGTTGGGATTACAGGCATGAGCCACTGCACCTGGCCACCACTTCATTTCTAAGTGAAGACTTTTATTGTAAATGTGCTTGGAGGACACACAGAGGAAGGCATGCTTGCCTCCGGCTATGCTTCCACAGCCACACTTCAGAGCCTGAAAAAGTGGACGTCACGTTTTTCCTTACTAAATGTCAGGTTGTTAGCTTGAACTCGTGTTCAGCTTGATTCCCAATTCTGTCATCAGAGTTGTCTGCCCCTTCTGGCTCCAGGGCATCCCCATGTCTGCAAAACATAGTTTCTTGGTCTTCTCTAGGGTTTGCAGATTCAGTAAACTGCAGCTCTGTAAACTCTGCATTGCCATTTGCAGAGCAGTTATGTTGAAGAAAGCAAATATCGCATCTTATATCAGCTTAGAAAGGAAACAGTCTTCAAATTTTATTTCCACCATGTCCCAGAAAATGCCGAAAGTTTTGCACCAAATATTTCATAGTGTCTTGATTGGTGTAACCAGCTGATTCCTGCCTGAAGATATTTTGCAACCCAACAGGTATTGACATGGCATTTAAAATTTTTACAAATTCTGGGCTAGAGGAAAAAGGAAGGGGAGTTCACTGCCCTTTGGCTTTAGTGAGTCTAAGAAAAAAGGTTGCTATCTTTGAGGAACCGATGGGTGCCCCATCCCACATGGCCTGCCAGAACAATGTGCACAAAGGCACTAGGAGTCCCTGTGGTCCTGGGCACTCCACTTGCCATGGATTGGTGGACATCATTTCTAGATGCCTTTCAATTAAGGCACTCACTAAACTGATGGCTTTTATTTTCTTAAAGAAGTAGGTGAGGGTGCAGTGTGGAGTGGGGGCCTGAGGCCAGAGGAGAGGTGGACCCAGCCATGTGGGCCAGGAAGGCATAGGGTCCACTGGACGCCACAGGAGGTGTGAGAGGGACCTGCTCCTTCCCGCCTCAGCATCTGCAAGTTCCTCTGCTTAAGGGGCCCTCTCTGCTCTTTGCCGAGCTTGCCTGGTCCCCTCTCACCTATCTGGGCTTCCCCTCCATAGAGAGGCCTTCCCCAGTGACCAAATATATTTGAGTTTCCTGTTGCTGCTGTGACAAATGACCACAAATGAGTGACTTAAAACAACAGACTCTTTTCACCCTCTGATTCTGGAAGTAGGTCACACTGGGCTGAAGTCAAGGTGTCTGCAGGGCTTGTTTCTTCTGGAGGTGCTGGGAGGGAATGATTTGCTTTCTTGTCCTAGCGTGTTGTTGCTGCCTGCATTCCTTGGCTTTTGGCCCCTGCCTTCCTTGTCAAAACTGGTGACGTTGGGCTGAGTCTTTATTCGGCTGCCCCTCCTTTCTCCCTCATTCGCTTAGAGAGCTCTGTGCTTCCCTTGGACCCATCTGGATATCTGGGATAATCTGCCCATGTGTAGGCCAGCTAATTAGTGCATTTCATTTCATCTGCAACCTAATTCCCCTCTGCCGTGTAACCCGACATAGTCATGGATTCTGGGGCTTACGATGTGGATGTTTTTAGTCGGGGGGGCCACAATTCTGCCTGCTATACGCCCTCTGAACGAGGACCCCCCCCCCCATCATTCCTCTGCCAGAGCTTCCTGCTCTTTTCATGTGCGGCACTAAACCCAGCTGACGTCATTTAGTGTGTGGTTTACTTGTTCCTCTCTGGCTTCTCTTCAGGTCTCTATGGTACATCAGAGCTGTACAATAATCAAGGCTATGTCTGTTTTGTTCACAGTTGTGTCCTTAGTTTCCGGCACAGTTCCTAGCACCTAGTTGCACTCAGGACACAGTAGCTGAAATTAAAAAGGAGAACTTTTGGCCGAGCTGCCAAGGAGAGCTTTGCCAGGTTTGCTGTGGCCCTGAGTCTGGGGCTGGGGTGATGCAACCAAGGAGGCTGGGGCTGACCCAGGGCTGGGAGTGGTAGTGCTGTTAGAACGGCCACCACATGGGGAAGCAGTGGGAGGCTGGGTGGTTAAGAGCACGTACCTGAGCCAGACTGCCTGGTTCTGAGTCACAGTCCTGCTTCTCACTAGCTGTGTGACTTGGGGCAAGTTATGTAACTCCTCAGGGCCCTGGTTTCCTCCTCGTGTATAAAATGGGGATAACGATAATAAATATGAGCATTAAGTGATGTAATATACATGAAAACTCTTAGAATTCTGACTGGCACATATGGAGTGACACATAAGTATTCATTATTATTGCTACTATTATTTACACAGAGGCCTGGGCTGGATATGACGGTGAACAAAGACACCTAGCCAGCATGCTAAAGCTCAAATCAAGAGCTCTCCATCAGAGCTCATACCCCCTGGAGCCCGTGGATCAATGGGAGAGTCAATCATAGAAGAATCCAGTCAGAAAAGAGAGCACTGCCAAGTAGGAGTCAGGCAGTCTCCGAATGCAGTGGGTCTGGAGAAAACGGAGAGGGAGCTGTGGTTGGTGCAACTGAGAAAGGCATTCTGGCAAAGGCGGCCCTGGAGCTGGACTGGGAACCGTGTGTGCTTGGCTATCTGGAGAGGAGGGTGGGGGCTTTGGGGTAGGGCAGAAGGCTAAGCCTAGTGGCTGGCATGGGTTCCCAGGGGTGAGAGTCCAGCCCAGGCCAGACAAGTGGGATTGGCAGGGAGGGGAGCCCACTGAGTGGAGGCTGATGGCCAGCAAGGTTAGGATCTGAGCTTGGCAACTTTTGGAAGCCAAGCAGACATGCAGGTGAGGCCTTCTGCAGACAGGTGCATGAGCCCCGGGAGCATGGGGCGAGGGCCAGTCCAGACAGAGATGTGCAGATGCCCCAAGAGAAGCTAAGGGTGCTTTGGCAAGAATGTGGCTTCACCATTATTAGCAGTGTGACCACAGAAGAACTCTGTGACCTCTCGGAGCCTGCCTTGCTGCTGTTTGAAATGATGGTTGTGCAGTTACGGAGACACCGCCTGTGTGAGGTAGGAAGGGTATTGAGGTTCTGGAGTGGGGAGGAGAAGGTTTCTTTTGTGGTCTGGCAAGACCACCCCTGATTCTGCGTCTTGCCTGCCCTACAGGCCTGCTCTGTGCCAAGCGTGCAGTCTTAGGGGTGGGGGACGCAGTACCAGACAAGATTCTGGCCCAGCTCAGCCAGGGACACTGTGTCATCTGACATGTCATTTCCACTCTCTGGGTCTGGTTAAGCATGTGAAACGGGGAAAATATATACTGCCCAGTTCCTTGGCATGGCCGGGACCGGTGAACAGGATTCAGAGGGCTACCTTTTTCAGCCTTGTATCAAGAACCTTTCCTATGATTAGTACTGAAGACATTGGAATAGACAGACTTGGGAGGGTCCAGCGGACACTGGTGAGAACTTGGCAGTGGGGACTTGAGCATCAGATGGAGAGAGGACCAGTGCTCTCTAGGCACCTCCGTGACCTAAGCATCAGGTTCAGGGAGCATTTGCTCAGGGAACGAACAGCCTTTGTTCTTAACACTAACTTCCCTCGACCCCTGACTTTCTTTCTAAGCTCCTTGCTGGGGTTCCTGGTAGCTCTCTGGCCTGGGCACGCCGCCCCTTTGCCAACCTGACCCTGGGCTCTGGGGTGCACACCTGTTGCTCATTCCTGACTCTTTGCTGCCCTCTAGCGGCCTCCAGTCACTCTGCCACACCAGGAATATAGACTTGACCCTGGGGAATCCCAGACACAGCTAGGATGAAATGCAGGAGGCCATTCACTTGTTCATTCATTCATTCTCCAAATATTTCTTAAGAGACCCTGGGTGCCAATTCTGGGCTGGGGTGGAGTTGCCGACACAGCCCCTGCCCTCAGGGAGCTCACAGTCTAGTTGGAGAGATGGATATAAAAAAATTCCGATGTGCTAATGTAAAGAGCTAAAGACCTAGGAATCTATAAAGCGTTCGGGAAATGCAGGTGAGGGGGCTACTGAGTCTGCTGAGGCAATGAGGTAGAGTGGGACAAATCAGGGAAGACTTATCAGAGGAGGTCATTTGAGCTGGACCTTGAAGAGTGAGTTTGCCAATCTGTGAAGCTGGAGGGATATTGTTGGGTAAGAGACCAGTACGTGAGAAGCCCCGGGGAACCAGAGAGCATGGGCATCAGGGAGGGAGCTGGGAGTGACCAAAGCCTTGTGGGGCTGGTGGGAGATAAGCTGGAAGGGAAGAAGGGTCCCAGTCACACCCACACCTCAGCCCTGGAAACCTCTGGGCATGAGGCTGAGCATCCGGTAGCCTTGCAGAGGGTGGGCTCTGCCCAGGCAGATGTGGATGCAAGTCTGAAAGCCAGGGCTGCCTGTGCCCTCATAGAGTGGGGGGCGAGGGGTCTAGAGTGATGTGATCTGGACAGTCTTTGTGACTAAAGCTCCAGGAACCCTGCACGGAAGTGATGCTGGGAGTGAGGAGAAACTGATACCCGCATGTAGGTTTTCTCAGCTCTTGCCTGCATTTGGGAAGAAAAGAATTACAAAAGCCTCAGAGATGGAAAGGACTCTGGGGACATGAAAGTCCTACTTGAATTTAGGAGACTTAGGTTCTGATTCTAGCTGCCAGATACTCACAGCATGACCTTGGGACATGACCTTGGGACTCCCTGCTCTCTCTTAAAGCAGGAGGCAGGGCCTGGGGAGGCTGGGCTGAATGCACCCCAGGGGTCTTTCTGCTCCTGCCATTCAAGGTTTCTAAATCAGTGATGTTTATCCCTGCTAATGTCAGCTCCTGACCGAACTGGAGGGCTCCCTGAGCCCTGCCACCTCTGCTCTAAGCGAGCAGCAAATGCTTCCAAGTTCTCTTCAGATCTGGGGCTATGAATAATAAGGCAGTGGCCCTGGGCTGTCATGTGTAATCTGGTAATCACTTCCAAGGGCTGGACTGAAGGAGAAGAGCCTGAGGACTTGCTGACCTTACACACTGCTCCCATGTCTCGATCGGGTAGGCCCAGAAACTGCTGGGGCCGGGCAGGGCTGGTTTTCGGGGCCTGTGCACCTGGGAGGAGGGCTCTCAGACTGGAATGTGCAATCTTAGGGTGAGAGAGAGGTAGTAAAGATCACCATAATTTGTTCCAACTTTGAAAGCAAAGTGTCCCTTTTGGGGACATGGAGATGGGGAGAGAGAATATCCTAGGCTCACCGGTGCTGGGAAACGTTCTTATTTCCTGCGAACCCATTGCAAGGAAAGCTGAGAAGCAGAGTCTCAGCTGGGAGAATGCCCTGTCCAAAGTGGGTGCTCACTGGCCCGCCTGGGAAGTGTGCAGTGCTGGGGGAGCTCAGAGCCAGCGGCTGAGGACAGCTTTGGTGCTGCTCTGGGCTGAATCTACTTGTTAGATTTCCCCTGTTTCCAGCTCCTTCTGATGGTAGTTGGCAGGACCCGGATCCAACTGCACCCACCTGGTCATGAGTATGTGAGAACATGTGTTTGGGATCCTGACTTACAATTTCTTCCTGATGTCTTTCTACTAATGGTGTTTCTTAAAAACGAACAACAAACAAAATGACTGGACTGTGATGGCTTTTTAGGAGATGAAGGGGAATGCTATCAGAATTTGTTTTGGAAGAAACTGAAGCATTTGTGGAGGGGCTAAGCATTGGATGGCTGAGGCAGGGTCAGGGTGGGCCTGGAGGGCTTAAAGGTTCTCCCAGCCCTGAGAGGTTGGGGGTCCCCCATTAGTGCAGAGAGGAACCTGGAGGTGCACAGCCCAAAGTGAGGGCATCCTGAGGACAGTGACCTTGCTGAACCTTAGGCCTTCTTATCCTAATTCCTGATGACCAAGTCAGATTCTGACCAGAGACAGAGTGGACACAAATTCAGGAGATAAACTCCAAGGACTGGACAAGGACTGCAGCCCAGGAACGCACAGGGCCCACAGAGTGACAGCACAGGGCCCACAGAGTGGCAGCAAGAGCCATCCTCAGCCTCTGCCACTCAGCAGGTGGCAGAGCAACCTGACGCCGGGCCTGGGGTTTAAGCCACGCTGCTGCAGGCACCTCCCAGTAGTACTGCTTGCCAAAAGGCCTGCCAAAAGGGCAGGTGGCAATTCCCTCTGTTTTGTGGTTGAGTCTTGGTTGGGGGCAAACAGGGAGAAAGTACTTTGGGCCTGGCTTACCTGGAGGTGGGATGGGAAGGAGAGGCTGAAGTCCTAGGAGGAGCCTGGACCAGGTAGCCCCTGCCATGAGGGCACCCTATGCAGGAGTGTCCAGGGCTCAGACCAACCCCTTCATCCACTGGACAGCAGCAATCTGCCCCTTTGAGGCTTGGGTCCCAACGCACTCCTTCCCTTTTCTTTTACTTTTTATCACATTATTTACGAGTGCGTCTCCACCTCTACCAGACTTGAGCTCCTGGAAGCGGAGGTTGGTGTCCCAGCCAAGACTTCCCACAGGATCCTAAATGAAAGTGCAGGGCCCTGGAGAGGCCCTGGGCTAAAGTCCCAGGAGCTTTTTAGGAATCTACAACAATCTGAGGCCCAAACAAAGCTCCTTTTACCTCTAAAATTAAAATAGGAAACTAGAAAACTGACATTAATAAATGTTATATTAAATGTTTACAAATTGTAACATTATTGTTAACTTCATTAACTATTAAATTTAGGGCTTACAAAAATTTCATTACATTTAAAAACCATTTTTAGATTAGATTTTGTTGCTTTAAAAGAATTTCTAAGTTTATGCCTCAATTGCTGAGAATTTGTAGCTAATCATCAATTAGATTACTTGTGGCCAAATAATTTTAAAAGTAAAATTATAAAAATAAGCTTTTTGTGTTTTTAGAGTGAAAAGTATCATTATTATAGTGCATTTAATGCATGATGTGCTATGGGGAAGAATGGAGAGGGGCCTCCGTGTCCTAGAAGAAAGGGCTTGGGAGAGAGCCTGTTGAAATGTATTGAACATAATAAATAATTGTGGGGCCTTGAGCTGATCAAGTTGCAGTGGCCATCCATCCATCCATCCATCCATCCATCCATCCATCCATCCATCCATCCATTTATCCATCCATCCATCCATCCATCCATCCATTTATCCATCCATCCATCTATCCATCCAACCATTTATCCATCCATCCATCCATCCATCCATCCATCCATTTATCCATCCATCCACCCATTTATCCATCCATCCATCCATCCATCCATCCATTTATCCATCCATCCATCCATCCATCTGTTCATTCATCCATCTATCCATCCATTTATCCATCCATCCATCCATCCATCCATCCATCCATCCATCCATCCGTTTATCCATCCATCCATCCATCCATCCATCCATTTATCCATCCATCCGTTTATCCATCCATCCATCCATCCATCCATCCATCCATCTACTTATCCATCCATCCATCTATTTATCCATCCTTCCATCCACTATTACTTCCTTCCTTTCCTTCTCCCTTCCAACATGTATTGAGCATCTACATGTGCCGGGCATTAGCCTAAGGATACAAGATCAAAAGCCATGACCCTTGTCAGGCAAATTTGTGAGGGACTATGGGGGCCAGTTGTGGTAACAGGCAAGCCCAGGGACTCTGGGAACACAGAAAAGGGGGATCAAGCCTAGACTGGGGATGTTAGCCATAGAGGGGCTTGGAATCTCTGTATAGTAGGGCTGGATGTGAGGCATGTCTGAAGGTGCTTTTGCAGAGAGTTGTGCTGAGATTGAGAAAGCACATCAAAGAATAGGGGCACAGCTAAAGCTTTCCAAGTCATCCGCGGTGCTGCCCTTAGTGCAGGGGAGGAATCTAGGAAGAGACAATTTTCCGGTTTATTGTTGAGAGAGAAACATATGTTAGCCAGTGGGAGGTGGAGTGAGGAGGGAGAAGATGAGTGTTTCAGGCGGGGCAGGGACGATGAAGACAAAGGTTCTGAGATGTGCTTTGCTCCTGTACTTAACTGCACTCTTTCCAAAACCCAGCTTTAATCTACTGGGGCTGTCAGAGTTTGACTCCCTTTGACTTGCTGAGATCTGCAGCCCCTGTCTCCAAGGCCCTGACAGCTGTCAGTCTTCATCTGGACCAACCGCTGCCTCTAACCCTCAGGGTCACTCTACCTGGGATACTCCTATCCAGAGAACATCTGGCAGTGTCCGAAGCCCTCGGGGTAGTGAGAGCCAGTGGAGCTTGGCTCCTACCTTCCAAAAGGAGAGCGTTCTCAAATGAGGCCAAACCATCCATGCCCATAAGCTCATTCTACCAACAAGCCCCATGCTTCCCCACCCCCAATCTGCATGGTGCTTTAGAGTTGTCAAGGGACACACAGCTGTTAGCCCCAGTTGCCATTTGAAAGCATGTTGTGAGGTTGGAGTATGCATATCCATCTTGGAGGCAGGCTGACTCGGTTCAGGGAGGTGGTGTTACATTGCCAGGGGTATATGGCCAGTCAGGGAGCAGCTGGGCTTGGAGCCTGGAACTTAGGGTCTCTGAGCCCCTGGTGTCCATGGAGACTAAGGAAATGGAGACTATCTATGGGCTCTGGGGCCAGGGAAGGTGCTCCCTCACTGACATGGGTGGCCTTCCTCACTCGAGTTCTTTTATGGCCCAGGAAGAGCTCTTCCCGCTGGGATTAACGTTAGGGTGCTCACACTTGGAATTCTGGTATATCCCTTTCCCCCTCCCCATTCTCACCTGTCTGTGCTTGACATATGCTCGTAGACCCAAATTAAAGGCTGTCTCTTACAGGAAGCCCCCCACCGCAGTCCCTCATCTCCCCACTGTGTGCACCCCCAGGGCACTGCCGTAGAGACCCCGTGCGCCCATCTCCCGGCTGCTTCTGAGGTCAGGGCTGCCTGAAATTCCTCTCAGACCCTGGCCCTGCCTGCAGTAGGTGCTGCCTACAGTAGGTGCTCAGTAGCTGTGGGTGGCATTTATCTGAATACAGCACATGCCCCTCCCCGTCTCGCCCGGTCCAGAGTCCAGGGCAAGTTAGGGTCCGACTGTGTAATTAAACAGGGCTTGAGCGCCACTGAAACGCCCCCAGTCCTTCTTCCAATATTTGCTCTGGCTTCTCACAGGAAGACGCTGAGACAATAGCCCTTGTTACCCTCTGTTTGAGTTATTTATTTTTTTCACTTTTCCCTCCTTCCCCTCTCGGGGGACTCGCCTCTCGCCCTCATCCCTCATGTTTTCCCTTTCACTTGACTGTCACTCTCATTGTCCTCCCGGGGCCAGGAACGCGGGGTGACAGGCGAGGGGAGCCCAACCGGGCTGGGGAGGCTGGAAATATAGTCATTAATGGGACCCGTGAAGCCCAGATGTCCTCCCTGAATGCGGGTAATTTGTTTTTAATGAAAAACCATGCGGTGACCCTGAACAAATGAATTTTCTTTATAAGGAGTCTATGTGCAACGGGCACAAATAAAGGGCCCGAAACAGGAAGACTTAAATCCAGGGTTGAAAGAAAGAGAGAAAGGAAGAGGGAAGGAGTGGAAAAGAGAATGAGAGATAAAAGAGGGAGGAAAGAAAAATGTGAAATGACAACTGTGTTACCATAATACCCTTCGCCTGAAGAGCAAGGCCAGGCCAAAAATGCCTTGGGCATTGTCCTGCCAGGGCAGGGTTTCTGACCGCTGTGGCCATCGTGAGGTCTTGTTGACAATGATGTTAAGAAGACAAACCCCCATCTGGACAGAGCTTTGCTATTCACGAGCCCCTTTCACGTGTAATTGCAGCGGAGCCTCACAGTAGCCCCTTTTACAGAGGTGAAAACTGAGGCTTAAGTGGTTTGCTAGCAAGTGGTTCAGTCTAAATGACAAGGGAAGGACTTTGCCAATTTGGAGTGTGACTCTTAGAAACACTGTGTTACAGCCCAGAAATTGCTTTCATGGTGTGATGCAAAAGAAGGGTGTGTCACGAGCAGGTCTACACGGGGACACCAGGTGTGTACCGAGGAGTCGGGTTGAGGCAGTTTCACATAGCCCTTAGAACTCTGCACGGGAGTTTTGTGAATGAAAGCTCTTCCATGGGCACTGTGGGTGTGGGGTTCCTGGGAAGAGAAGAACTCCCCAGGAACGAGCCAGACACATTTGAAAAAATAAATGCAAAGAAATTGGAATCTAACCTTGGGAAGCAGGAGACCAGCCATGTCCCACCCACCACCCCATTCAGGACCTTTTGTGGGCTGTAGAGCTGGACATTGCGGGCAGCAGCAAAGACACTGATTCCACAGAGGTCCTAGCTGAGGGCCTTGCCTTTGGCTTTGGAGAAATCTTCTCTGCAGGAGAAGCTTTGAAGGCTGTTAGCCCCGCGTAGATTGGGCTGTGCCTGCGTGGAGTGTGTTCTAACCCCACCTCAGAGAGGACTGGAGAGGCCGTGTGTGTTCCGTAGCTGCTTTTTCATCCATCACTGATGGACAGGGCTGGACTCAACCTTAGAAATCAACCCAGGGCTGTGCAGATGAGGGCGAGGAAAGGACTTGTTCAAAGTCACATGGCAAGTCAGAGGGAGAGCCGGGTGGCTCTCTTTCTGCCCTATTGTCCCCACCCCCTCAGTTCCTCACCGAAGCAATAAAAAAGAAGCAATTTTGTCTCCTATCCTTGTGCAGAACTGATATAAAAAGGATAGTTCCTGGATGCCCTGGCTTCTACAGCAACCCAAATCAAGACCCCCACTTTACCCCAACTTTTACTGTGCTCTTCCTGAACCCAGATCCTCTCCCAGGCCCTGGGACCTGGCCAGCTACAAAAACATCTTCTCTCAGGGTCTCAGGCTTCTGTGCCTGAGCGGATCCAGGCAATGGTGGGCTCCCCAGGCCTGGCCGAGGTTGGCCTGAGACCTGCAGGCATGCCGGGGCCGCAGCTCCCCCACCCAGAGTCAGGTAGCCAGACACAAAGAAGTGATTGTTTTCTGTTCCTGGGTTCAGTTTCCCTCTGGAAGCTGTGACCCAGTTAGAAAATCAGATAAATAGAAAAATCTGACCACGACCCCAGCTGAGGTTCTGAAGTCTTGGATTCTATTTAGGCCTTTCCCTCGAATGCTCCCTGGTGAGGCCCGGCCCGCTCGTGCTTCCTCAGCCACCAGGAGCAGACCTTCCTCGCTGCTGGTTTCCTCTGTAATTGATTATTTATTCCCCACTGACTTCCAAAATGGATTTGAAGCAGCTTCATGACCTTTCAATAACATCAGCCCCAACCTGAAATCCCTGTCATAAAACAGGAGGACTGCCAGTGGTGCCCGGTGGGGGCAGGAGTGGACGCAGGCCCACCCCACCTGCCCGAGGATGAGCATACTTGCTTTTCACAGTGTGGCACCCCTGAGCCGTCCTTCGTGCCCAGCCCTGCTCCTGGAGCGACCCACGCTTCACTGCTGGGAGCTGGGAGCTCACATTTTTGGAAACAGCTCCTGTCTGGATGCCTTCCAGAGCAGGCTTCCAAAAACATACTTTTAATCAAAAGAAGACTACCAGAAAAACTGGGACAAATTGTGATTTTGATAGTGGACAATTATAAATACTGGGAGGGGTTACTAGTTGGCAAATAAACTCCTCTGTTGAAGTCCTGGATTAATTATACCACCAGTGGGCTGGCCGTGTGGGGTCTCTTGATTACCTTCATTTGCAGGTCTTTTCTGGTCTTCCTCCATTTCTTCCTTCTCTCTCTCTCTCCCCAGCCTCTCCCCCTACCTTCCCTCCTCTCTTCCCTTCCTGCCCCCTTCCTTCATTCACTTATTCATTCATCAGACAATCCCTGAGTCCCTCCTGGGTGCTGGGCCTAGTCCAAAGAATGGGCACAGAAATGACTGAATGAATTTCTCAGGACCCAGGAGAATCGCCCATGCTACCTGCTCAGATGGAAAGAACCCAGCTTGCATGTGGAGGTTCTGCAGGGTTGCTAAGCCCAGGGGCTAGGCAGAGACTACTGGGGGACAAGAGGGCAAGTGTGGGGAGCTCAGGAGCTGAGGGTTGCTGACCTGATGGGTGCTCTGGCAGGGCTCACCCTGGGCCTCCCTGGGAGAACTGAGGGAAGCACCTGGAAATCTTGGTCTCTGAAGTGGGTGCCTGGCCCGTGTGTGCAAATAGGGGGCTCCGTATTTAGGAGTGGGGAGGAGCAGGGAGCTGCCCTGAATGACTGCCTGCTTTGGAAATTTCTATGCATTTGTAATAACAAAATTACCATAATTTGCTCGTTAACGCAGCTAGATCAGTCAAGCATTGTTCTGTCGCGGGCGGGGAGGCCGCGGTGCCTCTCTCTGTACACTCTCCACACCCCAGCCCGCCTGCCAGCCCGTTAGAGCGCTGGAAATTAGCATGCAAATGGTCCTAATTCGGTGGGCGAGCTGTCAGGCAGCGCCTCTCCGGCCTCGTCTCTGTGAAGGCCCTGACAGCCTGGCTCCGGCGCCGGCCCACCCTCCTAGCTCCAGCCAGGAGGGGCTCCGAGGGGCACCTCCAGACTGACAGCTTGGCGGCCTCCCTCCCTCCGTCAGCGCCATCAGGCCTGGCGGCAGGCTCCCAGGGGAACAGGCAGGGCCTGCCACCATGCCGGCCGGGCCGGAGGAGGCGGGCAGGCAGGTGGGCTGGTGGGGGAGGCTGGCCCACGCTCAGGCCCATCAGCCTTAGCTGGCCTGGGCCGATGGGGGCAGGTGAGGGTGGAGTTGGGGTCCCCTGACTCAGGGTCCGGCTGGGGCACAGGGATCCTCCCACCTGCACATCCACAAGGATCAAGTTCAAGTCCTGCCCTGCTCCTCACTCTTTGTCTTCCAGTCCTGATAACACATCCCTCCTCGCTCTGCCCCATACCTGGACCATATCTGTCCAGGTTCACTCCTGGAACTCCTCTGGCTCTAGTGGAGAATTAGGGAAGTTGAGAAGCTGCATGAACCAGGACTCAGCACCCCTGGCCGTAGTCCTGCCTATAGGTTTACCAGCCTTAGAGGGAAGTCACCTTTCTATGGACCTCAGCCTGCATTTGTATGGTCTTTTTCCCAGGGCTCCTGTGTAGCAGTAGCTGACACCTACTGAGCACTGTTATTTATTTTCTGGGGGGAGGCAGGTGGACGGAGTCTCGCTCTGATACCCAGGCTGGAGTATAGTGGTGCAATCTCAGCTCACTGCAACTTCTGCTTTGTGGGTTCAAGCGATGCTTCTGCCTCACTCTCCCCATAACTGGGACTACAGGTGCATGCGCCACCATGCCCAGCTAATTTTTGTATTTTTAGTAGAGACGGGGTTTCACCATGTTGGCCAGGCTGGTCTCGAACTGCTGGCCTCCTGATCCGCCCACCTTGGCCTCCCAAAGTGCTGGGATTGGAGGCGTGAGCCACTGCACCCAGCTCCTACTGAACACTTCTATATGCCAGTCCTGCACTAACTGCCTTTCATTCCCCGACCTGCCTGTTTTTTGCAATGCTCCCACCAGGCTGCTATTGATGTTATCCCATTTCACAGAGTAGGAAGCGGAAGCATCAGCTTGGACAGAGTAACTTGCCCAAGTGATAGTACCAGGATAGAGCCTAGTAGACTCACTGGTTCTAGAGCCCTTTTAACAAGAGAAAACGCAGGGGCCTGAGAGCTGGAGCCTGCCTCTGCCTGGCAATGTGCCCTACAGCATGTTCCTGACCTGTGCTGGGCCTCGGCTTCTGCATCGGTGAAAGGCATGATGATATCACCTGACAGATGATTTGTGCCTCTTAGAGTACCTGGCACATCACTGACACCAAATAAATGTAGGTTGAGGCCAGACACAGTGGCTCACACCTGTAATCCCAGTGCTTGGGGAGGCCGAGGCGGGAGGCTCGTGTGAGACCAGGAGTTTGAGGCTGCAGTGAGCTATGCTGGTGCCACTGCACTCCAGCCTGGGCAACAGAGTGAGACCCTGTCTCTAAAAAATAAAAGAATAGGCCGGGCGCGGTGGCTCAAGCCTGTAATCCCAGCACTTTGGGAGGCCGAGACGGGTGGATCACGAGGTCAGGAGATCGAGACCATCCTGGTCTACACGGTGAAACCCCGTCTCTACTAAAAAATACAAAAAACTAGCCTGGCGAGATGGCGGGCGCCTGTAGTCCCAGCTACTCGGGAGGCTGAGGCAGGAGAATGGCGTAAACCCGGGAGGCGGAGCTTGCAGTGAGCCGAGATCGCACCACTGCACTCCAGCCTGGGCGACAGAGCTAGACTCCGTCTCAAAAAAAATTAAAAAAATTAAAAAAATAAAAGAATAAAATAAATGCAGATTGAAAGAAAAGAACCCAGGTAGGCCCAGGTGGGCCTGTCTTTGAAGATGCATTGTACTTATCCTTATGGTCTTCTCCTGATCAATGACAGCAGCGTGAAGCAGCTACCGCAGGAGGGAGAAGTCATGTAATAGGGTTTGTGGTAAAGTTTCCCCTGGGCTGTCCCCAGGCTGTTTCTCAGCACCTTTTCCCTTCCTTCTCTTGAGCAGATGAAGCCCCACACCAGGACTTAGGGTTTGGTGACTGTAGAGCAGGCTGGACCTCAGTCCCCACTTGTCCAGTCAGCTGGTGACTCTGGTGCAATGAACAACCCTCCCTTCCCTGCATGCCTGCCCTGCCTGCCCCCTTGGTCTGTTTTAAGGGCACTTATTGGGCCTTTTTAACCTTCAGATAAATGGAGAGGTGAAAGAGACCGTAAGAGTAGGTGGAAGCTCATGAGCCTGAGTTTCTGCTGCATCACAGGACTACCCACTCCCAGCATACAGACTGGCACAGGGCAGATGCCTAGTGAACATGTGAGGAGCCACCTTAAAGAACCTGTGGGCCAAGACAGGAAACAGGCATACAAACCTGGGCAGGGCTGAACCCAAAGCCGCCCACCTGCCTGCTTCAGACCAAAAGCCTCTAGCCAGGGGTGGCTTCTCTTTCCTGTGTTGCTTTTCCTTTACATCTTCTTTTTGGTTTGGTTATTGGGGGTCATGGCATGATGGATCCACGTGCCAGCCTCTCAAATCGCTGCTGTTGGGCTGTGTGGAACATCTTTTGGAGAGAACATGTCCTGCCAACCACAGGATCTCAGGCAGCATGAAGACTGCTCAGGGACACATCTATTCCCACCCCAGAACGCGGGGCTGGGGACTTCTGAAATGAGGGAGGTCGAACTGCTGTCTTGGAAGTTCATTGCTGAGGGAGGGAGAATTGCCCAGGCTCCCCCTAGTGGAGAATCGGGATGCATCGTCCTCCTGCATTCCTGGTGTGTGGCCAGAGAGGACTCTGCACCCACACCCCTCCTCAGTTTACCCAGAGTTTCCACTCGCATCCTCTCATAGAATCCTCACCACAACCCCTTAGGAACCCATTTTTATGGCTTTTGTGACAGGCTTAGCAAGAGGAAGGGGCTGGCCCAAGGTCATGCAGAGCCAGGACTAGAATCCAGTGTGCCTTCCCTCCACCAGCTGCCCCCACATACCTGGCCCCACACATCTGCCCTTGGCTTTGGCCAGCTGACCCTCTGCTTGCATAGCCACATGGTCTGACCCTTCCCAGTCTTGTGGCATTAGGACCGAAAGGGCCAGAGGTGTCCACTCAGTGGGAAGAGTCAGTCTTACAGTAAATCCTTGCAACAGCCTGTTTCCTGGTCTCCCCATTGCCGGCCATGACCCTTTTTTCTCAACAACGCGGCCGCAGCAAGCCTGTGAAAATCGGAGTCAGGACATGTCCCTCCTGTGCACACTCAGAGTAGAGGCCAAAGTCCTGACCTGTCTCCCCCTCCCCACTTGCCTCCCTGGTGTCCTCTCCCCACTTCCCTCCCTGGCTTCTCTCCAGCCACACAGGCCTCCTGCCTGTCCCACCCACACACCTCCCACGCTCCTACCTCAGGGCCTTTGCACTTGCTGTTCCTACTGCTTGGAGGGCCCTTCCCACAGATATTCACATGGCGAACTCTTGCTTCCTTCATTCTTTCTTCAAAAGTCACCTTTTCAGTGGAGTCATCCCCGGTCATTCCATCTAAAATTCCACCTCCTCCCAACATTTCTTATTCTGTCTTCTGCTTCATGTTTTCTCTTTAGCATCCATCATTATCTAGCATGCCAGAGGCTTCGTTTTCACTTGTCTGGTTTACTGTTTTGTTTGTACCACTGGAATATAAGCTCCATGAGGGCAGGGACTGATGTCTACTTTGTTCAGGGCTATACCCTCAGTGCCTGGTACCTAGTAGGCCCTCAGTCAATATCTGATAGATGAATGGATGGATGAAATTGCGACTGTCTGCAGTGGGCCTGGTGTCAAGGCAGATGCCACCGGGGCTCCTCAGGACATCTTTGGACCCCTCCCACTGAGCCCTGCATTTGCCCTCTTAGGTGGTTTCTTCACTTTTCTTTCCTTGGCCTGCCAAGATATTTTTTCTCCTCTCCTCTTCCCTCCCCTCCTCTCCTCTTCCCTCCCCTTCCCTCCTGCTGACTTCCTTCCTGCAGAGGTGTGTGGGCTGGTCACAGGGGATACATATGAAAGCGTAAATCTCCTAGAAAAAAATGGATCTTTATCAGCACAGGACTGCATGGGGCTCCTGCCTCCTGGTCCAGCCTTGGGAGCTGTGAGGGTTGTCCTAATTCAGCTCCCTCCTTGGAATGGCCCTGTCAGGCTCACTGAGTCATGGTGGTGGCTGCCCTGTGGCCTGCCTGGAGTCCCCCACAGAAGCCAGCCCTTCTTAGTGGTTAGCTTATGGTGGCTGCCTGCTTAGAAGTCAGTCTCCTTAGGGGCCCCATTTCAGAGGCCATGGGGACTAGACACCAGCATGCCTCTGAGGATGCTAGGGAAACTCTTTAATATGGATCAGTGCTTCTCAAACTTTATTGCACCCAAATCACCAGGGATCATCTCGCAGAGCAGATTCTGGTTATAGAGTTAAGGGTGGATGCAGGAGGCTGGTCTTCTAACATGTCGCACACTGAGTACCGAGTGCCTGCCCCCTGCCTCTCAAACTTGCTGTACATTGGCGTCATCTTGGAAGTTTCAACAAATATTACCATCTGCCCCCTCTCACTCCAAGCTCCTTATGAACTAGTATGGGATGTGGCCTGGTCATCTGGATTTTTAAAGCTTCCCAGATGATTCTTTTTTTTTTTCTTTTTTGAGACAGAGTCTTGCTCTGTCACCCAGGCTGGAGTGCAGTGGTGCGATCTCGGCTCACTGCAACTTCTGCCTCCCAGGTTCAAGTGATTCTTCTCCCTCAACTTCCTGAGTAGCTGGAATTACAGGCGCATGCCACCACGCCTGACTAATTTTTGTATTTTTAGTAGAGATACGGTTTCATCATGTTGGTCAGGCTGGTCTTGAACTCCTGACCTCGTGATCCGCCCGCCTCAGCCTCCCAGAGTGCTGGGATTACAGGTGTGAGCCAATACACTGGGCCCCCAGATGATTCTTTTTTTTTTTTTTTTTTTTTTTTGAGACGGAGTCTCACTCTGTCACCCAGGCTGGAGTGCAGTGGTGCGATCTCAGCTCACTGCAAACTGCGCCTCCCGGGTTCACACCATTCTCCTGCCTCAGCTTCCCGAGTAGCTAGGCCTACAGGTGCCCGCCACCACGCCTGGCTATTTTTTCTTTTTCTTTTTTTTTTTTTTTGTATTTTTAGTAGAAGCGGGGTTTCACCGTGTTAACCAGGATGGTCTTGATCTCCTGACCTCGTGATCCGCCTGCCTCGGCCTCCCAAAGTGCTGGGATTACGGGTGTGAGCCACCGTGCCCGGCCCCCAGATGATTCTTAATGTGTAGCAAGGTTTGACAGCCACTGGCCCGGGTCACTGCATTATACCTGCCCGCCTCCACCTCCCCTCAGGGCAGCTTTGCTGTGGGAGAGCAGTAAAACTTAAAGGAATTTGTGGACACAGTGAGGAAGGGTGAGGAGCCGGGGAAGGGGTGGGGGCACATCCCACTCTCAGTCAGCCTCGAGAGAGAGAACCCCAAAGGAATGAATGTAGGGTGCAGACACGGAAGGAGAGGGGCCACTGAGACCCTGAGGCTGGCAGGGGGAGGAAGGGAGAGGCCCTGGGAGCTTTTCCAGCCAGAGGAGTGACCAGGAGAGCCGAAGCAGCTGGGAGGCCCAGCCCGGGTCTTTGGCTTCTTCCTTGACCCTGACTCTGTTAGAAGAAATAACTCTCCCTTCCCTACTTCCGCCCGGCCTGCCTCTCGTACTTGTACCAGCGCACTGGCCCCAGCCTCCCAGGGTTGCAAGTAATTTATGTGCGCGCCTGCCCCTCCCGCAGACTGTGGGCTCTCCGTGGGCAGGGACCGTGTCTGATTCATCTCCACCTCCTCTAGCCCCAGGTCTGGCTTGCTGGGGGCAGGAAAAATGTGCAGAATTGAGCAAGTTCCTCGGGGTGCGGGGGAAATCGGGGCCTGTGTGCTGCTGAGTTCTCAGCACACAGCGAAGCCCGAGTGTTGTGGTGGTAATTGTGGAGGTAAATCTTGTCTGGTCTCCTTACAAACACTTGGTGAAGTATTCCATAAATATGTCAGCAGAAGCATTAAAATTTGATGGCAGGCAGCGCAGGTCGGGACTAGCACTGCGACTTCCCAGCAAGGTATGACACCTTCACCCTCCGTCTCATTAGTCAGCGGCGGGACATTCAGGCCTCAGCGCTGAGCCCAGCCAAGCCAGGGGAGGTGAAGACCCCTGGCTGCTCTGAGGGACAGGCCAAGGTCTGGGTCACAGGAAAGTAAGTCAGCTTTGGGCTGAGCAAAGGAGTTCCTGAAGGCCTTGGGAATATGCCAGGAGATTTGAGGGTCTCCAAGCTGGAGGGTGCTGGGCCATTTTTGGAGGCTGGGAGTCTGTAATAGAGGCTGGGGACTGATTTTAGCTTTCCAGTCAGCCTTGTGGAAATTATCTATTTGCCCACACACACAAAACGCCTCACAGAACATTTTTAAAAGGTATGGGGTTGGATTCATAATTTAAGCAGGCAAAGAGTCATTTGGGCAGAAACTGGGGGGAGGAAAACTATTCCTTAGAGGCAGAAAGACTGGAAACCAATCTTGTCTGTTTCCCACCCTGCCGTTGTCCATTTGGGGAAACTGAGGCTAAGTGAACCCGGAAGGGACAGGTAGAGACAGAAGATCAGGGACTCAGACTCTTAGTTTGAGGCTTTCCTTACAATCAAGAATTTTAGGCATTTGTTGAAATATCAGAAAAACATACTAAAATATAATTTTTGCTAAAAAAAAAAAGAAAGTACCAATGTATCCGTTTTTGCAACAGACACACAAAGCATGTGCTATGCGCCAAGGATTGAGCTGAGTATCAAACAGCCCCTCACATTTGTATAATACTTGTTAATTCACAAAGGACTTTGGAATGCATCAATATTTAGTCCTGTGAGTGTTGTAATTACCATACTGCAAATTAGGAACTCAGGCTCAGAGATTCAGGAGACTACTTGGAAGCTGCCCAGCTAAGTGGCTGCTGGGCTTTGGCCGGGACTGACTGGCTGCACACCCAGGGGCTTTCCACCACCTCCCAGCACCAGCACAGAGTGGCAGCCACTGCTGCCCTCAATGCTTGTGCAGAAAATCAGCGCCCCCTTTTCTACAATTATTTACAAAAACTGTGACGTGGTTCAGAGTTGTCAGGAGTCTTGGGTTTATCGGCCAGTGTCCTACATTCTCAGCTGCCTTGTTGGGGAGTTGAAAGCAAGGACAGTCGTGTCTTTGTGGCCCATTCCATGTCAGCACCGCGTGTGTCCTGCTTACTGGCCTCTTGCTTGGAAGAAAGTGAGTTCCCTTCCCTGGGGACAGAGGCAGTACACTTTGACTCAGCAATGCAGCCTGAGCTGGCAGGTGATGGGACAGATTTTAGTACTGAATGCCACTAAATGACAACATTTGAATGTCCTCTGAAGCCCTCATTGCAGCCACTTCTTACAGGAAGCCTTCCTGGATACCCTATCTAGAATGAATTTCCATTTCTACTCTGCTTCTGAATCCACCTTGCCTTTTGCTGGCACCCAAATGTCTAGTTTTGGGTCTAAGAATCCCCTTTAATGCAGAGAGTTCCCTGAGGACTGAAGCCTAGGTGCATTTTACTGAGTATTCCCTACTGGGGGCCTAGCTCTGAGCTCTGAATGGAGTAGGACCACAGTGGATGCTGAATTAAATGGATTTACCAAAATACAGAGCATCACCAGCATATGGGTCTAAAAGTAAAACATAGTCCCCAAATCAAAGTATAAGGTAAGTTTTCCCCAAATTTAGCATAGGAGGACAGTGAAGAACTTTAAAAACTTGGGGAGAAATGTTACTTTCTACTATGCCCTACCTTTTAAATCATTCATTCCAACTCTGAAGTTGCTCCAAGTAGAACCATGGAAAGTGTGTATGACTGCCTGTACAAACCCAGTTGAGGCTGGACACACAAGAACCTAGTGAGTTTATTTGACACTTATCACGAATACGTGAGTTGGATTTTCCTGGGAATGCAATTCAATGTTATTCCCACTCAACTCTGCAGAACCTGGGGCCGGGTGCTTAGGCCCTGGGACGGGGACTTCTGGCAACATTCTGGACATTCTAAGAAACTCTTCAGGTTTCCAGATCAAGCATCTGCCAGTGGCCAGATGGATGCAGAGAAAAGATGCCAAGGAAAAAACCTAGAGCCTTCCTATCTTTGCAACCCAGCTTCAGTCTGGTCCTGCTCTTTTTTTTGCTTCTCCCTTTAGAAAAGTTGTGTCTTTTTATTTTAGCTTGTACTTTTGTGCTCTTTTGAAGTGAGCCGAACTGAGTGCTGTCATTATGTGGCAGGGGAGGTCTACTGAGGCCTGCGGGTGAGTGCTAAGCCACTCAGGAGAGCACCGGTGTCCCTTTTCGCACATGGGACCTGCACAGTGGTTCCTGCAGCAAACACGGCCCACTTCTCTTTTCTATGTGTCTTATTCCCTTTCTCTGTCTCTCTGTCTCCATGTTTCTAGCAAAGATCAGGACTGGTGTTTCACTAATTCTTTCCAGAGATTCTAGAGAATCTTTCAAAGATTCCATGACCTTTTCTGTTCTCTGAAAGGGCCTGGCTCAAGGAACATCTGCTGGGCACACTTAGTGCTCACTCAGTCTGCATTGGTGTTGTGGGCAAGGCCCTGTGCTGGGGGTGGGGCCGCAGGGACCTGTCAGTCACAGATGGTCAGCCTTGGTTCCTGCCATTGAGGAGGATCCAGACCCAACAGCAGGGGAAGCAAGATAGGTTCACAAACAGCCCTGAATCTGTGTGCCCTGGGACATGGCAGTGATAGACCCAGGGCTGGGGACTCAGGGACCAGTAGGGGAATGCTCTCAGCTGGGATGATTAATCCAGAAAGGCTTCCTGGAGGTGGTGGTATTTGGACTGGGTCTTGACAAATAGGAGAATTGGACATGGGGAAGGGAAGCAAGGTGGTGTTTCAGGTGAAGGAAATAGCGTGAGAGATGGAGATGGCCCCGTGGAGTAGGTGTGCAGAACAACTGGTGGTGCAGTTGGCCTGGAATATGGCTTGTGGCAGGTGGGGGTGGCGTGGGGGATGCAGGCAGTGGGAGGGCCTTGACTGCCACCAGGAGGCGTCTTGGGTGTTGATCTTCACAAAGTGCTACCCGTGGGCACTCCCAGGACAGGGCACTGCAGTACCCCCTCCCCCTCATGCGTGCACACAAATCAGGTGTTGTCTTGCACCCTAGTGAGGCTTCAGGGGGTCATTTGTATGTGCCCACTGTTTGCTTAGATGAGGGCAGGACAGGACAGAATTTTGGAATAAGACCACAGCAGCAGAGTGGATTAAACTTGGACCAGAGTTGTTCAAAATGTGCCATGGCATAGCCAGGAATCTCAAATGGAAATGCCTGCAGGGGCCAGGCAGGTTGCAGAAAGAAAGGTCAGCCTTGGAGGCAAAGACAACAGATCTAGGTAGATGGAAGTCCTGTGGCTACTGACACTTGCCCCCTTCAAACACCAGGAGCCCATCAATTGTTTCCTCCTGGCCCCATGTGTCCTGAGGCCCCCAGCTCTTGCCTGTGACACATGGCCAGCTGGTGGAGTTGGACATGTGCCCTGTGGCAGAGGCACCACAACACAGCAGTGGAGTTTGTGTCCACTGAATTCCCTAAAGGATCCTTGGATTTGGGTTTTTGTAGTTGTAGACAACAGGAAGGGGACACCACAGCCTCTTCTTTACAGAGGACCACACTGAGGCCCAGAAAGGCCACTTGGCCACTGCACAGCTGGCAGGTAGCAGAGCCCTGGCCTCCACGCCAGGCTCCCTGGGGCTCACCCAGCCGGCTGTCCAGCTGTGGGGTCCGCGGCTCTCGAGAGAACCAGAAGTGAGACACATTGCGCATTCTGCCCCTCATGCGCACCCTCTCTCTTGGTTTTTCTCTTCCCTCTGTTTTTCTGAAGGCCTTCGAGGCTGACCTGAGCTGGTGGGAGAGAGGTTTTTCCCAGCGATGGATCGATGCGCGGTTGTCGGGGCTGACAGGGCTGACCTTTACTGAGCTCGGGTTTTCATCTCCCTGTTGGGAGCCCAGGAAGGTCTTGCTGTGGAGAGAGGGACGGTGAGAAGCCTTGGCCTGCGAGGGGATGAGGCTCGGCGTGGGTGCAGTGAAGACAGCTTCTGAGAGCTGAAAGCCCTTGGAGGTCACTTATTTCAATTTCTTCCAAACACACCACTTTTACAGATGAGAAAACTGAGACTTGGTGAAAAATGACTTGTTCAAGGTCACTCTGAGAGGCTTTGACACAGCTGCAGAATCCAGTGTGTGTGTACACATCCAACATACATACATCTGTATATTATACATATTACATATATTATTATGTATACATACACATATACATTATAAGCATGTGTACGTGTATATCGGGAGTACCCATCCATGTGTATCATGAAAGCCTGGCTGAGGCTGCTTGTGATGCCTACGCTCACTCTGGTCGTCAACAGTTTGGTCTCGCAACATCCCGGGTACCCGCTGATCCCTGAGCCACCGTGCACTTCATGCAGTTCTGCAAAGCCGTGGAGAGGAGCTGAAGAAACCTCATGGTCCTTTTCAATTGTTTCTTCTTCCTTCTCCTCTGCAAAGATTTTCTCTCAAAGCCCAGTTTGAATCCTTCAGAAACAGAACTTGGCTGCGAAGTCACTTTGAAAGACTTTCCGTATGCTAATTGCAGCCGGCCAAGGTCTGGAGCAGAGGTGGGAGCCCACCATCTGCAGACGGGGTCGGCCCCCAGTGCGCTCTGCAAATCCCCGTCATCTGGCAGGTGTCGTTTTGGGTTAATTAAGAGCTATACTGAGCCCGTTTACCTGTCACTTCTGAGAATTTTAGGAAACTTTGACTTCCTTGCCATCTCTGAGCTTTGAGCGAAGGGGACGCTGGAAACACCTCTGAATCTGGTGGTGCTTCTGCCTCTGGGATCTGTAGGACAGCTGCGTTAAGTGCATCTTATCATAACCCCTTTTTAAGCTTTTTATTTTAATCAGTGTTCTCTAGTTAGTGCATTGGTTTTTACAGTCACATCTTCTATATTTGGAAGACAATACTGTTCTGGGGAAACCCACCATTTATCTGAAATTTCTTAAGGCTCTGCTTTCTCTCTGCATCTTTGAGGAAAGACGTTCTAGCTTTGTTCTGTGTAATGGCTTTGGAGGAACTTTGAATTTGCAGGTCGGGGGCCCTTTCGCTCATCGGGGTTTGGGGCTGTCAGTGCTGACCTCAGAGCTCTGTGTTCATGGGGGGATGACTCAGTTACATCCCCAGAGAGCTGGGTTCTCGGTTGGTCAATAGGCCCCCTTCTTCAGCATGACAGAATTTTCTCTCTGTGCTGATGACAACGTTCTATTAATATATCTTGGTAAGGGTTTGGGTCACACAGGTCTATGCATTTGTCAAAACACAGCAATAGCACGTTTAAGATTTGTGTGTTTCATTATGTGTAAATTTTATATCCAAAGAAAAAACTTGTAAACAAATAATGAACTTCAGTTAATTATATGCATGCTGAAGTACTTAGGGGACAGTGTACTGATGTTTGCATTTACTGGGAAATGAAATACACATTAAGATGAAGGAAAGGCTAGAGGGTTGGAGATCTATATGACAAGCAAGCATAAGAAAATATTGGTGGTAGAATTAGGTGGTGGCTACATAGGCGTTCACTATAACATTCTTTCAACTTTGCTGTATGTTTGGAAAATTTCAAATACATCAGCGGTGAAGAAGGGTGTGATGAGAAGATTTCCCTTTCTCCTGCTGGCCCAGCTCAACAAGGTGTTCCTTGGGATGGTGAGATCCCTGAGGTCTGGGAATACAAGCCAGGGTCCCAGGCCCTGCTCTGTTCCTGACTGGCTAAAAGACCCTGGGGATAGAAAGGTTGAGGGAATGTATCTCTAAAGTTCATCCCAGGCCTGATCATCTGTGACTACAAGTGATGGCACAGGTTGGTGAGGTTCAACATAAGATGAATTTGTTGCATGAAAGGAGGAAGAAGTGCATTGCTCGGGGTTAGGGGAATACAGGGAATGACTGTCAGCCTTGAGATGCCCAGTGGGAAGCCACATTCCTTCTGCCCCAGCCCGGGCTCCTCTGCTCCGTGTCCTCCTCATCGGGATTACTGTGAGGATGAGGCGCTATGGCCTTGGAACTGCTCCTTGACTGCCAGCGTTCTGTTTCTAGTCTCGCCTTCATTTTTTTTCTCCGAAGGCCACCATCAGACAGTTCCCACGCAGCCCTCCCCTCCTGTCTTCCCATCCTCTGAGGGACTGCATGTGCTGGGCCTCTGCCAAGTCCCTTCTCCTTTCTGAGACTCAGTTTCCCAATCTGCAACACAAGGGTGTGTTGAGTGTCGATCTCGCCAATCCTTTCCTGTTCTGACACTTCCACAGCTCTGTATTTCTTTCTGTCACTGGGTTTCCTCTTCTCACCTGCCCAGGATCAAAGGGTGAAGGGGCAGGGGGAGGAGCTGGGATCAGAGGGCTTGGGTGGGGGCAGAATTTCTAAGTTTGTTTTCTCTCCGATCAATGAGAGAAGGTACCTAGTTCCCACCACACAGGGGTTTGCAAAGAGCATCTGCAAACCTGAAGTCAGTTGATCTTCTCCATAAGCCCTAAGAAGTAGGGATCTTCCTTCCCTCCATTTTATAGATGAAGAAACAAACTCAACAGGTGAATGCATGTGCCCAAAGCCACACAGCTTGGCAGAGGAAGAGCCCAGACTGGATCTTGGGTCTGTGTGACTTCAAGGGCCATTTTCTGTCTTCTCCTCCAGCATGGGCAGCTCTGGGCAAGAGCAGAGCACACCTTGGGTATGGCCTGGAGCATGGCCTAGAAGGGGACCAGCCCTCTGTTCTCAGTTCTGTCAGCAGCATCTGGAGAAGGGGATCAGCCCGGGTGCCCTGGAATCCCATCGTGGGCCATCTGCCCGCCCCTCCTCCCTGCCTTTGCTCATGCAGTTGCCTCCTCTGGCCCCACGACGCCTTTCTCTGATTCCAATAATCCCAACAGCTGGCCGGCATCACCTGGCACCTTGAAATCAGGACAAAATTGATTCAAACCCTCATTTGCCACCTAGTGGGAAAATCCTCTGTTCTCCTTAAGATGTCTGCCCCATTTCCAGGTGGAGACTCACTTTCCCACCATCATCTCAGGCCCAGGCTTCTCGGGACATTCTTCAGCCACTTTAGTATTTTTGAGAGACACCAAAAGCGTGGGTCAGTTAGGAGGAGGTGAAGGGCCCGTGGTGTCCCTTCTGCTGGGCACAGTCATCTGAAAGGGGTTCATTGTGGGATCTTTGTCTTGGGCCTGCTGGCTGCACCTCTGGAGACTCTCATTTCCTTCCCCGAGAACGTTCTTCCTGCACATGAGGAACATCATTTTGTGCCTAAGGATGCCACTGCTGTGTCATCTTCCAGGTCCAGTCCCGCTTGCTTAGACCGTGGCCGCAGCCACCTGGAGGGGCCCCCTGACTGCAGCGTGTCCTCCTCCAGTCTGTCCTCCAGATTCCGGCACTCACCAGTCTGAAGCCTTGGCTGATCCCAGCCCTAATGGGAGAAAAGCGTTACACTCCTGCCCCACACCTGCTCTGCCCTGCAGCTGCCTCTGCTAGGGTCTCACGGGAGACCTGGCCATTCAGGGGCCACGTTCCGCCCAGCCCCACTGCCAGACCTTTGCTTGTGCCTGGAATGCCTGCTTCTCTCTGCCATCAAAGTCCTACCCACCCTTCAAGGCCTGGTTCACATGGTCCCTTCTACTCCCAGAAAGTGTTCCCAGGCCTTCTCTGGACTGGTGACTGAGGACCTGGCTTCTCCGTATCTCATGGGGTGAGGGCTCCCTACACTCAGACAGCTTCCTGTGTGGCACTTCAGATAATCAGACACCATCCCAGAGTCCCTAGCAGGTGGCTGAACCAGCCTCTAGGTCAGTCTCATGACCTGTACATGGTCAAACACCCCTTACCCAGAGTGTATTGCTCTCACAGGGCAGGGGCCCCATGTTGGGGATGCCCACCACACTACCACTCTTAGCACACCAGGCAAGCCAGTCCCTGGTGGGCTCATTTCTCCCACCAAGGGGCAGTATGATGTGGTGGGCAATGGAATAGGAGAAATTTATTTGGATCCTGGCACATAGCAGGTATCCAACACACCCCTGGCTATGGGTACTAATAACGGAGGTAGTGAGAGCCATCACCTGAGTTAGAGAGTCTGCTCTGGAAGCATGTGCTTGATTGACCTAGGAGTCTTCATTCATTCGTTCATTCATTCATTCATTCATTCATTCATTCAATAAATAATTATTCCTGCCTACTAGAGGCCAGGCACTATGCTAGAGGTTGGGATCAAGACGTGAACAGAGAAAACTCCCTGCCCCCATGGAGCTTGCATCCTAGTGGAAGAGGCAGATTAGAATAAGATGAAGGATAAACAAGACAGGCTGGATTGTGATCAGCTCTATGGAGGAAAAAAAAGCAGGAAAGAGAGATGGGTGGAAGGAGCTTCCCTTTTAAAAACAGTGATCAGGGAAGGCTTCCCCGTGCTGCAGAGAGCTGGTGAGCAACCAGGGATTGTTCAGACACCCATTGTCTGCTGTGGACTGGGCATCAAGCTGGGGTGAGGGTGGCACACAGGTGCAGAGAGGAATCCAACGGACCTGCAGGGCCAAGCACGCCCACACACAACGGACTCCCCTGTAGATCAGGGCAAAGCCAGTGCTGCAGAACCACACGGGAGACTGGGGCCAGCTGAGGAGGGGTGGGAGAGGGGCTTCCCAGAGGAAGAGGTATCCAAGGACCTCTACACTCACCACTGTAAGGCCAGGAAGGTGGAGACACGGTCAAGGATCATGGGTGACACTGACTTAGGTACCTTCTGTGAAGGAATTGGGAGCTGTTTATGGCCCTTTGCAGGAGCCAAAGCCAATCTAGGGATGGATAACATGTCCACAGTGAACTAACTCCAGCCAGATGGACCTGAGACTTGCACTTTGTGGGGCTGGAGATCTGGGAGGCTTCCTGGAAGAAGTGGCCTTGGAGCTGGGCCAGGCAGCAGAGGCGATGCTAAACAAAGATGCAGAGGTGGCCTTTGCCACAGTAGCCCAAAGCCCTGGGCTCGGCACTGTCAAGAAGTGCCTCTGATAGGGCAGCTCCACGGGTGCCCAGAGCCCCAAGGGGAGGGTGCTGTCCCTGTCCTCCAGGCTACGCTGTCTCTCTACTCCCCCACCGGCCCCTGAGGAGGAGGAGGCTGCGTGGCGCTGATGGATATGCCGGGACCAGGCGGCTGCGGCCCACTGTCACCAGGCTTTCCCTCTGCATGCCGGAACCTGACACCCTGACCACTGAGGCATAAAAAACAGAGAATTGGAAGCCTCAACCTGTCAGGCTGGGAGTGGCCCCCAGAGAGGCCCAAGGAGGAGCACGAGCGTGTGTGTGTGTGTGTGTGTGTGTGTGGACACGCTCTGCCTGTGGTTGTGAGGTGCAGGGGAAGCCAGCTAGACCTAGGGAGCGGGAGCGGCTGGACCCTCAGTCCTGCTTCATTATTCCTGCCCCACCTGGCAGAGCCCCAGGGCCCATCTCTAGGCTTGGGTTGTAGGGGAGAGAGCAGGCTCTTGGCTCTTGGTCCCGGGTTCTGGCTGGCCCCTTCCGGAATCTCTCACCCTTCGGCCCTTTGCAAGCATCCTTGTAGGGGATGGTGGAGGCAGGCTTGGGCTGAAGGTGGGCTTATGGGGCTATGTAAGTCCTGTCACATCCAGCAGGGAAGGGCTCCCATGCTCTGTACCCACAGTAGCCAGCTTTCCATGCCCTGTTCCAGGGCCTCTACTGAATACACTCTGCTGGGTACTGGGCACCTGGCAATGAGTTCAGGCTGAAGTCTACTCTCTGGGAGCCCCTAGCCATGGGGGAAGGACAGACAGGCCCTACCGGCTATAAGACCAAGGCAGCAAGGTGGTAAGGGACACAATTGTGAACTCTCCTCCTAGTGACCTAGCCAGTAGTAAAGAGGCTCTCCTGGAACCGGCACCCAGAGCCCAGGGAAGTGCCAGAGGCAGGCATCACTGCTCCAGGAGCACCTGGCCAGAGTGAACCATGCTCAAGTGCCACCTGCCCCACAATGCTCTTCACACCCTGGCACACCTCACAGTTCCTGCCCAAGCAGGCCCACAGCTGCCAACAGCTGCCCCTCCCCAGTGCCCAAAAGGCCCCAACCACTCCCTCTTCTGTGCTCCCCTGGCCCTTTGGCTTGTCGTTTCATTTCACCACAGTCATTTCAGTACAGTTCTGTCTGCCTCCTCCAGGCAGAGGGCCTGGAGGCCCTCTGGAACCTGGTTGCCCGTGGCTGGAGGTCTGACAAAGCTGCCATTTAGGGCTCAGCTGGTGCCCACCCTCTACCCAAGTCTCATCTTCCTGACAAGACTGAGGCCCCAGGGACAGCCACCCCTGCCTTCACAGCACAGAGGGCCAGGCTAGGGTTGAGGTTACCTTTGGGTTCTCTGTCCAGAGCCACTCAGGAGCAGGTGGGGGGTAGAACTGAGCCCATCCTGAGGTCCTGGATTGGCTTCACTCGGGAGTGAGAACCAAGCAGTCTGCAGCCTTGAAGTTAGCAAGGCGTATCAAGACCATTTTGTGAGACGACCTGAGCATCAGCCTTCTCATATGTAAAATGGGCCAATGGCCCCAAGGAACGTCTGGCAAATGGGGCCATGGAACAACATGGGAGTTCCATGGTACACATGTGAGAGTCTGCTGTTCACTCCCACTGATAAGGAGGGGAAATACAGACAATGCCAGTGACAGCTGCCCACTCCATAAGGATGTGGACCCGACTTGCTTTTGTTAGTTACAAAAGTTCCTGAAGTTCATAGAAGAGGCAAATGGCATTGGTAACCGGGCTGGCTGGGACCCAGAGCCTTTTCTGAACTGGATTTGACGTTTGCTTCCTGTTTCTCTCTCCACTTACCATACACAGGGAGTGAGTTTTCCGGGAGTCCCTATAGCCACCCTCAGTATTCCTCGTACAACGACTCCTGGAGGTTCCCCAACCCGGGGCTGCTTGGTGAGTACTGGCAGAGGCCCTGCGGGGCCCCTGGGCCATCGGCTACCCCATCCAGGCCTCCTCATTGGCCTGGGTCCCTCGACATCCTGAGGTCTGGTCACTGAGGTGGGTGGGTAGCTTGCCCAGACACATGGAGTATAGTGGGGGCCTTAGGGTAGTAAACACTGCTGTAGCCCTGCCCATGCCCTCCTCCCTCCCCCAGATGTTTTGGTGGGTTAGGAAAAATGGCACAGAAGGGAAACAGAGGGAAAAAGGGGCATTGAAGGAGAAAGAGGAAGGTAGGAAAAGTAGTGCCTACCTGTGAGTAACTTGTATTTCTTAAGAATCATGAAATATTCAGGCGAGAACTCTCTAAATAAGTGTCAGTAAAGATACCAACTTTGAATTGATTGGTAGTGGCTGCCTGGAGACTATCTTGATAAAGGCCCTGATGCCCAGTGATTGATTAGTGATATCTGCATGGACATCACCTGAGCTGGCTCCGTTGGAACCTGGTTGCCCGTGGCTAGAGGTCTGACAAAGCATGCCATTTAGAGCTCAGCTGGTGCCCACCCTCTGCCCAAGCCTTGGATTGGCAGATTGTCCGTGACTGGTGGCAGTCTTATCTGTGAACGTCATCAAGATTTGGGCCACTGCAAAGACCATGCAAGTCTAACTTGGCCTTCAGAAGGCCAAGAGGAGCCTTCTGTTTTGTTGGAATGAGCTTACATGAAACCAGCTAATAAGTGCCAGTTGGAGCTAAAGGTTCTGGGACATGAAGTAGAGGCATGGGCTCAAAGATATCACTCACCATCTGGGAGGTAGAGCTGGCCAATCAGCCTGCAGGCAGCAACATGGAACCCTCCCCCAGCAGTCAGCTAAGAATTTTCCACTTACAGCAGTGAAAGGTCAGACATGGAAGGGCCCTCTGAGACCACCCAGGTTTATCTGTCCAACTTAACAAGGCATCCTTAAGGAAGAACCTTTTAATTCCCTGGATCCTTAATTATTTTAGGACTGAGAAACGGGCTTCATCAGAAAAGCCATAACCTGGTGTCTTCAAACTCAAGTTGCCAAGCCATAGGTCTGTGAAAAAGGCCATGTAATCTCAGCCTTGACTCCTTCCCACACCTGATTTGATGATTAGGACAGACACACAGTATGGAAAGCACTTCTCTCTTGCTACTACCATTCCATGCACTTGGGGCCTTTGGCTGTCTAAAGGATTTTGATGTGTCATGGATGACTTGGGGATTCAATAAGAAACAATCCCCATTAGTGCTGCGGGTCCCTGGGGAAGGAGATTTCAAGCCTTGCAGAAGACTCCTAGCTTCTTATTATCTGTGGTCTCCAAGAGGGGCAGAATCTGCAGATTGATCTCTTCTCAGACTCCTTTTTTGGTTTTGGTCAAAATCATTTCTAAGTATCGAACCAAGATATCCACTTACCTAATGTTTTTTTCTTAAGTGAACTATTTGAGTTGACCCAGACGTCAGTCTCAGGAAACGGGAGGCATGAGCTGGCTGTGAGCTCCCAGAACCAGTGTCTTCAAGCAGGGGTGGGGGTAGGGAGATGAGTCTTGAGGCCCAAACGTGGGAGTCCTTCCCAGGAAATCTGCCTCAGGCAGAGCCCTGATCCCAGTCCTCTGGGAGACCCCAGGGGATATGGCACATAGGAGACCTGAACACTGGCCTGTGGGAGGGGTTCGTTCTGATGGAGAGGTGACCCCAAGGAGGCCATGGTGACCCAGGGCTGCCACTCATGACTGTGCATTACCCAAGGGGACAAGTGGGAGCTGAACCCCAGCCCATGCATGGCACAAAACCCTGAGCCCTGGCATGGGGCTGTACCTGCTCAAAAGGGACACCTTTTTCTCATTTATACAAGGAGTCCTAGAGGTTGATAGTGCCTGTCATTTATTTGCCTGGGAATTCAGGAAACATAAATTAGCAGAAACAGCTCGGGCACGTGTGGCAAAGGCTTGGTGTAGGAGGTAGGGCAATCTGTGGAGTGAAGGCCACGCTGGGGAGTTTGGACCTGACTGTGTAGGTCAGAGGGGATAGGGAGGGGAGGGTGGGACTAGACCACATCCGAGGCTTTTGCTACTCAAGCTGGAGTGAAATCTAGTTCACAGCTCCAATTGTTAGGCTTGGGCTGTGTGCCTGTTGTGGAAAAGATGCACACTCTGTCCCAGGGAGCTCACAGGCTGTGGGTGGGAGCCTCAGGCAGGGGTGTCTGTGCTGGGAAGTGCTCGGTACCTTTAGGGGGCCCAGAGACAGCGTGGAGAGGAGGAAGAGGAAGCAAAACTCCATTCATCTACATAAGCACTTGCTAATTGTACCAGGCACCCAAAACTCTTTCCACGTGGGCTATCTGATTTCATCCCCTCAGCAACCCTACAGAGCACATATGATTATCTCTATTATACGGAAGAGGACAATGAGGCTCAGAAAGGTGAACTAATTCACCTGAGGTCACACAGCATTCGGGTGGCAGAGGAGGATTTAAATTCAGGTCACCCTGACACCAGAGCCTATTTCTGGAACCAGTGTGTGATGTTGTACTCTACTCTCCCTGGCTAATTCGCAGTTTGAACAACACCAAAGCCAGGAAAAGAGTCCTCACCCCTCTGTAGAAACAGGCCTTGGGAGTCCTGAGTCCTGAATACTCAGACCTGTGTGTGAGTGATGAGAGTGGGTCTGGTCCAGCTTTGAAAGCAGGTTACTGTCTGTATCTGTCAGACTTTCAGTTGCAAACAACAGAATCCACTCTGACTGGCTTAAGTAGAAAAAGAATTAGTTAAGGGATATTTGGGACTTCTAGAATCTCCAGGAGGACGAAAAAGAGGTAGGCATGGGACACAGCTAGGATAACACCAACCACACAACCAGTGTTGCACTAGCATCAGCAGCCCTGCTGCCAGCCGGCACCCACCCTGCAGCTCCACTCTGCTGTAACTTTACCCAAGGTGCTCGGGACTAGGCACCAGAAGCTCTGTCCTGCCCCCAGCCAAAGCTGGATGCCTTTGCCAGCCACTCCCAACAGATGGAGTCCCCCAGCCCACTGCTTCAAGTGACTCCCTTCTCAATCAAGGTCATATACAAGAAAGTCTAATTGGCAGAGCCCATGTAACACTCCTGTGCCCTAGCAGCAAGGGAAGCTGGGAGGATGGGTTCTGACTTCTGGCTCAAAGAAGCAGGCCTCCTACTGCAGAATCTCTGCAAACACGGGAAGAGCACACACGATATTGGGCAGCAACAAACATGAGAAATGGTCCCTGCGCTGCCCAACTCTATATAACCTGGATGAGCCTAGGCAGGTCTGGGCCTCAGTTGCCTCGGATGTAAATTGAGGATAGTCATCCCTGCAGCCTCATTCCAACAGGAGCTGCACACATGCTCTCTTGAGATGTGCAGGGCAGAGGAAGCAGTGATCCCAGCTTCCTGAAGATGGGTGAGATTGCTGGCTCCCCAACCCACAGCTTTGCAAATAGCTCCAGGCCCGTTCACCTCTCCTGGCTGCCCTGCCCCATAGTGTCTTTGGCATGGCGTGAGAGAATGCCCCAGGGCAGGGAGACCTACAGGGATTATTCGTGACATCTGGGGAGGGCACCAGGGCATGGAAACCTGTCCAGAAGTCCCTTGGTGCTCCTGCTACATTGGTGGGCTGTGGAACAGGTGAGACTCTAAACACACGCACACACACACAGACACACACGCACGCACTCACACACATATGCACACACACAGATACATGCTGACACACTCATACACATGCACACACACACACACAGACCCACGCTCACACATTCATACACTCAGACACATGCTCACACACACTTATACACTCACACACGCACACACACAGACATGCAGACTACACACACACACACATGCACACATAGACATGCTCACACACTCATACACTCACACACACATTCACACACAACACAGACATGCTCACACACTCATACACACACACATGCACACACACATACACACACTCATGCACACACACATACATGCACACACATGCACACATGCACCCACGTGCACACAGACACACACACTCTCATGCACACACATATATGCACACATGCACACACGCACACAGACACACACAGACACACTCAGAAACACACTCATACACTCTCACACAGTGCACAGACATGCTCACACACTCATACACAGACACATGCACACGCTCATGCACACACACATATATGCGCACACATGCACACACAGACGCACTCATACACATACACACTCAGACACACACTCATACACTCACGCACACAGACATGCTCACACATCCATGCACACACAGACACACGCTCACACACACTCATACACTAATGCATGCACACACACGCACACACAGACACGCTCCCACTGCACTCGCACACAGACAGGCTCACACACTCATACACTCACACATGCACGCACTCACATGTGCACACCCACATACACTCACACAAACGCACACACGCACATGCACAAACAAGCACACACACGCTCACACACTCATACACACACATGCACACACACACGCACACACATGCACATACACACACAGACACGCTCACATCCCCACTCCCACTGGCACACACCCTTGCACGTGCTGCCAACACCTCGGTCACCCTGGCTGAAGCCGCCTTCCCAGGAACGGCCAAGGTGAGGATCAGCGATGCCAGGGGATGAAGCAGAAGGACTGGGGTGCTTTGACTTCTCGGGATAATGTCCCTCAGCCAGGGCAGCTGTGACTCAGCATCCCACTGGGGCCCCAGGCTGGCAAGGGGGCTGCGGTCCTGGTCTCGGTAGGAAGAAAGGCCAGACGAGGTCAATTAGGATTAGAATAGGAGCGCCTGTGGCGGCTGTAAAGGGATTAGAGAGAAAGCAGAGCCGAGAATGACTGTGTCAAGCAGTAAATTGATGATAATGTGAATTAGAGAGGAAAAATGACAGAAGAAAGGACAAGTTTATTCTGGATGGAGGTCTAATGGGCGCCAGGAAGACAGAGTGCTTTGTGAGGTGATGTTTTCATTTTTCACGGTAAGTGCAAGCGCTCACGCGGAAGCCCGCTGGAGGTCTAGCCTGGCTTTGGGAGGCAGTGGGTCAGACTCCCGGGTGAGAGGTGGCCGGGGTCGAGCACTTGGAGGGTCAAGCCAGGGATCCTCCAAGGAGAATACTCTACTTCCGTTTCCTGTCCTTTGGGGCCCGTGTGTAGGGCAGCCCTGTGATTGCCCTGCCTTTGTGCCATGCCCCTCTCGTGCACGCATACCCTCTCATGCACTCACGCCCGCCTTCCTCTGGAATCACCTGCAGGCAGGACGAAGGGCAGGCACTGCAGACACTCCATGGGTGGCTGTCCCCATCCCACAGAAGAGAGAACAGAGGAAGGCTGACAGGGGTCTCTGAGTCAGGACTGCAGCCAGGGAGGTGACAGAAGAGGCGGCAGAAGAAAACCCATCTCAGGGAATACTTAGGCATGGGGCTGGTGTTTTTGCCATCTGGAACAGCACAGCAAGGTACTAGCTCCTCCACTGCCATACTGCCTCCCTGCGGGGATGGGCAGGGAGCAGTACATTGGCTCATTAGGGCTGAATGGGGAGGAGAAGTGGTGCATGCCAAAGTGTCACCCCTAATCCCACCCTCTTGATTACATATTAGCTGTATGACCTTGGGCAAGTCACTTAACCTCTCTGTGCCTCAGTCTCCTCAATGGTAAAATGGGAACAATAATCATTCCTACCTGATGGGAAACTAAGAGTTAATGGATATAAGCTGCGTAGAAAAGTAACCATCCTCAGGGCTCCTTCACAACCTTACCTCATGGTGCCCTTGCAGTTATCCCCTTGTCGCCCCCTCTTACAGATGAAAAAACTGAGGCCCGGGGGTGAAGTCACTTGTTCAAGGTCTGCTAGCCAAGAAGTGGTGGAATGTGACTGGCAGACTCCAGGACTCAGCCCCCAGTTATGGTACAGGTTGACTCTCCCTAATCCAAAATGCTTGGAACCGGAAGCATGTCAGATTTTTCCAGATTTTGAAATATTTGCATTGTACCAGCTGAGCTCCCAAATCAAAAAAATCTGAAATCCAAAATGCTCCAACAAGCATTTCCCTTGAGCATCATGTCAATGCTCAGAAAGTTTCCGATTTTGGAACCTTTCAGATTTCAGATGTTTGGATGTGGGATGCACAGCCTGCCTCTGGGAGAAGTGCCAGGATTTGGTTTGGAATTGGGTGAGAGTGCAGAATAAATATGAGCCACCTCACGTGGCGAGTGAAGAAGCTTGCCAGTCATATCCCAGCAGGTGTGCAGTCTGTGGCAGGCTGATGGGGCCCTAGCCGCTGCCCACTTGCATAAACCTGTTTCTGTATAGATGTGTAGGCCTTGAATTATATTGTAGTGGAAAGAGCCTCAAACTGGAGCTAACAACCCAAACCCCCAGCCAGGCCCTGTGCTGAGAGTCTGTGGCTTCGGGCATGTGACCCAGGTTTGTTGAACCTTAGTTCTCCCACCTGTAAAAGGAGGACATTGGCCTAGAGGCTCAACTTCTGTGGTTCTGAGAATCTGCTGGTCGCCCTGGGCCCTCCCAGTCCCCCTCATCCCTGAGAGGGAACTTTAGCAGAGCAGGGCTTCTAGAGGCCTTGGCCAAAGGGTGCAGTCAAAGAAAGCAGCTGGAGGCAATGGGAGGAGCCCAGCGTCTGCCCGAGTGCCCTCACTCTGCTTTCCTGAGGTCACAAAAGGGGCCTGCACCCCACCCTGTCTCACACATGCTCCCCAGAGTCTCCATGTCCTCCAAGCCCCACCTCCTCCAGAAAGCCAACTTGCTAGAACCATCTTGCACTCTCCAGAGCTTCTTTCTGACCCTGGATCCCCTTCCCACTCTGAATATTAACCTGTGTCAGGCTGGCGTTTGCCCCATTATTGCCCAGCCCTGCCCCCCGCAGGGTCAGGAAATGAGTGGTGAATGAATGAGTGAATGAATGAATGGGCAAGGGGTGTCTTCACTATTGTTTGCTCACTCAGCGAAGTTGGTTTGTTTACACATCCAATCCAGCCAAGCAGGTGCCACATACAGCTCCAGGCTGGAACTGGGGACAGACTCCCAAGAAGAGCAGAACCCAGCTTCTGCCTTTTGGGGGCCCTCCATCCAGGGATGGGGGAAGTGCAGAAAGAAGTAATCATAGCATAGGGACAGACTACAGGGGATTGTGAGCTCATGGCAGGAGGCTTCCCAGAGGAGGAGACAGGGCTCTGAGATTTGAAAGAGGCATAGAAGTTTAACAGGCGGCAAAAGGGGGTGAGGGTGCAGGCCAAGAGTTCCAGGCAGGAAGTACATTGTGGAGAAAGCCCCAGAGGCAGGAGAGTATGCTAGCATGAGCTAAACTGTGCCTATCCCATAGGTTTAAATGAGATAATACCTGCACAGGCCCTAGCAGGGCCAGGCACAGAGGATGTGCTCATCTGTTCGCATTATGTATATTCGAGACAGCTGCAAGGAGTTTCGTCCAGCTTAAGCATGATATATGAGTGTGGGCAGGAGGGGCCTTCCCTGAGGGAAATGAGTTCAGAGATGCTGGCTGGGGATAGATCATAGAGTACCTGCAGGCCAAACAAAAGGAATGCTTTTCATGTTTTTATCTTCTAGGTCAGGGGTTGGCAAATGATTTCTGTAAAGAGCAAGAGAGTAAATATCTTAGGCTTTGCAGGCCATAGTGTCTCTGTTGCAACTACCCAACTCTGTCATAATAGCAGTAAAGCAGTAATGGGCAATGCCTAAATGCATAGGCCAGACTGTGTTCCAGTAAAATGTTATTCCCTAAAATGGGCAGCTGGGAGGATTGGACCCACGGGCCCCAGGCTCCCCACCCCAGCACTAGATGGTGAGGAGCCTCAAAATCTTGTGAGCAGATTGTGGCCCTGGTGGGACTTGCCATTTGGGGAACAGACTGGGACAGAGATCTTGGTGAGAGAGGATGGTGGCCTGGGCTGGGTGAGTGGAAGAAAGGACAGAAGTGGAGGAGACTGGTGGAAAGGGGACTCCAGATCTGACCTCAGTGCTCTCTCTCGTCTCTTCCAGGGTCCCCCTACTATTATAGCGCTGCCGCCCGAGGAGCCGCCCCCCCTGCAGCCGCCACTGCCTATGACCGTCACTGACCCTTGGAGCCGGGCGGGCACCAAACACTGATGGCACATATCATTGAGGGTGACAGCTGCCCAGCCCTCCTGAAGATAGCCAGATGAGCCCATGAGACCGTCCCCCAGCATCCCCCGCTTGCCTGAAGTTCCCCTCCTCCCCTCTTCCTCCAGGGACTCTGGGGCCCTATGGTGGGGCTGTTGGACTTCTGGATGCTTGTCCATTTCTAAAAGCCAATCTATGAGCTTCTCCCAATGGCCATTGGGTCTCTGCAAACAAACAGATTGTTCTGCAAATCACCGCAGCCCCAGCCTAGCCTGCCGGTCCCCCAGCTCTCTATCTATCCATCGTAACCACCCCAGCCTGGGAAGAAGAGCTTGCTTTCGTTGCTTCAGCAGCACCCATGTAAATACGTTCTTGCTTTTCTGTGGGCCAGAAGGTCCGACTGAGAAGACTGCTCCACCCACGATGCATCTTGCACTCTTGGTGCGTCGCCGGACATCTTAGACCTGTGGCAGAGCATCCTCTCTGCCCTGGGTGACCCTGGCAGGTGGGCTCGGAGCTGTCCTCGAGACTGAGGATGCCGCCCTTGGGTTCCAGCCTCCTGCTCATCCCTCCTTCTTTAGTATCTTCACAAGGAGTCTCACTGGGCTGGTTGTGCTGCAGGCTCCCCCGAGGCCTCTCTCCAAGAGGAGCACACTTTGGGGAGATGTCCTGGCTTCCTGCCTCCATTTCTCTGGGACTGATGCAGTACGAGCAGCTCTTTTCCAGATCAAAGAACTCAAAGAAAACTGTCTGGGAGATTCCTCAGCTACTGTTCTGAAGCGGAATGTCATCCGAGGTATTGATTACATTGTGGACTTTGAATGTGAGGGCTGGATGGGATGCAGGAGATCATCTGATCCCAGCCAAGGAGGGGCCTGAGGCTCTCCCTACTCCCTCAGCCCCTGGAACTGTGTTTTCTGAGGCATGCCCAGGTTCAGGTCACTTTGGACACCTGTCGCGGATACTTCACCCACCCTCCAGGACCCCAGCAAGTGGATTCTGGGCAAGCCTGTTCCGGTGATGTAGACAATAATTAACACAGAGGACTTTCCCCCACACCCAGATCACAAACAGCCTACAGCCAGAACTTCTGAGCATGCTTTCGGGGCAGACCCTCCCCACCTTCGTGGAGCTTAGCAGGCAGCTGGGCATGGAGGTGCTGGGGCTGGGGCAGATGGCTAATTTCGCACAATGCATGCCCACCTGTTGATCTAAGGGGCCACGATGGTCAGGGCCATGGCCAAGGGCCACAGGAACTTGGAGAGGGAGCTTGGAGAACTCACTGTGGGCTAGGGTGGTCAGAGGAAGCCAGCCGGGAAGATCTGGGGGACAGAGGAAGGCTTCCTGGAGGAGGGGCAGGAAAACACTGAGGAGTTGCTGTGTGACCTGGGAGTGATTTTTGACATGTGGATGCCAGGTGCCACCATCTCTTTACCTGGGGCCTTAATTCCTTGCATAGTCTCTCTTGTCAACTCAGAATAGCCAGGTAGAGCCCTTGTCCAAACCTGGGCTGAATGACAGTGATAAGAGGGGGATTGGTCTTCTTAGGTGACAGTGTCCCCCATATCTGCATGTCACCAGGATGGCAGAGAGCCTGAGCAGAGAGAGGCTGGACTTGGGATCAGCAGGCCAGGCAGGTCTTGTCCTGGTCCTGGCCACGTGTCTTGGCTGTGGAACCCCAGACAAAACCCTGCACCTCTTTGAGCGTTGGCTGCCTCGGTGCAGCAGGGTCACCTGTAGGGCCACCCTACAGCTCTTTCCTTCCCCTCCTCTCTCCAGGGAGCTGGGCTGTGACAGGATCATCTGGGGCAGGCCCTCCACTTCCAAGCAAGCAGATGGGGGTGGGCCCCTGAGGCCCACTAATATTTGGACCAAGTGGGAAACCAGAACACCTGGAGGGTGGGAATCAGAAGAGCCTAGAGAAAGACCTAGCCTAACTTCCCTTGTGGGAAACTGAGGCCCAGCTTGGGGAAGGCCAGGACCACGCAGGGAGACAAAGCAGACTTCCTCTGGCCCCCACTAAGTATTTTGTTCCCTAAATCTCCCACAGGGTGGTGGAACAGAAGAGAAAACTAAGGCTCAGCAAGGTGGAGTCCTCAAGCAGTGACTGGCAGGGGTGGGGCTGGGACTCGGGCTCCTGACTCCCAATCCATGGTGTTCCCCATCACCCTGGTCTATCCACATCTCCTATTCCTGAGATTTGACAGTAAGAGCAGTGAGAGATGGTTCTGGGCCCCAGGCCCTAGACACTCAGTCTGTAAGAACTGCCAAGGAAGCCTGGTCACCTAGGCCAGGGATGGAGCCCAGCGAGCTCACAGCAGGCACACCCACCCCCGCCCTCACCCAGAACCTGCGGGCCAGAGAAGGGAGGTAGCTGGGGCCAAAGCCCGCCTCCAGGAGCCAGGGTGGGCTGGCTGCAGCCTCCACCTGTCAGGTAAGGTGGAGAAGGTATGTTATCTGGCACCTCTCTCCCTGCCTCCCTCCATTTAGCAGGAAGTGGTGGGGTCAGGGGTCTTCAGTATAGGCTTCTTGAGCCTCTGCCCCCTGTCACCCTTCTCTTGGAATGATGTGTACCCACATCTTTGGATCCTGCCATCCTTGTGGTTCCAGGCTGTTGGGAGGAGGTCAGCCTCCCCTGAACCAGCTGCCTGAGGCATGCAGCATCCTTCCTCGGCAAAGCCCACCTGGCCCACAGCGGCCCCCTCTCCCCATCCTGTTCCTCTTCTTGCCCTGTAATGTGCTCCCCCCATATGTTTTCTCTCTCACCTGAGGCTTTGCTGGTCCTCAGATTGGTTTTGTATTTGTGAGACAACCACTGGATTCCTGGGCTGCCAGGCAGAAGCACAAGCGCACACGGATGCACACGGATGTTCTCACACACACACACGCCCGCTCTCACCAATTCACAACGCCCTCGCAGTCCGGCGGAGCTGCCCAGGAGCTTGGTGAGGATGGCTCCAAAGGACACAAGCTATTGAGGAAATGCCAGAGAATTCTGAATGGAAAAACACAAGTCCGGGGCCTCACCAGCATCGTGGCAGAAGGCCTGGGGCATTTCTCCATGGGCCTTCTGCCCTGTGTTCCCGCTCTGACTTTTGGAAAAGGACATTGTGGATTTTATGAAAATTTTCATATCATTAATCTAGCTCCAACCTAGAAAAATTTGATGGTATATCAAACCCAACATCCCTTTCCCAAGGCACCTTAGTTGAGGCTAGCCCTTCCATAACTGACATTGTACGGTGCTTTGCAATCCTTGACCACACTGTGGGGCAACGAGCATGATGCCCACTTTATAGACAGGGAAATTGACATTTGGGGCTCACATGGCAAGATAGAGGCAATGTGAATTCTCCGATCTCCAGGCCCCATTCTCTCTCCACCTAGTTGTGCTCCCGTCACAGGAGTGTATGGCTTAAAGACACTCCCCCACCCCCATTCCCTAGAAATCCCCCAGACTCCCAATAAGGCAAGAAAGAACAGGGACCCAGAGGCTGGCCTGTCCTAGGGGCCTGGAGGTTGGTGGCTTTGTTTCCTATGAACATTGAAACCTGCGGAGTCTTTGACCAAATCCACAACAGCGCTTCTGAGGTTTCATCCAGACTGTTCCCCAGCGGTCCCTGAGGCTCAGAAGGTATCAGAGCCAATTCAAGGCCACACCATAATCCCTGACCAGGCCTGGACATGGGTCCAGCCCTGACTGCAGGGGTCCAGGTGCCAGGGTCATGTGCTGTCCCCCACTTCCCTTTCTTTGCCTTCCCACTTTGGAACAGGCTCCAGGCCTGGCTGTGACAGTATGCAGGAGTGCCCAAGCCAGGGCCGCCAGAATGTCCACAGCCCCTGGAAATACAGATCACAATCTCAAGTCCCGTGAATGAACTGCTTCCTGGGTGAATTGGGTGGTGTAACCTTGCCACTCGGGCAGGGCACCAGCCAGTATGGTGCAGTGGTGCCTGAGATGCCCAGAAGAGTGCCTGCCCCCCTGAGTGGCATTCAAGTATGAAAACTTGTAAAATGTTCTGTCGGCCTAAAGAAAAATGTCAATGGGCCAAATTTGACCCACTGGCCACCAGCCTGTGAGCCCCAATGCCTGTCAATTGCCCCCTTTCTTATTCACCTCCTGTCCTTTGTTGCAGATTTGGAGGAGATGGGAGCCCAGAGAGGTGAGAGATGCGCTTCAGGGTGTCCAGCAAGGCAGGGGCAGAAACGGGCACGCCCAGAGCCTGCCACTCTCCCAGGCCTTATCTTGGGCTCTTGCAAACCTTGCGCTTTGAAGGTGGAATTAGGTAGAAGGTCAGAGGCACTGGGGACGGGATTGGGGAGCTGCTGAGTTTTCAGGGGAGGTCAGTGCTGCTTGGGCGCCTTTCACATGTTCAGGGAAGAGACTCAGATGTGGCCACAGGGCACAGAGGGGTGAAATCCATTCACCAGAAGTCACACCCCAGAATGACTGTCCAGCCTTGGCAGCCAGTGGCTCCAGCCACCCCCTCCTCATGACATTCAGCCAGGATTGAGCTCCAAGCCAGGGAAGCAAATCTTAAAAACCAACCAAGCACCCTGACACAGCCCTAGGAACACAATGAGTCTGAGATACAGCTTCCTGGGAGGGTGAAACCAACTTCTGCCCCTGGCCAGGCCAGGCCCAGGCAGGCGTGGTTGGATCCCACAGGGCGCCGAGCTAGACCAGCTCCACGGTGGCCCCACTACGAGGCCAGTTCTGCAGGCTTGGCCTTGTCACCCATTGAGAGGCTGCTCTGATGGTTCCCAGCCACACACCAGCTCTCCTGGGGAAGCTATTTCTTTTGTTCTTTTGGCCTCGGAGAGATCCGAGGCAAGTACATTTCTTAAAAGGTAATAAAATGCATTATTGGAAAGTTGAACAGTCAGGCCACGACTCTTAGCCCACAGCGTGCCCCACCTCCCAGCAGCCCCTTCAGTCCCTTGCCCCTGTTGTCCCCTGTTGCCCCAAACCTCAGGGTTCCCTCTTGCATATTCATGGGGGAACCACAGTGCTGATGTGTACTTCCCCACTGTCAGCTCTGCTGCACCTCGTGTGGCGCCAGGTCCCGATGGGCCTCGTAGAGGCCAGGCCGTGAGCCCCTTGCCTGCCTGCTCCCCTGATGAGGCAACAGCTTCTCTGAAATGAGCTGCCGCCCAGGAGCAGGCAGGCACCAGTCTGTCTTTCCTTTTCTGGTAATTCCTCAGCACTGAGGCTCCATTCTTGGGCACCCCAGGATTGAAGGGGACCTCAGAATCATGTCACTGCCATTCTAGAGTTTCTATCCAAGGGGTCCCCTTTAGCTCATCTCCAAGACGGGTAAATGCAGCCACCATTCAGAAAGCCCAGAAATTCTTCTTCCCACATCTTAGACCCCTGAGCAACACAAGGAGAAAATGCATCTGCTTACATATTAATATCTACTGATGGACAATCAGAGAAGCCTCAAAGGAGTCGTCTCAGGTAGGGTACTTGGCCTGTGGCAGGAGAGACAGAGGCACAAACCCATCCACCCATCAGCTTCAGGTGGCTGATCGGGGCCCAGGGACGGAAGCAGGTAAAACAGCAGGTGGGGGTGACTTGGCAGTCATGCACCCCACCCCTCCCCAACTCTGAGGCCTGGCAGGAGGAAGTCACGCCAGGAGGAGGCCACACCAGCCTCACCTGCCTTGACTCCCACCCCCTGCCCCGCGATCCTGTGGCTATGGCTGCTGGTTGCTCGTGTCCCCAAAATCACCATGCCTGTGGCCACGTCCCTCATCTTCTCCAAAAACATCATTAAGAACAAGTGATTTTGGATGATGGATTTTTGATTTACAAATGGTGCATTTCCCTTGGAGTGGAACAGAGAGGAAACCATTGAATGGCACCCTTCTTTTCAAGCATGAATACATTTTAATGAAACTATTTTATTGTATTTGAGGAAATGGAGAGTTGAACATTCCAACCAATCAATAGCCAATTAATTGCTATAAAGCTAAAAAGAAAATAAATAAATCTTGAGTCTATTTTAAACATTTAAACACTGCAAAAAGTTTAGAGCCTCAGAATCTGGCCTTCCCCCCTATAATGTGCACGAGCACGTAAATACACACACACACACACACACACACACACACACACACTCCCCTACACCTCAGACATACTCGAAACTCAAACAGCACTGAGTCTCCCCGTGCCAATTCTTGCCTGCTCTCCTCGACTTTGGTCAGAGAAGGTGAGCAGACCCGGCAGCAGCCTGTCCTGGGGCTCAGGAAGAGGCAGGCCCATACCCTGGCCCCAAGCCCCCAGCACAGCAGAGGGTGGCAGGCAGTGAGGGCCTGGTGTTACCTGGGCCCCACTTCTCAGCCCCAGCTACTGGGACTCCAAGGTTGGGGTGAGGATGGAGTTTTGGCCCTGGGTTTGCCCTGACTCCTGCTGGAAGACGCTGCCCTGGTTTTTCACCCTCTAGTGGCCTTGGACATTGCATATTTGTAGAAATGCAGATTACGTTGCAAATGGAAACCTTTGCCAGGAAAACACATGGATTTTGCTTTTTATTCTTTGAGACATTTGACTTTGTCCTAGGGACTGACCTTTCAGCATCAAAGAAATACATATCTACTGTCTCCGCCAAAGTTTGTGATGCCTGCATAGACGCTTACTTGTAAAAAAAAAAAAAAATACAAAAAAAATACAAAAAAAAACCCCAACAAGAACCACGATTGAATTGCCTTTGAAAGTGGGAGATGATCTGTCTCCAACGGATTGAAAAAAAAAATGCTTCTTAAAAAATGTGTATGTTTTGTATTCTTTTTTTCTAGTAGAAAATAACTGACTTGAAATATTGGTGGTTTTTTTCTTAGTGATGTGTGTTGCTTTTGTGTGTAATAATATTTGAATGTAATTACAGCAGTGCCAATTTGCCAAAGATGTTGGACATATTTTTCTTTTTTGGGGAGGAGGGCAGGGCTAGGGGTGGGACTTGGGAGAAAACAGGGGTGGGGCTTTGGTTTAATTTTTTTTTACTTTTTTTTCTCGTCAAACCTGAGATTTGTGGCTTCCTTTTAAGTTAAATGGTTGACTGCAACACCTTTATTTTAGATTAGTTGGAGAAACATGCAATAAGATTGGCGTAGTTTCAATATCTGTGTGTCTTTTCATGAGTGGCTGTTACTTGTGAAGAATTGATTTTATGTAACCTTTATGTGAGATAATTATTTGTAAATATTTGCCATAATTTTATTGGTTCCTAAAATAAAAGTAATTTTTTAAGTTCAGAGAAAGATTTTGATCTTGTTTGTTTTTACTAGTTTGAGGATGATCTTTGACAACTTTGACTGTCCCCTAAGGGGTTGTGGGGCATTTGATGGCTGTCCTGATTCAATCGGGGTCAAAACAAATCCATGCATGAAGAATGTGTTGCAGAATTGGGCTGTGCTCTGGGCAGGGGCAGCAGGCACTGAATCCACCCTTGAATGTCCCCAGGTTTGGCAGGTGGAGTCATGGGTGAGCCTCCACTCTGGATTTGACTCCTAACTGTTATTTAATGTCAACCTCAGTTCCCAAATGGTCAGTAATTCCTACCTCGTTCATTCATTCAGCACACAGTGATTGAGCATCTGTTCTGTCCTCAGCACTGGGGACACAGAGGTGAACAGGGCCAACAAGGACTCTGCTACCAGTGGCACAATCATCGCTCACTGCAACCTTGAACTCACAGGTTCAAGCCACCCTCTTGCTTCAGCCTCTCAAGTAGCTGGGACTACAGGCGTTCACCAGCAAGCCCAGCTCGTTTTTTAAATAATTTTCTCCTTACTTACAAACTAACAATATTATCAGCTAATTTTTAAAAACTTTTTGTAGAAACAGGGTCTCACTATGTTGCCCAGGCTGATTTCAAACTCCTGACCTTAAGCCTTCGTCCTGCATCAGCACCTACAAAGTGCTGGAATTACAGGCATGAGCCACCGCCCCCATCCCATACGTGCTTTTCACTTTGATCCTGTCGAGCCTCCTGGAACCCAAAATGCCTGGATCCAGACAGAACTTAGAAGCCATTCACACCAGGAGACCTCGCCTTTGGGATCCAAAGCCACAGGCCATATCCAGTCAGACCTCAGAGAGCAAGAGTCCACAATCCTTCTGTGCTGTCCTTAAGCCTTTGGAACTGAGCATTTCAGGTGCAAAGGAGCCCAGAGGTGGCTTTTCATCATGGGGTAGGGCAGCTGCAGACTTGAGCCCTGCCCCTGCCGGGCGATGTCAGTGTGCAAGGGCAGGCAGGGACCGCTGCGCCCGCTGGCACAGTGTGTGCAACTCCGTAATTGCCAGAGATGGAGTGGGTGAGTGACCGCGTGGGGGCTGTGGACAGCAGCTCATTCATATTTAATAAAGCAGCTGCACGGCCTCCATTCATTTCTGCAATGGATGGTGGCGAAGGTGATTCCTGAGGGAGAGAGAGTGAGCCATGGCAGAGTGCTGGCCTGGCTCCTCCCTTCTCAATGCTCCTGACTTACAGCACAGACTTCAAAGAGAAGTAGGCGTGTTTTTTTAACTGAAATCGGACCCCAAACCTATGAACTGGTGAGGCAGGGCAGGCGCTTGGTTTCCTGACACTGTGGCTCTTGTCCCTGGTTTTCTGGGGACAGAAGCCTCAGGCCTGCCCTCCCGAGAAACAGGGCACCAGTCTCTGCAGTAAGCAGGGCATGTGCAGCCCCCACATGACAGCAGAATGGAGGCAGTGGCAAGGCCTTCGGGTATGAAGGTGGAAGTACCAACCCTGACAGCCGCAGGCAGCCGCAGGCAGCCCTTCCGCACTCAGGGACAGTGAAAGAGGAGCAAGAGAGAAGACTGGGATCTGCCCTGGGAGGTGGTCCTCAAACTCCCCTGGGAGCCAGGCCCCATTCTGGGTGCTGGGGACAGAAGAAACCCCTGGGGGAGTGAGACTGCTGCAGGGCAGAAAGATCAAACCTCCCACAAGCCATGCCTGGGAGTCTCAGCTCCAGGTTTTGATGGTCAGTTTGCTGATGTAAGCAGTCTCTTAACTTCTAGAAGACTTGATTTCTTCATCTGTGTAATGGGTAAAAACCTGATAACGTTTACCTCAAGGGTGTTATGAAAAACAAGTGTTATACATTGTGTGAAAGTTTTTCCAATTGACAAGTGGGAGTTTTGCCAGGATGTCTTCTCCACTGTAAGGAAGTCAAAATTTTCCCCAAGGTCAAACTCTAGTCAGAACCTCCTCTGTGCTGGGTGCAGGAGGAGGGTAGAATACAGAAATGAACCAAACAGGAGCCTGCTGTCTGGGGGCAGGTGATGTGTGTATTTTAATTCTAGGCATCACATGGCCAGTATCACCTACAGCTGGAGCAGGCGGGGAGGTGTGGTCTCAGGAGGGGTGCCATTCAGTTGTGGGAGGGGTAGTCAGAGAAGGCTTCCTGGAAGAGATGGCTTTTGAGCTGAGCTGTGAAGGGTGGGCAGAATTTCAACAGGAAATTTTAGAGAGGGCAGGAAGGGAAGGCATTCCAGGCACAGGTAACTGTGTGAACAAAGCCCCACAGGTGGGAAAATGAGTGTGCTGGGAGGAGATACTGAACCATTTACCTCTGAGTTAACCAGGCACTGTGGCCTTTTTCCCAAGCCTACCTTCTGTGGGTGACACCAGATCAAAGGTAAGGGGTAGCCTGGGTTCAGGATCAAAGGTGAGGGCTAGCCTGGGCTCATGTCATTTCCTAGCAGATGGGTTGCTCAAGGAGAGGAGGTGGCAAATGCGAGCAGAGGCTGACGTCTTCCTTAGGAGGCAGCGAAGGGGAGTGTGTTTCAGATGGGGGTGGGGGCAGATGGATTTCCAGCCCCGCAGATCCCATAGCTGCGGAGCCTCTTGGCCAGCTGTGTGGTGCTATGGGGAAGGGGACCCTTCTGGTGGACTGAGCACTGCTGTGGCCTCCTCAGCACACTGCCTCAATAGCTGTCTCTGGGAGGGACGCCTGGCCTGCAAAGCCCCGCAAGAGGAGGCTATCACTGGGAGGCCCGCTCTGCAGCAGACACAGATGCTATGACTTTAGACCACTGGGGCCATTAGCACCCCAAGTGATCTTAGTGATTTATTTGATTTATCTACATGTCCTGATTTTTCTTTAGTGCACATGCATTACACACAATTTGAAGATCACTTTTAAAAGCTGGCGTTGCTCTCCTTGCTCGGTCTTCCCAGCAGATAGTGATGGGGACCTCTGCAAACTCCACTACAGACCAGCTCTGAGGACATTTAGCAAAGAACCTGCCTGTGTGAGTCTGTTAGGGTGCATAGCACAGGAACACACACTGGGTGGCCGAAACAACAATTTATTTTCTCGAAATTCTGGGGCTAGAAGTTCAAGATGAAGGTGTCAGGCAGGGTTGGTTACTTCTCAGCCTTCCCTCTGTGTCTTCACACCCTCTTCCTTCTGGATGTTTCTGTGCCTAATCTCTTCTTACACAGGCATCAGTCGCCCTGGATTAGGGCCCACCCTAAAGACCTCATTTTAACTTCATTACCTCTCAAAGACCCAGTCTCCAAAGACAGTCACATTCTAAGATACTGAGAGTTAGGACTTCAACATATAAATGTGGGGGTGACACAGTTTAGTCCATAACGCCATCTGAGAAATAAGAGACCCCCAGATCCCGAAAGCGATCAGTTGGGATCTGCTCTTCGCCCATCAATCCTACCTCTGCCCGTGCTATGTCACCTCTACCCAGAGACATCTGCCCCTGTTTGTCCAAAGCCAGAGGCTTCTGCCCCGCAGATCTGAACTCCCAAATGTGGCCCCCAGGAAGATCCTCCTCATACCTTCCATCCAGAGAAATTCCTAGTGGAGCCAAAGTTTCTTTAAAAAGTTTTAAATTAAAATGAATGGGGTTATAGATGAATATATTTCAAACTTCTATATGAAATATGACTTTATAAGCTTAAAAAGATGGAAAAGTCTCAAAGGACAAGATTAAAATATTTAATCTTGTCATTTGCTTTTTTTGGTTTTATGTATCCAAAAACATTTAACAAAATACAAAGATGAAGTCGGAAGAACAAACCTAAGAAATATGAAAAGGTATAATGCATTTAATACATGACAAATGTGCATGCAATTTTATAAAAAATCCTATCACCCTCAATAGAGACATGGGTAAAGGTATCCACAGGACACTCGTAAATGAACACAATGTTCAATCCAATAGTGAAAACACAATTCAACTTCACAAAAATCATTTTTTAAAAATACCTAATGCTGGCAAGAGTGAGAAGAAGTGAATACCCCTCTATCCGGCCACTGAGCTCTTACAATATGAGGCCAAGGCTGCTGTTACTGTCTAACCCCCGCTGGATAGGGTGGCTCATGCCTGTGATCCCAGCTATTCAGGAGGCTAAGATGAGTGGATTGCTTGAGGCCAGGAGTTTCAGATCAGCCAGGGCAACATAGCAAGACCCTATCTCTAAAACAAACAAATCTCTAGGCCTAGGTGCTGGCCCCAGGGTACCTGGAGGTGCTGGGACTTGAAAGCATTGGAGTGGGGATCCTACAGGGGGCCTGACCACCCCCAGTGCTGTGGTTTTTCCCTGGGGTTGGCTGCCTGCAGTCACAGGATGACATTTACAGCCCAGGTCAGGTAGGAAACATGGCGTTTCAAGCCCAGGGGTGTCATCTGGAAGGGCATGCAAGCAGCAGAGGTTCCCACATTATCCACAAACATGTGTAAATATCCCGACGGCGCATAATGCAACCAAGAAAATCACTTCCCGTTGTTTCCCCTTCAGTGATATTTTCTGCTTGGCTGAGTTTGCTTAGCACACTGGAAAGGCCAACTCATCAGTTCTTGTTGTTAATCAAGAGCAGTAATTGTCCGAGTTCAAAGCCTCCTGACTTAGACTCTGCTGAATAGGATAACAAGTTTCAAAAATGCTAAGTAGTAGTTTCTATAAATGGGCTTTTTTAATAGGGAAGGCTCCTGAAGAGGGTTTGGAAAGAAAACCTTTCTGTGAATTGGAATTAAAACATTGTGCAGACTTTATAGAGCATGGCAAATAAACTCCTAAAACTCCCAGAAGCTCTTAAAGCATGGACAATGTGGATGCAGACTCATTTTCTCATTCACAGTGCAAATTTGTGTATTGGTTAAGGCAATATCAACTGATGTAAGAAACATATCCCATAACTTCAATGTCTTAACACAATAAAAATCCATTTCTCACTCACATGTCAGCCTTGTGAGACCCCAGGGAGAGGACCCACATAAATCATACCCCATGTTAAATGTAGCATTTCTGGTAGGCAGGCAGCCTTCCACAAAGTGACTCAGGGATCCAGCCTCCTTTCTTGTTTTAACTCTGCTGTCTTCAACCTTATGGCTTCCAAGTTTACCTTGTTTGTCTGCATCAGGCCTGCAAAAAAGGAGAGCATGGAGATCAGCCACTGGGTAGTGTTCATGGGCAGGGATGAAGTGGTAGACATCATTTCCATTCACATTCTAGTGTCCAGAACCCAGTCCTGTGGCCCTACCCAACTGCAAGGAGGCTGAGAAATGCAGTCTAGTTCTGTGCTGAGGAAGAAGAGGACGTGGGTCTGTGGGACAGCTAGCCAAGCAATATTTTCATGACGCTCATGAATTCAAGAACTTCAGCCCCAGCTTTGCTCAGTTCCTTTCTACCAACTCTGGGGCAGTGGAAGGCAAAATAAGCTGATGAAAAGAATAGCATGCGTGTGCCTGGCCCAGCTCAGCCCCCTGCTCCTCACCTTTGTCCTGCTCTCGCGTGAACTCACGCTGACCCCAGGCTTGGAGAACAAGCACATTCCTGGCCTGGAAGAACTGAAGGGAGTCCCAGGGCTTGTCATCAGCAGTCCTGTTCTTGGTCTACTCTGATCTTCTGCCTTGCTTCTAAACATAGGACTATTTGGGTTGAGTTGTGAGCAAGAATGTCAATGAGCATTTACTGAGCACCAACTATAACAATCTACCGGGCAATGATGCTTAGTGAAATTTTTCCCATTGTCCCGGAATTGCACAGCCAAGACCAAAGCTAAAAACTGAAATTTCGTGGAGCCTCTAATAGTTGGGTCCAGTCACCTCCTGCAGTGTGGGGAGCTGACAATTCAGAGAATGAACTTGACCACTCAATAACACCTTCTACTCACCCCACCACCACCATCACCACACACGTAAAGACTGAGAGAGGAAAAGATGGTTAGCTTGAGGAAGATGCAAGCTGACCATCTTCCTCTGCTTGGCCAACAGATTTAGTGACCTGCCCTTACATTTCCTGAAACAGGGGAAAGGAGAATGGGTAAAGATATGCATGCACCTTGTGAGCTGTAGGATGCCATTGATAAGAGCCACCCTCCCCCTGCCTAGCAGGAACCCCACCCCAAAAGCCTCTTCCTGGACCGGGAACATCTGGAAGCTGCGCAGTGGATGGTCTTTGATGAGGGTTGGGAGAAGGAACAGAGCCAAATCTCCCACCATCCAGGACCTGCCTGCAGGGGCCAAAGAGGGAGGCACATGGGATTACCAAATGAGAATAAAGACAACACATCCTGCAGATGCCATGGAAGCCCCAATCAGCTGAGTTTAAGCTAATCAAGAGGGAAACGGTCCTGAGTGGGCCTGACCTCATCAGACGATCTCTTTAAAAGAAGGTCCAGTAGTCAGAGACACAGATGCCCTCCCTTTGGCCTTGAAGCAGAGGGTCCGGCTGTGGAGAGGGCCCCACAGCAGGGATTGGCGGGCAGCCCCCTAGGAGTTGAGGGCTTTGGCTGTCTAACAGCAAGGACCCAAGTTCTGTCAACACCCAGGGAATGTGGAAGAAGACCCCAGCCTCAAGTGAGATGACAGCCCTGCAAGACCCCAGGGAGAGGACCCATATAAGTCATATCCCAACTCCTACCCCACAGAAACTGAAATAATCAATGCATGTTGTCTTAAGCCACTGGGTTTCTAGTAACTTGTTATGGAGCAGCAGAAAACCAATGCAGTTTCTCCACAGGCTGCCAGAGCCACAGCAAGGGCCGGTCGGCCCTGGGTGATGGCAGAGAACTCTGACTTCGGATTATGTTTGAGATGAAATTTCAAAAAGAATAGGACAGAATGTTAAATACCAAAACGAAACTGTTCTAATAACTGAAAGTTATTCAAATGTTCTGGAATCTGACCAAGAAGTCAATAAAGGTGCCATCACCCTACCAGAAACGCAAGAAGGAGGATAGTGCCATGTAGCACAGCTGGAGGGGGGAGGGGTGGAAATTAACTCATGTCATATACACTCCAAAGAATTATGACCCCTTTATAAATGGATTTAATACGCAGGATCTCACTTACTCCTTACAATAACACTATGAGGTACTGACAATTATTACGATCCTCACTTTTATGGATGGAGAGACTCAGGCTGAAAAGCCCAGCTATCTCACCCCAGGTCACACAGCTGGTAAGCCGTGGCCAAGACTTGAAGCCAGGCCGTGTGTGGCCCTAGGTGGGGTGCCCCCAAGAATCACTGCTGCCCATTCAGCCCACGAACTCCCAGCACCGGGCCCTGCAGCAAGTAGTGAAGACTCGGTGGAGATGGGAGGGCATTTTCTTACCCTTCACAAGAAAGGCACTGGCTGGTGTCACCTCCAGGCAGAGTCTCCAGGGCCCTTCTCCTACCGCGTCTCACCTCGGCAGCTCTGATGAGGCTGGAAGTCAAATCCAGGAGAAACTAAAATTCCAGTAAAAATCACGGATCAACTGGAATGACTTGGAACTGCTGTCAGCATCTGCATTTTAGAATGAATTGCCGGCTGTCTTCTCCTTCTTTCGGCCAGTAAACACTCCTGGATCTCTGCTCTGTGCCAGGGTCTCAGCTAGGCACAGGGACCCCAGGGACAAAGAGGAACAGGCGTGGTCCCTGCCCTCAGGGAGTGCCCCATGTGGTGGGGTGGGAGAGCAAATCCATAGCCGTACAGCAGATCTGTGAGTCTATGAGCAGCATCTTAGGAGGTAGACGCTGTGGGTCTGGCAGGAATGACAGACTCTAGTGGACCGCACAGGAACAGGGGCGTGTCGCCGGTAACCAGCACCTTTCCAGAGCAGGTGGATGTGCTCTCACCACAGTCCCACAGTCCTGCAAGGAGCATCTGTATGTTCCCCAGATGAGGAAATGGGTTCAGATCAAGCTGTCTGGGAAGGAGGTGAGCACCCCGTCACCGAGAAGCCCAAGCCAGAGAAGCCAGAGCTGGATGTCCACTTGGCAATACCAGAAAGTCTCTTCTGATAGAGACTGGACTGGGGGCCTCTATGTGTACAGTGGGTTTTCGTTTTGGTGTTTTTAAAAAAAGATCACACACACAGTTAAAAAATTCAAACATGGGCTGGGTGTGGTGGCTCATGCCTGTAATCCCAGCACTTTGGGAGGCCAGGGCAGGTAGATCACAAAGTCAGGAGTTCGAGACCAGCCTGGCCAACGTAGTGAAACCCCATCTCTACTAAAAATAAAAAAAAAAAAAATAGCTGGGTGTGGTGGTGGGCACCTGTAATCCCAGCTACTCGGGAGGCTGATGCAGGAGAATCACTTGAACCCAGGAGGTGGAGGTTGCAGTGAGCCAAGGTCATACCATTGCACTCCAGCCTGGGTGACAGTGTGAGACTGTGTCTCAAAAAAAAACAGAAAAAAAAATTCAAACAGAACAAAAAAAGTAGGCAGTGGGTCTCACTTCCACTCCAACCCTGAGGCTCCCAGGTCTCTTTCCCTTGACTCCAGTCTCTGTGTATTCTTCCAGAGATAATTTATGCATATGTTATATATGCATATATGTAGAGAGATATATTGTGGGTATGTGTGTATATACACATATCTCTTTATTTAAAATATTCTCAGAGTCTCGTTTCTTTGTCAAATTTCATTTTGAGGAAGTCCAATTTTTTCTTGGCAAAGCTCGAAAGAATAGTATTTTTTTTCAAACCCATGTTAAATATTTATTTTACTGCCTCTAGTAGTCAGAATTAGATCAGCTATGAATGACTGAAAAATCCATAAAGCAATGGCTAAGACAAGACAGATTATCTTGTCTCCCATTCAGAGTCTGGAGGCCAGCAATCCATGGCTGATACAGCAACTCGGCTGAGGAGGCCCATAGGGACCAGGCTCAGTCATCTGTGGCCCTCCTGTGGCTATGCCTCTCAGCCCCAAGGCCCAAGATGGCAGCATCAGGATTCCAGACATCAGGACAGAGGAGACAAAGGAAAGAGAACCTGCTGTCTCGCAAGTAAGGTTCCAGGAGGCTGGCACCTGGCACTTCTGCGTGTATGCCATGGACCAGAAGCGAATCCCGAGGCCACATCTGTCAGCAAGGAAGGCTGGGGAAGGTGATCTCTATTCTGAGTGGCCCTGTTTGTCCAGCTACAAGTTTTACTATTCCAGGAAAAGGAGAGACTGGATATTGGATTGTGATTACCGGTTTCTGTTCTATCTGCATTGCCCAGTTGGTCAGAGTAAAGACACATTCCTTCATTTATTCAACCAATTGTTATCGAATAAATGTTGAATTAAAGGGAGATGGCAGAAGGAGGAACTTGTGTGGAGATAACAGAGGACCCAGATGTGCTTCAAAAATTCATAAGGGACCAGCTAAGACCACCAGCCTCGAGCCCTAGAGAGAACTGTTATCACATTGCCTGTTTACTCTCATACCTATATCAGAAGGCCCTCACCCAGGACTCGGTCTTTCCATCTGAGCAATGGGGCCGGAGACATGAGTTTGAACCACATGATTTCCAGTCCTTCCATCTCAAAATCTCAATGAGTGTGTGTTTCTAAATGAATCGTAGTCAAGGGACCAAGCAATCATTAGGAGGCCTGAAAGTCACGGGCGAGAGATCAAAGACACCAAGGGCCCCTTGGAGCTGGCCTTCCCTGTGGTGACTGTCATCCCTCAAAAAGCCATTGGAAGCCCCCAGACACATTATTCTGCTGAGACAAAGAGTTAGGTCTCAGTGAACATAAGCATCCACCCAAAGGCTAGGCAGAAAGTAAAATACAGCAGGCTACCTGTCAACAGAAGTTTCCAAAGGGGAACTATTAAAAATGGTAACTTGCGGGTTCATAAGTTCCAAACTCCGGAGGAAGGAGTGTGGCTTCTGCAAAGAGAAGCCTGCCTGCCTGATCCGTGAGGCTTCTTTGAGGAAGAATGATGTCTGAATGAGAATAAGCCAAAAGATGTTATTCTTTAATCTTCAAATGGCTTTGGAGATAGTCCCCAGGAAATCCACTAAACACATAGCATTTTTCAAGAAGTCTTGGGACATTTCCTCATGATTAACACACTGGCTTAGGGAAAGAAAAGCCAAAAGTAGGGGAAACAGACTGTTCTCTGAATAGAAGACAGTAGCATTATCTAATTCTCTAGGGACTAGAGTTAACGGGTTTTAAATAATATTTGGTAGTTATTAGGGAGAATTTCTTGTGAGAAAGCAGTTAGGCCCATCAGAATTCAGTAAGGCTCTGGAGGAGCTGCCAGGCTACTTGGAGGTCTGAAGTGAATCAGGTGAGTTTCCGTGGGGAAAAAAGAACTTCAGCCTATGGGCTTGGAGGAGTAGAAGACACAGTTCAGGAGCCACGTGAACATTAAGGTTGCTCAGGAGCTCCCTAGAAGCTGAACCTATGCTTTATCAAGGGACTTTCAAAATAGGGAATATGCCTATGGGATGTTTGGCTAATCACAGCCGTAGGTGTGTGGACGCAGTCACAGCAGTACTAAAATGTAGAGACAGGGAGGCAGCTAAACTCTGCGGTCTGGTCCATGGTTCAGAAGCATCTTTCCGTCCCAGGCCAGCCAGCAGCTGCTTCTCCTTCTGCCAGGACACTAGGGTTTCTATCCAACTTCCCCAGCAATGCTGAGCCTGGCGAGGGTTTTAATTTTCTATCTTGATGAAAAATGTGTGGTTTATACACTGTCGTAGAACAAATAGAACTGGGATTTATGTTTCACAACTTCCATGGTTTGTTTGGGTTTCTTCCATATGTCTTTGACAGTCCTATCACATTTCTGACAGTTACGATTTTTTTTTCTTTCTGGGAAGTTGGGGAGAGGCAGAGAACATGTTTTTCCCTTTTTCCCACCAAGTCTTGCTTGAAAGTATGTGTGAGCATCATATGGGCCCATGTATGTGCCTCTCTTGTTGAGAGAATACGTGCATGTGTGTGTGCAGGCTGTGGGATTACATGTTTGTGTAGGGGGACTGGGCTACAGTGTGCAGACATGGACGTGTTAAATATAGTGCTATGTATTGGATACATGTCTGTAATGTGATGGTGGGGTGTTTGTGTGTGTGTGTATGTGTGTGTGTCTACAATAGAAAAATCAGCCAATTAGATGTTATTCTAATTCAGATGTCATCAATGACCGAGTCTTTCTCCTCACAATGTCATGCACGCATGTGTGCAGGACCTGCCAGCGGTTGGGAAGGGTCAACTTGTTCTCCATGCCCCAAATTCCATGTGTTTTCAATTAATTTCATATGTGTGTTTCCATGTGTGCTGCTTTATTTATGTAGGTGAAGAAAATGTCTCACTCCCAATTATTCATTGAGGCCCATCCCTTCACTCTGTGCGGCAGAGTCCTCCTCACCAAGTGCCGTTAAACACGACATCAATCCCAATAGATTGACTAATTCCTTTTTCATTATTAGAAGAGATTTACAACTTTGGAGTCAGAGTGTTGGGTGTTTTTTTTTTTTTTTTTCTCCACTAAAAAATTCATCTGTATCCTAGAATCAGCTTGTAGCTCAATGTAAATTCAGTGTAGAATTTAGTCAGTTATTAAGTGGATTTAAGTGGCTGAACCCTGGTGTAATCTGACCAGCAATGCATGAAGGAAAGAGTTGGAGGTGTAAAAAATGTCAAATAGCTTTCTCAGATGCATTAAACTATTAATAAAGATAAAACGATCTTTATGTTTGGGGTTTAGAACATCTCTTTTATGATAGCAAGAAGCCACTTTGATTCACGACTCGTTGGTTTCAAGGTTTGGTGTCATTATTCAGAAGGTGTCAGGAAGGAAACGGAGACAAGCTCCTCAGCAGGGAGAGAGGTGAAAAAAGAAGCTCGGAGTGCAGGACTGCTCTTGCCCAGCTGGGTTGGGCAGGGAGATGTGACAGTGAGGGGATGAATACAAAAGGCAGTGGTGATCACATCCATACCATCAGAGGCCTCTGTAGACACATCTCCGCTTAGTCCTGAGATATGTTTTCCATGGTTCTTCTGAAGAGGTCATGGCCTCCCTCTGAGGGGCTGGTGTGCTGGGTATTTTCCATCTGCCCCCAACCCCACCAGCTCCAGGACTTTCCTCAGCCCTGCTCTGCATCTCAGGAGGCTGATCTCTGCGGACCACCTCACCCCGACTCCCTGGCCCTCTAGCTTCTGGTGGGATGGATCCAGCCAATGGGAGACAGCAGAAGACTGGAGAGAGGAGAGTGAGAGGTCGGAGGATTTATCCCCACTCCCTCCTTGCCTCACCCCAGTTCAGACAGTGGCTGCCTTCAGGAGTTACATCCTCTTGCAGCCCCTCTTCCACGGCTCCCGGTCTTCCTCCAGGTTCTGGTGACAGCATTCCGTCCCCTTGTCCTTCAGGCCTCAGGGTGGTTTGTGGCTCCCCGCTGGGGCTGTACCCTCCCACGGTGGGTTCCTGGGCCCTGCCAGCTTGCACCACTGTACGCTGTCTCATCATTAAACTCTCCTCCCTTAAACTCTTTGAGTGGGCCGACCATTTTCTCCTGGGAGGCACTGACTCAGAGGAGCCTGATCCTTCCAGAGCTGTGTGCCTATCGTGGATGGAAGCAGGAGCTGGGGCGTCGTGCAAATGCTCCGTGAGAAATGTTGATGCATGGCTGCCCCTGCAGCCGAGGCTTCTGCAGCACGATGTTGCGCGTGCCTCCTCTATTCCTTTAAGAAGCCTTGGTTGGCCAGCTTCCAGGGGCCGGTTTCCATGCTAGGCAGGCCCTGCCCTCATGGAGTTTTCAGTCAGGGGTTAGATGCTCTTGTGGGAGGCACAGGGCTCTGAGCAGCAGAGGAGGAGAGGCGCTGGGTGGAGGGGCCAAGAGGAAGAAACAACCAAACTGAGAATCTGGAGGACAGGAAAGAGATGTCCGAGGAAAGGAGTTTGGGGAGCGACGCAGGGACGGTGGTGTTTCTGGCAGAGGAAACAGCATGTACAAACCCCTAGAGGTGAGCGAGATCAGGAGTAGGGGGTGGGGGCGTTTGATAGCTGTCCCCCCTTCCCCAGGGACCAGGGAGCTGAAGTGCATTCACAGAGGAGGGGTCGGGGAGAGAAAGCTGTGAAGGGGGCACTGGGGGATCGCAGCCCTCCCTGCCCCATCCCAAGCCCCACTAAGGGGTTCTGTCTTTATCTTCAGGGCCAGAGCGCCTTTGGACACAGCCAGATTGACATTTGTAACAGAGTCCTGGTCATGGGGAATAGAAATCCGGTAGGAGGCAGGTGACTTCTTCAGAGGAACTAAGGTATGGTGAGCTTGCTAGTGGAATGGGGGAAGTGAACCTATACCAGCGAATCTGAACCCCCATTTTCTGGACAGGGACACAAGACCCAGAGAGGGCCAGATCTTGCTCAGGTCACACAGAGAGGCAGCGTACTGGGATAAGGGAGAGGAGAAAGGAAACAGCCAGGGGCTGGAGCCACCTCGCCCTGGAAGGAAGACCCCTTCAGAAGGGATTCCGGGGGCAGGCCCTGAGCACCCACCTGTTTCCTTGCAGGGCTGGGGGGGCCTTTGGATCCACTGGACCCCACCCTGGCAGGATCTGAACCCTCACCTGGACGCACCCCAGGCACCTCCACCGGTATAGGTGACAGGAGCTTCCCACTGAAATCATGCGGATATTAAGCTAATCAAAGCCTTGCTTGGGAAGGGATGGGACTGGGAAGGCGGCCCTAACGAGCTGCTGCGTGTCACTCCCTCCACCCCGCGCGTCCTGCGCTGTCCCATTTGTCTGGCTGTAATCTACATTTCAAATGATTACATGGGAAGCTGAAGTGGTAGTGACAAGGATAAACGAAGCTTGTTAAACTAATAGCTGCACTAATGCCCAAATATGTGAACTTCCCGGCGCAGGCCGCATCCCAGCCTGGCGGAGCTGTCAGCCCGGCTCCCCCGGGCTCCGCCGCCAGCCGCGGCCACATGATGAATGGCCCTGTCGACCAAACTCATCCGGGGCCCAATTAAACAGGCAGAAATGAACTGGAGCCGTCAGGCAGCCGGGGAGGGGGGACGCGGGGAGGGGGAGGCTAAGCCAGACACAGAGAGGCTGGTAGGGGGGAGGGGAGAGCAGGGAGAGAGAGAGAGAGAGCGAGCGAGCCCGGGCCTAGGAGATGGGAGAGAGAGAGCAGCCTGGGAGAAGAGAGGGTCAGAGGCCCAGGAAAGAGAGAAGAGACACCAGGGTGGGAGCAGGAGGAGAGAGACAGAGACACACAGAGATAGACTGAGACAGAGAGACCGAGAGACTGGGAGGGCAGAAGGAAGAGACTCCCAGATATGCAGACACAGGGAGTGGGGAGAGACAGTCAGAGACGCACAGAGACAGAGAGGCAGAAGCACACACAGAGGCGGAGTGAGGAGAGAGAGGCGGAGAGGGGCGCGCAGGACAGGCGGCCCAGGAGCGGGGGCAGAGTCGTTGCCTCCGGAGGGGGCGGTCCAGGAAGGGCCAGAGGCGAGGCGGGGAATGGACGAGAAAAGAGGGCGAGCAGAGAAAATGTGTCCCGGCAAGTCCTGGCAGCTCGCAGCGGCAGGGAAGTCGTTCTGTCAGAAAATGGTCATTTAATGGTTTGCCGAGCCCGCGACAGATATGTCATCTGAGGCTGCTCGGCGGCAGTCCCAGGGCATTTCATTTATTAATTACCAGCTTCCAGCAGCTCCCTCATCCCTGCTCCATGCCGTCACCAGCCCGGCCCCCCTACTCCCTCTGCCAGCAACACCCCCATTACCCCATTCCTGCTGGTGCTTCCTCTCGTCCCATTTTCCGGAGGAGGCGGCCCAAGGCCAAGGTCAGAGGGCCTCAGGCCTGCCAGCTGTGGGTCAGCCTCCCTCCCCGGGGCCTCCTGGGCTGGGCCTCCTAGACTAGGGTGGGGAACCCAGTCCCTCCCCTGCCCCAAGCCTAAAGGGAAGTGGGAGGCTGACCTACGTGCTCTCCTTTTCTCCTTTCGTAGAGACAGGGAGATCTTGTGTTGCCCGGGCTGACTTTGAACTCCCCGGACTCATGCAATCCTCCTGCCTCAGCCTCCCGAACTGCTGGGATTACAGGTGTGAGCGTACCTGGTCCACATTACACTTTCTCATTCACAAATAAAATAATGTTTTGCCTGCCTGAAAATTTTATACCTTTTTCTTTTAGTGTAAACTCACTTTTACAGCCTTCAGATCTGTTCTTTTCCCCCTCTTGGCAGCCCTTTAAAAGGCCTTAACTCTGATTTCCTTTCATTCAGACCCAAGGAGCTTGTCTCTGTTTCCGAGCAGAGGTAAGTGCTAATATTCTCTCAGGTGGCCCTTTGCCCATGAGAAATGTTCCACCAGGAATGTTTAGTAAACTAGGAATGGACGCTCACAGACCGTGCTGCTGGCCAGCCCTGCCCATTGGGCAGCCTGCACAAGGGAAGCTAGCACCTCAGCCACCCTCCCTTTCCAGCCTCCAGCCCCCACCCTCCAAGCTGGCCTGGAGCTGCCTCAGAGGAAGGGAACTGACAGCATATCTCTCCGTCCCCAGGGAGTCAGGGACGACTCTGGGCTGCCTAGGTCCCCAGTTGGCAACACTCCTCAGGCCTTACTGCCCCCCAGGACCCCATGATCCAGACCTTTCCCAGAGGAAGATCCAGAGTGGAAGTGAAATCCTTGTTTTTTGTTGGTTTTTGTTCCTTCCTCCCTCCCTCTCTTCTTCTCTTTCTTTCTCCCTTCTTCCTCCTCCTCCTCCTCCTCCTTCTTCTCTTTCTTTGTTTCTCTTTCTTTTTTCTTCTTCCTTCCTTCCTTCCTTCTTCTTCTTTCTTTCTTTCTCTCTTTTTCTTTCTTCTTCCTTCCTTCCCTTCTCCTTCCCTCCCTCCCTGCCTCTCTCTTTCTTTCTTTTATTCTTTCTTCTTTATTTTCTTTCTTTCTCTTTCTTTCTTTTTCTTTTTCTTTCTTCCCTTCCTTTCTCTCTTTCTCTTTCTTCTTTCTTTTCTTTTCTCTCTCTTTCTCTTTCTCTCTCTCTCTCTTTCTTTCTTTCTCTTTTTCTTCTCTTTTCTTTCTTTCTTTCTTTTTTTGACAAGATTTTGCTCTGTCTCCACCAAGGCTGGAGTGCAGGGGCACGATTTTGGCTCACCGCACCCTTGACTTGCTGGGCTCAAGCAATCCTCTAGCCTCAGCCTCCCCACCCCCGACTAGCTGAATAGGCGGCACACGCCACCACAACTGGCCAATTTTTTTTTTTTTTTTTTTTAATAGAGTTGAGGTTTCACCATGTTGCCCAGGCTGGTCTTTAAACTCTTGGGCTCAAGTGACCCACCTGCCTCAGCCTCCCAAAATGCTCATGAAATCCCTGTTTTAAACAGGATGCCTGCTCAGAAATGGTGGCACCAACTAGAGTGGGGCAAACTCTTTCTTTCAGAGGCCCAGGGCCGGTAAAGGGCCGGTAAGACATTGCTGAGGCCTCTGCTGGGGCTGGCATGAATCTGGAAGGTTGGTGTGAACCTCCCACCTCTACTACCTGAAACCTCCAGGAGGCTCCCTGCACGTCCCATGGTCCCAGGTGCCCAAGTGAACATAGCTCCTTCCCAGAGCCTCCCTGGGCTCCCCATCCCAGCCAGCAGCACTGGCAGCCCCACCCTCCAACTTGAGCATATCCTGTATCTAATGTGTCACTAAATGCAGCACAGCCACCTTTCAGCCTTCCCACCTGTCCATCCCCCATCAACTCCCCAGTACAGACATCTCTCATCTCCCTCAGGCTTACAGTTCTCCTCCATACCTCACCTGGGCGACCTTCCAAGGGGCAAAGCTTCTCCCCTGACTCCCTTCAGAGGCACAGAATTCAGGCTTCTTTTCAGCCTTTGAGATCTTTCCTATTTTTTTCCTGCTCCTTCTACTGAGCTTTTAGCTCCCTCTGACCTCTCTCTATCTCTCTCTCCTCTCCTTCACCCCTAACACTGAGGCCTTGGCATACAGTATCCCTCTGCCTGGGATCCCCTTCTCTGCACTGGGACCTGTAGGGAAATGTAAAGGTTGTAAAGGTAAATTGGACTGTCAAGGAGTCCAAGGATGGAAGTGAGCCCAGTGTCATGGGCAGCGGTTTACAACAGCAACTGGAGAAGCACTCTCCTGGAGTTGGGGAGGAGCCTCTAGTACAAGATGGGAGTCTTGGCTCAGGAACCACTCAGGACCTTCCAGCGCAGGTCTCTGACTCTATGTATCTGCTTCTTAGAAATCATAGCTGCTAATCACCCTTTTTATGGGCTCCTGTCAGTGGGGCCAGGGCTGGGAGCTTCCAGGAACACTGAATTTTATTTTGTTCCTAACCTTAGCATATATCATGTGCTCCAGCAGTCCTCAGAAGAAAGCTGGTGGGGGCAGAACTCACCTGTTCCCTGTAGGGGCATCCAGGGCTTGTGGGGACAATGAATATCTCCTGCAAAGAGACTTAACTAAGAGAGAGCCAGTACTATAGGAGTGGGTAAAAGTCCATGAGGTCTACCAGCAGACATCACCCTTCTCACAGTAAAGGTCAGCTGAGGTTCAGAGAGAGGAAAGGATTTGCCCAAGATCATAGAGTGAGCCAGAGGCAGGCCCAGAGCCAGAGCCCAGGTCACACGACTTCCCACCAGGGCTCTTCCCACAACTTAGCAGAACCACTGTCCCCCTGATGTCAAAACCCTATGGAGCAGCAATTAGATTTCCATTGAAAACAGAATTCCTCAGCTTTAGTTAATCTTGTCATATTGAGATAAGTGACCATGACTGTTTTCAAAAGCTCATTAAAATATATTTTTATATGTTTATTATTATTATTTCTTGAAATGACCTAGGCTTCCAGATTTCTGGGATGAACACTCTGATTTATAAACACTCTCCCATGGATCATTTTCTGTACAGTGGACAGCCTGAGAAAAGGACCATAAGGCTCTTGGGTTATTTTTGTTAGCAATGATTTGCTTTCACTGGCGCTCTGCTCTCCTTCACTGTCTGTGATTTGACTAGCACTGCCAGTCAGTGTCAGGACAAGCCTGGCCACTCATAGTACCTCTTCCCTCTGGCAACAGTGATTGGTCCAAGAGATGGGCATGTGACCCATCAAGACCAATCAGAGTGCTTCCCTGGGACTTATATACACAGAAACTCCCTCTTTCTGCTGCAATGCCAGCCTGGCACTTTCAACGGCTCTTTTCTTTACCTGCATTGAGGAAGCTCAATAGCAATGACAAATAATGAGGTCAATATACAAATGGAAGCAAACCCAAGAAACGGAGAGAGAAAGAGAAACCTGATCACTTGGTTTAGGCCCTGGATTCAGCCATGTCTGAAGCCAGTGCCATCCCCTGGAGGTACCCAGGGCCATGGGTGAATTAATTCTCTTTATTCTATTTTTTAGATTGATTTGGGATTTTTTTTTCCCCTTGTACATGAAAGAGCTCCAAAATGAATACAAGGCCTTTCCTTCTGTTCGCCTATTTTACACAAGAGTTGGCCCCTCCTCTGAGCCCCCTCCTCTGAGCCACTCCTCTGAGCCACTCCTCTGAGCCACTTTGGGTACAGAGCTCACACACACATTCTTTCATCACTGGGGAAGAAGTCCCCAGTAACAGGCTCCTGTGTCCCTTCCTGCCTCTCCGGTACTGTCTTCTCAAGGTCTTAGTGTTTCTTCTTGTGGCAGAGGAAATTTCTAGACCACTGGAAGTCCTCTTTGGACTCAAGGGTAGCCAGAGGCTCTGAGATGTTTTTGGTTTATGCACAAGACTGTTTCCAGGAGGGATGAAGGAGTCTCTTTCATTCAAGTGCTCTGATCACATCACTCTCCTGTTTAAAAGCCTCCAATTACTCCCTACTACCCATGGGGAAAAGTCCAGACTCCTTAGCCTGGCAGTCTAGACTCTTCACAGTCTGCCCTGGATTCCTCATCCTCTCTTTCCTACCTCTGGGTCTTTGCTTGTGCTGTTCCTCCTCCTTCCTCTGGAACACCCACCTATGAGAGTCCCTCCTGTGCTTCTAGGCCTGTCCCAAGCCCTACCTCTTATAAGCAACCTTCCTCACTCCCCTCACAATAAGGCAACTTGTTCTGGGCCTCCTAGGACAGGCATGTTATCTGCCCCTCTTTGTGACTTATCATATAGTCTGTTCTGTATTAAATGTATTGTTTCTTTTGCCTGACTTGCTCTCTCTACCTCCATCCCATTTTCAGACTGGGCAATTCTTAATTTTATCTTTTGGGTCTCAACTCAAAGGTTACTTGCCCAGAGAAGATTTTCTTGGCTGCCTCCCCCTGAAAAAGTCTCTTCCCCTTGATTTCTTGTGTTCACAGCACTTGAAACTCTTTTTCAACAGTGCTTATTGCATTTTATGGTAAAATATTCATTACTATTAAAAGTTTTTATTAATGCCTGTATCTTCCTATTATAACATATGCTCCCTGAAGCCCGAGACTTTGTTTTGTAGCTAGAATGGCACCTGAAACACCGGTCAAAATTAGTGGAATCACTGTTAGTAGAGTCGATGACTGAATAGGTATATGAATGAATAAATGAAAGGCTCCCTCAGCCCCATACTAAATGGCAGCTTGCTGAGGTCAAGGACTATCAGTGATCTTTATATCCTTCATTGTTCCTCACATATAGTCACAGTAAGTGGTCAGTAAACATGAATTTAACCATCAGCTGGTGCAGTTTATAGGAGTTCCTGGACTCTACCCATGGCTATAACATGAGCCAGAAACCTAGGGCCTCAATCCAAGCTGGGTCAAGAATTGAAAAATTTTAATAACCACAAAGGATGTTCTCTAATCCAGGCTGCAGAAATGACTGAAACAAGCCCCCCTGCCCTTGGGAGCAAATAGTACAGTTGTCCTGAGTGAGTTGTTCTGACCCATCACCTCTCCAATGGGGTATGACATCGTTCTCGAGTTTTATTGCTACAAGATGGGCTTACTCAACTCCTCAGTAAATAGCATTACATAAGCACCATGCACGCACACACATGCAAATCCATAGTGGACAATAACCCCAGGCGTGTTGGAGTGTTTGATGGGATGGCCGTGGGAAAGCAAGCCAGGAGCCAGTTCTAAAAAACAATATTTATTTATTACAATTGGCAGAGCAATGGAGAAAATTGCCACTTAGATAGGATTTTACATTTTGCAAAGCGTTTTGTAATCAGCACAATTTCTCCCAACAATTCCCGAGGACAAGTTGTTTTTGTCATTCCCATTTGCAGGCAAGGAAGAGATAGTAGGAGAGAGTGAGGGAAGTACTGTGCTTCTACTTATGCACACCTCAAGAGGAGAGGAGAACTCTGGCTTAACTGAATATAGACACGTTTTTTGGGGGGGAATGTCCCTACTATGTGCTGGGCAATGGGGAAGACCTGCATAAGATTCTGGGCTTTAGCTCACCACTGATTTCACTGGGGGTGTATGCCCTTTGTCTCATTTAGAGAAGAAAACAGTATGTAATCTTACATTGCCTCCACTTAGCGCTTTGCTTGGCCACCTCTCTTTTGGAAATTCACATAAGTTATATCAGGCTAGGTAATGCTGCTGCAACAAATAATCCCAAAATCTCAGTGCCTTAAAACAGCATTTTATTTCCACCTCAAGCCATCTGTCTGTTGTGGGTCAGCAGGAGCCGAGGGAAGTGTTATGCTCATTGTAGACCCAGGCAGAAGAACACCCACCTGTTAGAATTCTTCCTGTCCTTCTAGGCCTGGCCCAAGCACTACCTCTTATTAGCAACTTTTCTCACTCCCCTAGTAATAAGGCATCTTGTCCTGGGCTTCCCAGGACAGGCATGTTATCTGCCCCTCTTTATGACTCTGAATGAGTGTTGTGCTCATTCAGAGACCAAGGCAGAGGAAGTAGCTTTCACCTCAAACATCACTGGTAAATGTGCTAGAGGAAAAGAGATTTCTGGAAACTCTTGCATTATCAGTAGTTCAATTCCTTGGTGTAGAGGTAACGTATTGTTTCAGGGCTTACTTTTTGGCCAAAACTAATCATACAGACCCACTTACCCATAAGGCATCCAGGAATTACAAATCTTCCGTGCCCAGAAGATGGAGAGGACTGGCAATACTTCACAAACAGAACTAAAAACTACTATGCAAGTTGAAGTTCATCCCATGCCAAGAAGAAAAATTAAAGCCAAATCCTTGAGTTTGTCCTTACATCTGGAAAAACATCAACTTTTTAGGGAAAATGGATTTTTGCAACTGATCAATTGTGTTTTCTTAGGAAGGAGAAAAACTCGAGACCTGTGCAAAGACTGACTTGTATCAAAATCAAGAGTGTCTTGAGATGCATTAAAGAGAAAAAGCCTACCTGGTGCAATAAGACAAGCAAAGTAAATTAAAAGGCATATAGATTACAAAGGAAGAATTAAAATTGTCTTTGTTTTCAAATGACATGATTGTTCATAGGAGATCCCAAAGAATCTACCCCCCAAAAACCTACTAGAACTAATAAATGGGTTTAGAATAAATCAATATATAAAATAAAAATAAAAATCAATTGTATTTCTATACATTAGGAGTGAACAATTAGAAAAATATATTAAAAATAAATACTATGTATAAAAGCATTCAAAAGCATCAAATGCTTAGGGAGAAACTTAAAAGATGAAAACCTTCTACACTGAAACTATAAAACAATGCTGAAAGGAATTTAAAAGACATAAATTAAGGAGATTAACAATTAAATTTTTAAAACATGATTGAAAGACTCAATATTATTATAACATCCATTTTCCATAAATTGATCTAAATATCCAATTTAATCCCAGTCCAAAAGATTTTAAAATTTATTTGGAAAGGTGAAAGACCAGTAATAGCCAAAACAATCTTGAAAATTAATTCCAAAATGAGGAGATTTATGCTACCAGATTTTAAGACTTACTATAAAGCTATAACCATCAAAACAGTGTGGCTTTGGTGAAAGCATAGACAAATAAATCAATGGAACAGAATGGAGGATTCAGACATAGGTCCACACATATGTTGTCACTTGATTTTTAACAAGGAAGCCAACACAGTTAAATAGGAAAGAAAAATGTCTTTGGCAGATAGTGCTGGAATAACTGGAAACCCATATGAAAAACAAAGAATCTTGGCCCCATCTCACACCACACACAAAAATAAATTCAAGATGAGTTGCAGACCTAAAGGTAAAAGTGAAAACAATAAAGTTCTTAAAGGAAAACAGAATATCTTTGTGACCTTGGGGTAAGCAATGATTCCTTAGAAAAGACACAGAAAGCATAAATCATAAAGGAAAAAGTTGAGAAAATGAATTTGATCAAAACCAAAACTTCTGCCCATTAAAAAGTACCATCAAGAAAATAAATCAGTAAGCTACAGAATGAAAGAAAATATTAACAACACATTATCTGACAAAAGACTTGTATGCAGAATATATTAACTCCCACAACTCAGCAAAAAGACAGGCAGCAGAATTTACTTTAAAAAAGACAAAAGACTTCAGGAGACATTTTACAAAAGAAGATATATAAGTGGCTAAGAAGTGCACAAGAAGTCACTTAGCATCATTGGTCATCAGGAAGATACAAGTGACAATGAGAGATCACTACTTACTGTCTAGAATGGCTAAGATGATAAAAGCTGACAACCAGAGATGTTGGAGAGAATGTAGAACAACCATAACTCACATATAGTGCAATTTGGAATGTAATATGGTACAACCACTTTTGAAAACGGTTTCAAAATTTCTTGAAAAGCTAAACATATATCTACCCTCTGACCCAGAAATTTCATTTCTAGGTATTCACCCAAGAAATAAAAACCTATGTCCATAAAACGGCTGATAGGAGAATTGTGATAGAAATTGTATCCGCAATAGTTAAAGAATGGAAACAACCTAGATGTCTATGAACAGGAGAATGACTAAGTAAGCTATGGTATTATCTTCCAGTGGTGTCCTCACAATATAGACACGGGCAACAACATGGGTGAATCTCAAAAATATTATGATGAGGTAAGAAGCCAGTCTCAGAATGTGTATAATATGTGATTCCACTTATTCTAAAATAGGCAAAACTATCCTGTAGTAATATAACTCAGATTCGTGGTTGTTTTGGGGTGAGGGTGAGGATTGCCTGGAAAAGTTCTGATTTAATCTACTTTCATGAAAACTGATGAGACATAGATTTAAGATCTGATCAGTTCATTGCATGTAAATTATACCGCATGGGTCAGCCTCTGTCAGCAAGGAAAGCCAGGTAATAATGTCCTCAAGATGCTCCAAATAATATCATGGCTCCATCACTAAGTAAAAAGTGAGAATGAATATTGGGATGCCAGACCTTGTTCTCAGAGCATCATACATTTGTTCATTTAATCTTCACAATGACCATCATTATCCCCATTGTGCTGGGATGACAGATCTCTGCTATAGGAGGTGTTGAAACTCAATGTCATGGCATATGGAGACTGGTTGAAGGAATCAGAGATGTTTGATCTGGAGAATATAAAATTGAGAAGACTCAAGAGTTGATTATACATTCCTGAAGATCTCAGGGCAAGGAACCAGAGTTCTTCTTGATAGCCCCAATGGGTGGGGCTAAGGTCAATGGAAAGAACATGGTGTCTGGGTCTGGTTTCATGAGAGGAAAGAACATTCTTCTAAGCACCATCAGCCTTTCCTCAGAGCCCCACAAGAGTCTAGTGAAGGGGATATGTCTGGTACTATCCCCAGTCTACAGACAAGGAGGCTGAGGCCAGGAGAGATCACATGATTCATTGCACACTCAGTGACAGAGCCAGGGTGAAATCTGAATGCTCCTCCCCAGTCACTCAGCCTGTCCCCATTTGAATGACATCTGGGAGGCAGTAAAGCTCCATGTGGAAACTCTGGAGTCACACACAGACCTGGGTTAGTGTCTCCACCACTAACAAGCTGGGAACTTTGGATTAGCAAACCATTCTGAGTTTAATTTTCCCATCTGTAAAATGGGAATGATAAAAATGGTAGCTCTCTTAAGATTGATATGAAGATCAGTTGAGATAATGCATGTGACATAGCAGAACGTCTGGCACATAGTAAGTGCTCAGGAAATCATGGTTATTGTTTGCCTCGGAGATTCATTCAATGGCATAGTACCTGGTACCAATGACCTTGACACAGCCTTAAGTTCACATCCTACAAGATGGGAAACATCTGGATCTTGTGCAATGTTTGCTATGCCAAGGAGGGTTGGAGGCCTAATTAAAATTGCTGCTCTGTTTGCATTATCAAATGTCAGGGTTTTTTTTTTTTTTCCTTCCCACAGAGCAAAGATTTTTCTTATCAAAAATCTATTCGCTAAAATGCTAATGATCGTCAGTGATTAGAAACTGCTGCTCAAATTTTGAAAGTTCCCAGTGGGCCTCTCAGACATGGCTTGTAGCTTGTCAGTCGAAGAAATGTTCTCAACAAATCAAACTTTGCTGTATATGTTTAAAAAAAAAGAAGAAGAAGAAGAAGAAGAAAGAAAAAGAAAAGAAAAGAAAAAAAAGAGAAAAGATTTCATTTCCTTAACGCTTAACGCTTCACTGTACGAGTCCAGCAGGGACTTTTGAGTTAAGTGACAGAGACCACATTATTAGTTGTGGAACCGGTTCTAATAGAAGTCTCTCGAGGCAAGATAGTCTCAGATAGGCCCCAAAAACTGCCAACGAAAACCTGTCAAGCTTATCTTAATTTCAATGAGCATTTAGTTTGCCAAAAAGAGGCACAGCAAGCAATTTTCTCTTATTATATTCTTTTTTGTCCTTCTTCTCCTTTTTCTTCTCCTGTGCCTTCCTCATCTGCAAGGATGTCTCTTCAACGTGTAGCCAAGCATCAGATGCCATCAGCTGTTCTCTGTGGTCAGACCTGGGTACCTGGGGCCTCCTGGGCTGGGTCTGCATAGCCCCAGCAGAACCAGATGCGCTGATGATGTGGGAGGGTGGGAGTCACTTCACCCTGGGCTCTTAGCTGTCCTGGCACATGTGGACACCAGAACTCAAAGGCCTTGCCTCTCACAGGACCTCACATACTGCTCACCCGGTCTCTCTAGGTTCTGGGTGGTCTCCAGAAGATACATGACTGGACTGTGGTGGACCTCTAACTTTGGCCACAATGAGAGATTTGGTGTCCACTTACCTCTTAATGAGGCACCCCCGCTGGAGGGTTTAAAGTCCAGGGACACAGTCCTGAGTTGCGTTTGGAGCACAGATTCTGCAGTCAGGCAGGCTTGGCTTGGGCTTAGTCTCAGCTCCACCACTGTGTTCATTCTTTCAAGAAATATTATTGAGTACCTATTATGTGCCAGGTACCGTGCTAGGAGCTAGCAATAGCAAACTGAACAAAACAGGTACTGTCCTTGTCCTCCTGAAACGTGCAATCTGGTGGAAGAGACAATAATCAATTAAGCAAATCAATACATTAAATAATTACAGACTCTGATTAGTGTTTTTGTTTTTTGTTTTTTGTTTTTTGTTTTTTGTTTTAGACACAGTCTCACTCATCGCCCAGGCTGGAGTGCAGTCGCGCCATCTCGGCTCACTGCATCTCCGCTTCCCTGGTTCACACCATTCCCCTGCCTCAGCCTTCCGAGTAGCTGGGACCACAGGCACCCACCACCAGGCCTGGCTAATTTTTTGTATTTTTAGTGGAGACGGGGTTTCACCGTGTTAGCCAGGATGGTCTCCATCTCCTGACCTCGTGATCCACCTGCCTTGGCCTCCCAAACTGCTGGGATTACAGGCGTGAGCCACCGCGCCCGGCCCGACTCTGATGAGTGTTTAAAGAAAATCAACGGAGTGCTATAAGCAATGGTTCTTGAAGTGTGGTCCCTGGACCAACAGCTTCAACATCATCTGGGAGCATGTTAGAAATGCAAGTTCTGGGTACAAAATGAAAAATAGAAAGAATGCATTAGCTCTAGTATTTGAAAGCATAACAGAGTGACTATAGTCAATAACAATTTAATTGTACATTTAAAAATAACTAAAAGAGTATAATTGGATTGTTTTTAACACAGGATGGGGCTTGAGGTGACAGATACCCATTTACCCAGATGTGATTATTATACATTGTGTGCCTGTATCAAAGTATCCTACATGCCCCATTAATATGAACATCTTTTATGTACCCACACAAATTACAACTTAAAAACTAAAGAAATGCAGGTTCTCAGGTTCCACCCTAGACCTGAGTCAGAAACTCTGGGGTTAGTGGGGCAACAACCTGTGCCATAACAAGCCCTCCAGGTGGCTCAGGTGCATGCTCAAGTTTGATGACCTCCGATACAGAATGATGAGGCTGCCAAAACCCTCTTGACTGACGGTGGTGAAAAAGGCCAGCCCGAGGAAGTGATGCTCAAAGAGAGGCCTCAGGAATGAGGAAGACCCATGTGAGGAGTTGGAGGAAAGTGTCCCTGGCTGTGTATTTGGGCCTCAGTTTCTTTATCTGTGAATTGGGGATGATAATAGTTTCTGCCATCATAGGGCTATAATGAGGACCCAGTGGCTAAAGGGCTTAGCAGGATTTGCAAAAAAGTAAGCTCACTGTGGATGATTATTGCAATACTAGGAAGGTGGCAAGCAGGCTTCTGGGAGGCCCAGTCTTCAGGGGTCTGTACTGTAGTGTCAATAGAGTCAGGACCTCAGATACAAGCAACAACGCTTCCAGGGGTCTCACTCCAGCTTCCACTTAGCATTGGGCTCCACCCTCCATCAGGTTTTTTTTTTTTTTTTTTTTTTTTTTCTACTTGCATAGAACTCCAAAGTACCGGGGATTTTGTGCATTTTTAAACAGCACAGATCCTGGTACATCATCCCAACAAGATGACGTGGGACACTTTCATCTTCACAAAGAAGGCTTGGTTAAAAATCAGAGAAGTCTCATCTGTCCAGCCAGTCAGCAGCCATGCCATGAATCTTGCCTGAGAGCCCAAGGTGCACAGTCGCTGACCTCAGGGAGCTTGTGACCTAGTTGGGGCGTATAAGACATACAAGCAGCTGCACACAACACAAGGTAGAAAATGCTATTAGCGAGATGTCGAGCATTCAAGGGACAGGGAGATTGATTCCTGCTGGGAGTTTGGGGACACCTACCTGGATGTACATTCCCTCGAGGACATCCATCATTTTTTGCAGGAGCTTCCAAGTCTAAAGAGCTTATTATTCCCTCCTGCACCACTTGGGACTGTAAATCAAAAAGTCCAGTTCATAGAAATCCTCAATTCTCAAGCAGAGAAGAGAGAGGCTCAAAGTTGGTTTAACCTCCCTGCCAGACCTTTGGAAGGAAAAGGGGAAGAACTTTGAAAGCTGCCTCTGTTGTGTTTATTTCATAACCAGGAGGTCCTTAGGAAATATCTAGACCAATTGTCCCACTGTAGACATGAGAAACTGAGGCCAGAGAAGGAAGGGATGTTGCCAATGTTACCCACTGAGTCAGAGGCAGCACTGGGACTAGAATCCCGGCCCTGTGGCCTCCTGTGGGGGTAATAGCTGGGGCCGCATGAGGTTTGCCTGAGAACACTGGTCTGGACTTGCTACCAGAACCTCCTGGGACCTCTGTGCTGGGTCTTTTTGCTCTCATCAATTACCATGAATTTCTTGTCCCTGCATCCAGAGCTTAGGCCCACCCAGCTAGAACTGTCTCCTGCCCCAGAGGAGCCAGACAAATGCCCAGAGACTGAGGCAGGGGCCAAGCCTCTTCCTTGTATACTTCCTGCTTTTGCCCTGTTTCATGGCCTCTGACCATTTCCTTAGCCCTTGCGCTGGACTTTGGCCCCACCCAGAGGATCTGGGGCCATTTTGTGGGGTGGGTAGAGTTTCTGTACCTTCTGCTGCCAATGTCTGCTCCCTCCAGACCCCAGCTCATCCGACACGCTCCTGTCATGTCTCCTCTCCCCTGGCCTGCATGGACCTCTCACTGCGTAGGTCCTTGGCTCTCACCTGGTTCTTCGGGTCCAATAACTGATGCCCCTGCTTCCCATCCTTCTACAGCTTCACCAAGAAGAAAAACACCCACATAGCATCGAGAAAAACTACCACATTTAGCCTCGCTTTAAAATTCAGGTAAATTAACACAGCTAGAAAAGAAAAACATAGGCCGGGCGCGGTGGCTCAAGCCTGTAATCCCAGCACTTTGGGAGGCCGAGACGGGCGGATCACGAGGTCAGGAGATCGAGACCATCCTGGCTAACACGGTGAAACCCCGTCTCTACTAAAAAATACAAAAAACTAGCCGGGTGAGGTGGTGGGCGCCTGTAGTCCCAGCTGAGGCAGGAGAATGGCGTAAACCCGGGAGGCGGAGCTTGCAGTGAGCTGAGATCTGGCCACTGCACTCCAGCCTGGGCGACAGAGCGAGACTCCGTCTCAAAAAAAAAAAAAAAAAAAAAAGAAAAGAAAAGAAAAACATAAAAATGTAGGCTCGATTAGTGAAAATTTTACTACTTAGAATTGGTGAAGTGAAATGAGGTTAATCGATCATCTAGGTAACAACACTTATTTGCATCATAATCACGTGTCAGAATCACTTAGTTATGAGTTTAATTTGATGATACCACTGAGCTCAGGTAAAGTATCCTGGGCCTTCATATTTGCCACATAGTTTTGTCATCTACTCCCAGTTTTAATACTTTGAAAACGTTTGGCCATATTCCAAGGTCATGGCAGTTGTTGTGGTCGTGAAATTATGTTAAAGGGTAACAGAAGTCATCTATATCAGCCTCAAACCCGGGGAGGGAATCCCACCCACACCTCAGGAGTGGTTGCCCAGCCCATTCTTGAGGATTTCTGGTGGCAGGGAGTTTGCTGTCAACAAGGAATTCTGATCTTTGAGTAATGCCAATTGAGGTGAAGTCCTTCCATAGATAGAGTCAAAATCTGCCTCTCTGTGGCTTACGCCATCAATTACATCATCCATTACACCATCAATGTTGGTTCTGTTGATCTAGATGTTAGTGAAGAGTCTTCCACATGACAGTCCCTTCAGTATTTTAAGATGTTGAGATTGCGAGACCCCAAGAGGCAGTATAGTATAGTGGATAAGAACCTACTTATTTGGGTTCAAATCCTGGTTCTACCACCCACTAGCTATTATTATATTCATGGAGTTATGTATTCTCTCTATACCTCAGGTACCTTAACTATTAAATGATGACTATAGTGTTTATCTTTTGAGTTATTGAAACAATTAATGAGCTAATATACCTAAGTGCCTGGAACATACTCAGCTCTATTTAAATGTTAGTTACTGCTCTTTTCTTAGTCTCACAGACTAACTGTTCTCCATTTATTCCATTTTTCCCCTTAAAGATTACTTAAAGCTCCTTCATATGGAAACAATTTAGGAGTCCTACAAGTTTCTCAAATTGGGTACAAAAAACAATAAGCATCGTTATAAAATTAAACGAGTTATTTCAAGTAAGTCGTTGACTACAGTTGCCTGAAATATAGTTAGCCTCAATAAATACTTGCAGTCATGGTTATTGGTGCTTATTGAACTATTCTAAAATAGAGACGAAAAATTAATGACATACATGTCTCAAATCTAAGTGACTTTTGAATAACTTAGATGTGTACCTAAGTGAAATGTCTTAAATAAAGATTAGGCATGTGTGCAGAAAACTGCTCTAATTACTCAGCTCCTGCAGACACATTCCCGTCTTTGGAGACTCACAAAGTCTCAGTTACCATTTCCCCTCAGGTATCGCGCTTCACAGTGATGAATGGGAACTGAATCTTGGAATGGAAATGCCGTTTCCTTGGGGCTGCGGTGGCAGCAGGAAAGGTGTTAGACTGGTGTTTGAAATGCACAGTCTTGGACGGGAAGCCGGAAGCTGCCTTCAACAACACCCCCAGCTCAGCCCTGAGACTCATGGAGGGAAAATCTTTCACTAGCAGGAAGGAGTTCCAGGAACACCAGGGGTCGATCCTGGGGCCACCTCCAAAGCAGCAGCTCCTGATACAGCTGTCCCAGACACAGAGACTTTTCCCAGGTAAATTGACCTTGCTGTCTCAGAAACCCCAGAAGCAACAAATGCTATACTTTATTCTCCTTTTTGCCCACATCTCTTTGTTGTTGTTTTGGCTGTCATTGTTTGAGTGTGACTACATTTCACCTAGACTGCTGCATGCATTATCTCATTAGATTCACAATGCTCATCTGAGGTTGGTAGTTTTATTCCCATTTTACAGATAAGAAAAAGTTGAGACAGATTGTTCACAACTATTTCAATTCTCACTTTCCCACACTCTGAGAAGATGTGCATGGCCAGACTGGCTTTGACCAGTGGCGTGTGAATGGAAGTGAAAGAGCTCACTTTAAGGGCCAATGAGTGAATTACCATGCCCTGTTCACATTACCTTGGTCATTGCAGAAGCAGTAACAAAAATAAGTTTCCATAAACCTGGGTTCTGGAGTTACTACGATGAAGACAGCCCCTAGCAAATCTTTAATGAACACGCAGCATGAGCAAGAGATCAACCTCGGTCATTTTAAGCCACTTAGATTTCAGAGCTGTTTGTTACTGTGGCATAAACTAGATTATCCTGACTGATACAGAAGTGTTCCATACCATGCCGAAAGTTACAGAGGTGTGGAGCTGAAATATGAAGCCAGGTTTGTTCGATTTCAAAGTCCATGCTCCACCTGCTACATTATTACACTGCCTCCTTTCTTGCTGCCTCCGTAGTTCTCTGCCTCCTCACCCCAGCCTTCCCCCAGGCAACTATGCTCAGAGTGTAACAGGGTCTCACTCCACTCCGCCTAGCAAGAAGCACTTCCCTGCCCTGAACTTTCCTGTTCATTAAATATTCCTGGGCAACCATAGTTTTTACAAAGGCACCCTGAACTCCAAAGGCAGGGGTGGAAGTGGATGGAATTGCCTCTCCCACTGTTCCACCCTCTTGTACTTGCTGCCCTCCTTCCCATCCTGAGGGATCCTTCCCCAGAAAACTCCAGTCTCACTGGGTTCCTCATTTTATGTCTCCTCAGGATTAAAGTCTGGCACTCAAGGCCCTCTGTGAACTAGCTCCTGCTTCCATTCTAGTTTTCATTCCTGTCCTTCCTCTGCATGAGGTCCCAGGCACAAACATGTAGGAATTCCCTCCTCCCTGATCCTTTTCATCTTCTGTCAGTCACACACATGCATACACACACACACACGCACACACACACATGCACAACACATCGGTTGCTCCGTCCCTCCATTCCCAGCCCCTAGTCCTCGGCTGCATCTCACCGTGAGTCACTGCATCAACCTGGTCTGTGCATGCTCTGTCTCCCCTCAGACTGAGGCGCTCAGGGCAGGGACATCTGATTTCTTTCTGTGTCCCTAGGGACCCCTTAAGGTCTGATCCATCCAGAGTGAGGGCTTCTGATATAACAGCATAGGATGCTCAACACCAGCTACCCAAAGCCTGAGCTTCCATAGTGGGCAAAAAAAAGGGCATTTTGCAACCTTCCCTCTGTCTCCTTTGAATGCGATCCAGCTGAAACAAACAAAAACAAACAACACGTGCTCTTCCCTCTGAGCCCCAAGCTGGTTCTCCCCGGGCACTGTGCTTTCAAACATCATCTGCTTTCCCACTCCAAGGTCTATCTATCATCTTTGCCAGAATCTGTCCCCAAGGGGCTGTGGCATGAGAATAGTCAACATTTAACACAATCAGAGCTTGTTCCGTGGTCGGGGGCAGTGTGTGTGTGCTGGCAGGGCTGAGCACACGGCTTGTCTTCTGAACTGAACACAAACGCCTAAAGACGGGATTCTCTCATGAGACCATCCTCCTCCTTCCCCCTTTCCTATTTTCCTTTTATCGAGGAGGCAGGGCAGGACAAATGCAAATGGTGGCCCCATTCGAGTGCCCGCCTCTCCCACTATCAATTGTGCCTCTAGATTCTGGCATATCTTGGCCTCATTTAAGGGTTCTCACCTATGCATCACTACATAGCACTCAGTGGCCAGGGACTGGGAAGATACATCATCAATACTTCTTCATGCCTTCAGTAGCAAACATTGTACTTGAGCGTTCAGTTTATAGAAACGTAGCTCATGGTGCAAAGTCCTAGCCTAAAGAATCCCAGTGGAACCTCAGGTGGGCTGGCATGTTTAAAGAGGGGAGAGAAGGAAGAAAGACCACAGACGGACAGGTCAAGTCAGTTGAAGTGGTGTCTGTGTTTAGGCTCTCCTTTCCTTTCAAGTCACTGGGTTCTGGTTTCAACACCTTTACTTAGAGGCCTCAACACTGATGACAAGGTGGGTATTGGAGACCCAGTGCTCCAGTTCCTCCACAGGGACGTCCATGCCCAAATACATAATATTTCTGTACTTGACCATGGTCAAGGGCATGCCCTGGGGCAATTCAGGTTAGGTAGTGTGAGACAGAGGCAAGAAGGAAAGGCCGAGTGAGACAGTGGCTGCCCCTTGGGGTTCCCTTACATCTTCTCTTTGCATTTCCTGGGTGGACATGCCTCTCTCCTCCCCATGTGTTACTCCCTTGGCATTGAGCTGTGGCCACAGAAGTAGCCATAGCATGCTTTACTGGCAGTCTCTAAACACCCCCAAACATGGGGCTGAGACACCTACTTAGAGTGGTTCCTTGCAGGTACTGATGTGGGAGTGAAGAGATAGAATAAGGTAATCAATGAAGCTCCCACTATTCCCAATTTGCCGCAAAAACAACCAAGCTCCAGGCACTCTTCTCCAGGTGACACTGAACCTCCTGTGAGATGGGGTGGCTTCCCCCAAACCACCCAGAAACAAGCTGATTAACTGAGCTGAATTCATTTTTCCTCCTGACTACAGGGACAAATGCTTACAAATTGAATGCAATTGATGCAACGTCTGCAAGTGAAGTTATTCAATTTTCAACGGCCGCATTCTGAGCCTTTAGCATGCTCCTCACAGTTTTAGGGCAAATAATATTTGTTTTCTTCCTGCACAAATATGAAAATGTTTCTGGCATTCTGAAAGCTCCTCTTTTGGGTATTTGCACTGAATTCCATTTCTGTAAGCGTTTGCAGAGGCTATTGGTCCTAAAAGCCAGCAGTTGGCTGGCGATCCTTGAGTGCTGTATGCCAGGCATTTTAACATTGTTAGATCTCATTTGACCCCCCCACAAGAACCCTCTGAAGGGGACTATTTCCCCTTCTTCCCAGATGGGGAAACAGGGCCTTGGAGAAATGACTTGCCCAAGGACACACAGCCAGTCAATGTTGGATCTGTCTCCAAAGTCAAGCCCTGTTGTGGGACTCCTCTCAACCATGAGGTGGTGCAGGTCCATAAAAAGGTGTTGGCCAGCTCCAACTTGAGTGGAGGGTGAGTCATCAGGGCCCAGCTCAGGCCCCTGCAGAAAACATTTATGAGTCAATGAATGAGTGGGTGAATAAATAGACAACTGAGGGAATCTCTGCCACTTAGGACAAGGCTTCCATCTCCTCCCTTCTGTGCATCATCATTCTGCTTCTCTGACACTGCCCTGGGAGCCATGGACCCAAGAGATCCTCCCAAGTCACATCTTCACCTCATAGGCCACCATGTGGTTGTGCACCACACAGGGTGCAAACATCAACAGCCCTATGAGGAGAAAACGATTGAAGAGCTATCACCACTCCTGGAAGAACTCATTTCTGTGTGTGCTGAAGGGCAGTGCCTGGAACAACCGTGACTGTGCAGCTGCCATGGCAGTGTTCCACAGCCCTGGCAAACTCCTCTAGCCAAGCCCTTGACAGGCCCTTACAACAGCCTCTGGTAGCAGGCAAAAGGGGAACCAGACTCAAAAGGGAAGATCATGCAGCAGAACTGGGAGCAGGCTTTCTGATACCCAGCCCAGTGCTTATCCCTCTGCCCCATGATGCACCCTCCTTAATGACTACCAAAATCATGGAGACCCATCAACCCTAGGCCCTGGTTTGCAAGTAGCTTTAGTTTTGAGTTAACAGTTAGGAGCATATGATTGATTAGTAATGTCTGCCATGAACGAAGGCCAGAGTGACATCAGAGGTGAAGTATATTTATGGACGCCTCCCCAGACCCTAACCAATATGCCTTTTTCCTCTTCAAAACAAAACAGTTTTGAAATTGCCTCTCCTTCTTCCTGTCTTCAGCTCAATATAATTTTCTGATCTAATGGCCAGAACTTGGGAAATTTCACCTTAATGCTACCTGGAAAGGAAGGGTTTGATAAACAATTTAACATTGACTTCAAGATTGCAAGGGGAATGTTTAATTTGCTCAAGAGACCTACTGTCCTCAAGGACTCCAGTCCATTAGCTTTTGTCCAACTAATGACAAGTGAGTTTTCTATATTCATTAAAGTAGACTTGGGATTTGGCTTGAGGGGCAGTGAACTGGAGAGGAAATAGCACTGGACTCAAGAGGAATGTTCTTGATTACTTGCTGTACGTTTTGAAAAAGAATAAAATGGTGTTTTCTAAAATCTTTTAAAGTCAGGCTTTTCTCTAATATGGGCAGGTGAACCTTCCAGTGGAAACCAGGGGTCCACAGAAAGGAAGTTTGCATGTCAGCTCAAACCAGCTCAACTAGCTCAGGTCACCTCACCAGCTACTTTCCAGTGCTCTCCCACCAGGCTGGGCTGGAGGAGATAGAGATTTGGAGAGGCCAAGCCTTGCCTTGGAGAACTCACAATCTAAGGGGGGAAACTAAGGCAAAAACACCACCCTGCTGGTCCCCGGGGGTCCTGCCTCTCCTGCCCTGCCTGGCAGAATTCAATGGATCTCAGCACAACAAACATTCATCAGGATCCTGGTTGGTGCCAGAAGTGTTGAAAAAAGGCAAAAGTTCTCACCGTGCTGCCTCTGCCCTGTTCTCTGCACCTTTGCTTCAGCTACCCCATGAGAGATGGAGTCAGGGTTATTTCCTGACCTGCTCAGAACAACTCCCCAAATGCCTACAGACTGCCAAAAGAATGCCAGGAGGTTTCTGAAGCTACTGCTGGCATAAAGAAGATCGTTGTGTAAATTATGAAAGAGCCCTTGACTTGTCAGGGTTTGGCAGGAGACAGATGGCTTACTCAGAAGGGGTGATTGGAGAGTTTACTGAAGACATTATTTATGAAGGTGTGGTCATGGCTAAGAAAAACTAGCAAAAGACGGTGAAATACCCTAGCAACAGAGGGGAGCTGTTACCACCCTTAGACCCAAAGGGACCACAGAAGAAAGCAGTTATGAAATCCCACTAGGGCTGCAGCTGGGGAGATTTTGACAGACAAGCACAGCCACTGCCGAGCCAACAGGGAGGGAACCAAAGGAAGAAATACTCAAGCCTCTTTCCACCACCTCCTGTCTTCTGTTGGTGTTTTCCCTTGGCTTCTCTGCCCAAGAACAGAGATCCCGACTGATACTGGCCATAGACACTGGCCTTCCAGGGCACAGAGCAACAGAGAGAAGGGTGAGAGCAGGTATGGGGGTAGAGATGGCCAGCCCCAATTCCTCCAGATATTTGCTGCCATCTGCCGGAATGTCATGATAAACATTCCATTCTACAATATGATGTAGATGGCGGCCCAGTGTTGGCCTGTACAATCATTGGTGGTAATGCTGCTGTAGTCAGGACTGACCCCAGTCTCATTGTTGCTCACCCCTGCCCAGCTCGTACTCTGGCTCTTCCAAACACCTTGAACAGAAGTCCTATCCATCCTTCCCTATTTTCATGTATGCCAATCTAGAAAGTCCAGGACAAATACCACCTCCTCCTTGAAGCCTGCCTGATGATTCATGAGGGGGCCTCTTTTCTCTCTCTCTCTCTCTCTCATTCTCTCCCGTCTCTCTCTCTCTCTCACACACACACACACATGCACACACACACACCCCTGGTTTGTCTTTGGGAGTAGAAAGTGGGCTTGTTCATTCCTGAATTGATCCTTGAGTCCCCTCTGTCCCTAAGGAAAGCATCCACAAAGCCGTTCACCATCATGTGCCTCTGTCTGTGCCTCCTCCACAGGCACAGGGGTGCGTACAGGGAGCCCCACTGACAGTGAGCCCAACAGGCGGGATGTGAACCCTGGCTCCACCTCCAACTAGCCTTCGGTTTGAAGCAAGTCACTTTACCTTTCTGAGCCTCAGTTTCCCCATCCCACCCATGGGAATGATAATCCCTGCCTTGGGGCTGTTGTGAGAATTCCATAAGATCCTCTGTGTGGCACTCACTAGATGATAGCGTCCCTTCTCTTCCCCCAGTAGAATAGGAGTCCTCAAAGGCGGAGAGGGCACATCACGTCTGTCCTGACCCAGCCTCAGCTCTCAGGATGGCCTGCCACTTGGAGTGGGGTGGTAGACTGTGCCAGTTAGGAGGGCAGCTTCTGGGTAGCCCCTGGGCAGTAACTTGGGCAAGTTACTTGGCCTCCCATGCTCTGTTTCTTCATCTGTAAAGCAAATAAGAGAAATAGCAGTGGTGTTCCTAGCTAATATCCACGCAGAGATTACTGGGCCTTTGGCACTGTTTTGAGTACCTAAAGTACATGAACTCATTCAGTCCCTAAACCACACCAGCAGATGATAGGGTGACTTTTTCCTGTTCACCAAACATTTCCAGTTCTCTTCCAGGCACCTAGGAGGGTTGCTTTTCCCCACTACCTTCGAGTTTGATGCGGTCGTGTAACTTGCCTTAGCCAATAAAATGTGAGCGGCAGCGCTGTCTGTCACTTCCTGGCAGAGGCCTTAAGAGTCAGGGCACGGCTTCCCTCTCTCTCCCTCTGTCACAGTGACCGGCACTGTTCCACATAACGGTTGTTCTGTCAGTCTGGGCCCCAGGCTGACCATGACAATAGCACAGGCCAGTGCCCTTGGCTGATACAAGAAGGACATACAATGTGACTGAGACCACTTCAGGCCACTGACATCTAGGAGGTGCTCATTACCACAGCATAACGTGGCTGATTCTGACTGAGACCAATGGGGCCTCGAATTTATTATCTCTGTTTCATGGTGAGGAAACTGTAGTATCTGTATCACGGATATGATTGATGTTACCACAATATTGATCCATGTAAGCTGAAACATAATTAGCCCTTAGTAAATGTTAGCTATGTAAATATCCATATCCCAGATCGCTACAGACTTAGGCACAGATGTAAACACAGACATGACTCTGGGCCTGAAGACCTTTCCAGAGGATGGCTCAGGGCAGCCCAGGTCCTCACAGCCTGGAAGGAAGGCCAAGGTCTCCTCAAGCTCTTTGTGGTTCAGCTTGGCACATTTCTGCTGCTTCACCACAGGCCAGAGCTTGGGAATCAGCAGACCCCAGCAAATACCAACCCTTCCCTTGGTTCTTCTCGTCTGTCTGGCCATTGACCATGGCTTGCAAGTGCTCCCAGCTGCATGTGAACTGGCAGCCCTGGGTTTTCTTTCCTCCTGGGTTAGACTTCTGGCTATCAGTGGGTGACTGTCTGTTACCTCCAGCTCGCCTGCACCTGGCATAGTCTGGAAGAACTGGAGACTGTGACAGCCAAAGGGGCAGGCACCCCTGGGCATCTCCCAGGCCCATGGTCTCTGATGCAGGCTCAAGTCACCCGCATCATGTCCTAATCATTCCTAATTGACAAGGGGTGACATTACTGAGCATTACATTTGGATCATGGTTCCCAGTTTACAATGAAACATTTTCCTTTTTATATACTCAGTACTCACTAGGCTCTGGGCACTATACTAGGCTGAGGCTTCAGACTCCACCACCTCACAGTGTTAGTAACAACACTACCAACAATGATAGCTAACTTTCAGAATGCTGGGTCTGTGCCAGGCCTACGCTGAGCAATCTACGTGCATTACCCTAGTTTATTCTCCCAAGAAGTATATGAGATATGGGATAGGAGTATCACCATTTTACAGATGAAAAACTGAGGCACAGAACGGTTGTAACAGGGCCAAAGACAACTGGCAAGTGGTGGAGCCAGGGTTCAAACCCAGGCTGATCTGACTCCACAGCCCTAGTTTCCCAATAGTAATGACTGTAAATGGCTGAGGTGGAGAGAAGGAAGCTGGATCTTACGCACTCCTTACAGCAGCCTTGTGACAAAGACTTTTTTGTCCTCATGTTGCAGACAGAGTTATAGAGATAAAAGAAGTTTGCACAGTCACACAGCAAGCAAGTGGAGAACAGGAGTCTTTCTCAAGCATGCATGTCCCTAAACCTCCTCTGTACAGGAAGTCACCAGCCATCAAACATGGAGACAGGTTGTAATGCAAAAGAACATCATAGACCAATAACACGTTTAATAGGGATACAAAGAGAGAGGAGCAGAAAGGATGGAGAAGCTAACTCTGGGGTAATCAAGGAAGACTTCCCAATGGAGGTGGCATCTGAGTAAGGATAGGAAAGTAGAGAATCCAGAAGGAAGGCATAAAGACTCTGTGGTATCGTACTGGGGGCCCAACACCTGATGGTGAAGGTAGTGTCAGGTCAGCACTGCCTGCACCTCTTCAAGGCTGCCATTCTAAGAGTCCCCTTGCCAAATGTCTCCTTTCCTTCCACCTGGATACTCAGATGACTCCAATGGGAGGGGAAGTCTCGGCCACTCATATTCCCCATTCCCAGACCATTTGAAGAATGGCCAGGCTGGGGGAGGGGGATGGTGGTACCCTGCAAGATCTCAGGAGACACACCTGTAGACGCACGGACAAATTTTCCAACCACATTCAATTTCCCCGCCTGTCTTCTTGTGATTGTAATTCCAGCTCCATTTATTTTATACCCACCTGTCCCCATCTGGAAGGAAATTGGGCAGGAGTAAGAAGGGAATAAAATAATAGGAACTTTTTAGTCTGGAGCAGTCATTAAATGCTCTTTTTGCCCATCAGACTGGTATTTAAATGGAGGAGGGGTCCGGGGTGGGCAGAGGGCATTGTTAACAACTGCCTCAGTGTGGCAGCAGGAGACAGGAACAATAGACTTGGAGAATGTTTCCCAGATTATGCTGAAGTGATGGAAAACAATGGGTCCCCAAATGGAAGTAACAGTGCACAGACCCCTCCATGGGTCCTGCAGACAGCAGCAGAAACTCTGCCTTGCTCCCTTTCTAACAGGACTGAATTAATTCAGGGACTGTGCGAGCCTTGTACTCCCATTTCGATTACAGGCAGACCTAGTTTTTGCAGAACTCATTAACTAGCAGGTCTTTGGGGACCCGGGCTTCCAAGCCTTGCTGGACAGGCCCCGGGAGCCAGCTTCTGAGGAATCCAGGAGCCTGAATGTGGGCAAGGCCTGTGCAAAGGGGCAGGCCTCAGAGGGCAGCATTGGCTGTTCTGAGTCTGAGGGAGGTGAGTGTGTGGAGGAGGCAGGAGGGGCCTGAACAGGTGACTTCTCGCAGCCACACCAAGCCAGGGTAATGGAGGGACTTGGTGGCAGGGTAGTCCAACATTGATGACTGGGTTTTTGAATTTCCTGTGAAAGGTTATTCTCCAGTAGCAACTTAGCTCATCAGCCCAAGGCCAAGAGGGCACTGAAATCTGAAAGGGAGACCCATGGATGTGTTCGAATGCTGCTGGTCTCAAAGTTCAGCTCCAGGGCCCCCTCCTCTAAAAAGCCTTCTGTGACACCCCTGCTGGCCAGGATCTCCCCTCTCCTCTGTTTCTGACCCCATCCCAAGGTGGCACACCCTTTACACTGTGCAGCGGGCATTCCCAGCTATTTCACATCTCTCTGCTGAGCCGTAGGTTCCCATAGGCGGGCTTCTTGCACACTTTGCATTCCCAGCTTCAGCAGGCTCCATGTTTACTTGCTGAACACCTGAATGGATAAATGAATGAAAAGTGGCCGTAGGAAAAAAAAAATCAAAAGGATACAATATTTCACACAAATCTTCCCAACAGCCTCATACTAGGAGGCAAGTGGAGATACACCAGCTGAGTGGTGGTACATGTCCACATTCTAGACAGGGCTTCAGAACCATGCAGGGGCAGGCGCCTCACGGGAGCAGCAGAGCACGACAGTTAACCCAGACTCTGCAGCCTGGCTGTTTAGTTCATTTCCCAACTCGGAACTTAACAGTTCTGACACTTCAGCCAAGTTATCTGTCCAAATTACATATGCCTTAGTTGCCCCATCTGTAAAGTGAGGGTGATAAAATAGTTACCTCATAGAGTGTTATTTGTAAAGTGCTTAGAGTGGTGCTTAGCACAACATAATGAGCCAATATCCCCCTCCTCTTGGACCCACCCAAAGTCTGCTGCTTTTCTGTGTCTCATTCCCCACCACCCGCCACGTTCCTGCCACAGACACCTGGCCTCTCTCAATTCAGAAACCAAGCTGCACTGGGTCAGTGGGGGCCCCTGGTGGCCAAGGTGTGGAACTGTCCTACCATTGTTTTTTCACCACCTCTGTCCTTATTTAATCCCATAGGAGAATGCTGAATATAACAAGTACCCCTTCTCCTTGCCTCTTACTGCTCACAACTCAGTGTATGCTCCGCAAGTGGCCCTTCACACAGACACACAACCTCTGTAGCTTGTGTCCAGCTACCTTCCACTGAACTTCCTCCTTTGTCTCTGTTACTTTTCCTCCTCCCATCCTACTCCATTTTGTTACACCTGAGAGGCTAAAGTCTGTTTGCGCTGATAAGCATACTAGTAATGCTATGCTGCACTGTTCACAAGTCCACAAATGGCTATTTACATTTAAATTTCAATTCCTAACATTTAGATAAATTCACTAAAATTAAATAAAATTAAAAATTCAGTTCCTTTGTTGTATTACTAACATTTCAAATGCTGAATAGCCACATGTGGTTAGTGGTGACACAGTGCAGATATAAACAGTTTTATCATTTCTGGGAGTTCTATTGGACAACACTGCTCTACATTCCTGTAAATAAGAGAGAAATGCAATTTTCAGCTTCTGAAAGCAAAACACATAATAAAGAACCAGTTATTTCCTTATCTCTATATATATGTTCAATATAGATACATACATGCCTCTGTGTGTGTGTGTGTGTGTGTGTGTGTGTGTGTGTGTGTGTGTGCGCGCGCGCGCGCATGCGCACGTGGAGAGAGAGAGAGAGAGAGTTTTCATGCATTACAACCACAAACCCCTTTTGAAAGTATTTGGAAGCCCTTGGAACTTCATAAAGGTGTCTATCACCTCTCATCCAATTCAACCTGCTTTTTCTAGAGCATCAATATTCAAGATAAACAACAACAAGCTCTTCCTTCCTCCCTTCCTTCCTTCTTTCCTTCTTTCTTTTTTGAGACAGTCTTGCTCTGTTGCCCAGGCTGGAGTGCAGAGATGCAATCATAGCTCGTTGCTGCCTCAATCTACCAGGTTCATGTGATTCTCCCATCTCCCTCCTGAGTAGCTGAGACTACAGGCGTGCACCACCATGCCTAATTTTATTTTTATTTTTAGTAGATATGGCTATGTTGCCCAGGCTGTTCTCAAAGTCCTGAGCTCAAGCGATCCTCCTGCCTCAGCCTCCCAAAGTGTTGGGATTACAGGTGTGAGCCACCCATGCCTGGCCAACAACCTATTTCTTATATAGCTGTAGACTTAGAATTTTATTTCCTCACTGGTAGTGTAGCTACTATGTTAGTTCAGTTGTAATCCAGCCACTGAATAGCTGTGTGATTTTGATTACCTTCCTTACTCTCCTGGACCTGCCATCAAAGGAATGATTGCAGGGGATTACTGAGTCCCCTTTTAGCTCTAAGAAATGTTTTGCTTCTAGAGTTGTTTTTTGCATCTCATGAATGTAGTGAAGCTTGTATTAAATGGCCATTAGGGTCCACAAAGAATTGATTACATAGCCTTTGTGGACTGGTGTGGGAACCAACTGACCATTTCACATCTATTTCTGTAGGAACATGCACTCCGAGGTCCAAACACTGGCCATGTCTCCGTTGGGGCAGTCAGCACCTAGAGCTCAGTGCTCTAAGCCCAGGAACCTGTGGCAGCTGATAATGATGACTAAAGGCTTGGCCTGGAGGCCGGGAGGGGCAGTGAGTAATGCCTACTGTCATTCCTTCTTCCAACACAGATACAAAATATGCTTTAAGATTGCCTGATTAGCACTAGAAAGAAAAGGTGCCAGGTAGACTTTGTTAGACAAAGACAAGTGTTCCTGCATTTATTCAGCTGTTCATGGTATGTTAATGTTAATCCCATTGACAATGGCAAGAATAGGCCTAGGCTGCTATGCTCTTCCTCTGTGTAATCAAGTCCTTCAAGGCAGATAGCGTGGGTGTCCACACTATATGCGACAGCCCAGGAGAAGGATGCCTTTCCTCCTGGAGAAGCCCATCATTTTCGCTCCACCCTTTCTTGGACAAGCAGCTTGGAAGGGGATTGCTCTACAGTGTGTGGGGCCTGACACACTCCTGCTCTCAGCTGATTGGGTCAGAGGCAGAATCTACCTAAGCCGACCTCGTCAGACTGTTTCCTCTGAAAATCTGGAATCAGGGCACTCTGACACTGGCCAGTGAGCCACAGGGAATGGCGTAGGAAGGCGTTGGAAGTTTGAGGGCTGAAGCTACCATTTTGTGGAGGCCTTGATGGGCCTTGTGCAAGCAGATGATGAGCAGAAAAGCCAGATCTGAGAGCAGTAGAATGAAATGGGAGTCAGACAGAAGCAAAATGAGAAGCCAGGCATCCAATAATGGACAGTGGCAACGTGGAGAGGGGAGATATCCAAGGTCCAGTTCCCAAGAGGCCTATCTGTACCTTTGGTGACTGGGTGCCAAAGGAGCCCCCAGGGCCTTCATAGCTCCTCCCCTTTTTTTAAACCTGAGCTCCCAGTGGGCTTCTTGCCTTGGAATGATTCCTGCCCAGGCTCTCAGAGTCTCAAAACAAGAGCTATGACCAAATGAATGGATTTTGCTTGTCTTTGCCTTTCTGCTTCCAGGGTTAATTTTCGTTTCTTGTTGTGTTTTGTTTTGAGATGGAGTCTAACTCCGTCGCCCAGACTAGAGTGCAGTGGCGTGATCTTGGCTCACTGCAACCTCCGCCTCCCAGATTCAAATGATTTTCTCGGTGCAGCCTCCCAAATAGCTAGGATCACAGGCACCTGCCACCATGCCTGGCTAATTTTTATATTTTTGGTAGAGATAAGGTTTTGCCATGTTGGCCAGGCTGGTCTTGAACTCCTGACCTCAAGAGATCTGCCTGCCTCGGCCTTCCAAAGTGCTGGGATTACAGGCGTGAGGCACCACGCCCGGCCAGGGTTAATTTTTTTAAACACTGTTTGATCATGGACTGAGGTCCCCAAATGAGTAAACTAGATGTGTAGAGAAAGATTCAAGGGTGGGTTAGCAAGCATTTTGGGGTACCTCTCGTGTGCCAGGCCTAAGTAAAGGACAGAGGGGTGCCCTTCTGCTTCCATTTGGAAATCTTAGCCTGGCTCCAGGGCTCTGCTCAGTGCTGCTGCTTCTTTAGGCCTTCCTAGATCTACACACACATTCACATACACCCCAGCCAGAGCAAGGCTTGCTGTCTCCCAACTCCCAGGAGATAGTCTCTCAGCACCTCCATTTGGCCATTCCTACTTTCTGCCTTGTGTGACAGTTCTGTGCATCTGGTCCCATCCCTTACTAGCATGTGAGATCCTTGGGGACAGAAGCTGGCTCCTGCTCACCTAACCAGTTTGGCTGGATTGCCTGATATTTAGACCATATGTTTCGTGTTGACGCATCTAGCCCCATAGGTGTTCACACAAAGCCATGGCATCAAAACCAAGTCTACAGAATGCTCTGCAGTATGACTGGGCACAATTCTCGGTTTTTGTAAAGGAGGACACTGAGGCTGAGGGAAGTCACTGAGAGATGCACCTGGACTTTCTGCGTTCCTGATACAGCTAATCTCACTTCTCCCAGAAGCCATCTCAGACACTCTCCGTTGACATAAACATCTTCCACCTCCCAGCCTAGCTCTGTGGGATGTTATTTCATGTAACGATGGGCAAGGGAGGCATCCCAGATAAAGAAGTAAGAAGAAGCCCCAGTTCTTCACTAGTGAAACTGGTGGGTTTCCCTAGTTTGACAGATCTGCTCACTGAAATGATTGATGAGACATAATCACTGTTTGTGGTTTTTGGGCCTTTAATGTAGGGAATGCAAGCATTTGTCCCTACGCACTTTCTCACGTCATTAAACAGCTAAGGGGCAGTTCAACATGACCTCCAAAAGGATGGATTCTTGGCCAGCTCTTTAAGCTTATGCTTTTCTAATTAAGAAAATTACACATGGCTGGGCACGGTGGCTCACACCTGTAATCCCAGCACTTTGGGAGGCCGAGGTGGGTGGATAACCTGAGGTTGGGAGTTCAAGACCAGCCTGACCAACATGGAGAAACCCCATCTCTACTAAAAATACAAAATTAGCAGAGCGTGGTAGGGCATGCCTGTAATCCCAGCTACTCAGGAGGCTGAGGCAAGAGAATCACTTGAACCTGGGAGGCAGAGGTTGTGGTGGGCCGAGATCACACCATTACACTCCAACCTGGGCAACAAGAGCAAAACTCCATCTAAAAAAAAGGAAAATACACACAGTTGTCAAATGTTCATCACCAAATATGAAAAACTGTCATAATAGGGACCAGATTAACTTTTGATACCTACAGCATAGGTTACATGTAAACTAAACCAATAACACAAAAACACTAAATGTTGATTAAATTTTGGTTCTGTCTTCTGGATCAGGGATGATAAATAGGTTTCCTCTCAATTGCCAGTGGTCATTGTTTGGTGGCAGTTACTTACAGCCTGTGTTAAGAAGGATCCTAAGGGAGGTCCAGAGTAAGGTGCTGATGGATGACTTGGATTTCACAGAGTAGAAATTGGGATATTAAGAAAGGTCATTTTAGCAAAGGGGCTGGGCAAAGGCTCAGCCACATGGCCCATCCATGGAGACATCCACACCAAGCACCCTGGGAGCACTTGGTTCCTGACCCAAAAAAGATCATAAGCCTGAGGGTTAGGGTGCAGTCCCACAAGCAGCCGCTGGGAAATTTTAGTGAGAGTACGCCTGGAGGGCAGTGGTGGCCCACTGTGGTTCCCTGTCAGCTGTGATGGCAGGGAACACTGAGGAGAGTCAGTTGCAATGCAGTTCTGCAAGGTCACTGCGACCCCCTCCTGCCAGGGGCTCACTCTCCTCACCCAGGAGGGACAAGACTGTGCCTGCTTCATCAAGAAACTCAGTGTTCATTAAGGCTGTGATTCCCAGCCTTGCAGGCAGTGCCAACGTGGTAATCCCTTAAGCCCTTCACACATCTGTCTTATCCATCCTAGAGACTATCTAGATCCCAAGACCAGAGAAAGCCCAGGGACGTGGCACTGCAGCCCAGACCCCAAGAGGCTCGCACAACAGGGCTTAGATCTTGCCTTTGGCCTGTAGCCCCATTCATTCTCCTTCTTCTTATCTCCCACTACTCTCTCACCTGTAGGGGGATGTTTGACTCCAGCACTTGAATAAAATAAAAACTGACAGTGTAGAGCCATGTTCAGGGCTGAGCTACAAAGGATTCACGCAATTATCTTTGTCAGAATTCATTTTGTCAACGCCCCTCTCCTCCTCAGGTTGCACACTACTAATATCTTTGGGAAGTTTGAAGAGACTGAGAATAAAGTGAGGGAAATGCCAGCAACCTCTCCTGGGGAAAGTGGCTCCTGAGTGGAACAAACTCCAGAGTGGTACAAGAGGGGACAAAGGCAGTGTGAAGGCAGAGCAGCGATGAGAGAAAAGCCCTCAGGGAGAAGAGCCACAGAAAGTCCCTGAATCACAGTGGGGAAGGACCTTAGAGGCATCTGCTCAACCCCTGCCCTGATGTCAGACCCCACACTCAGTCCTGCAATTCAAGGACAGTGGCCCATCAGAGTTCAGACCACTTCAGCACTCGGTGGGTGTGGGCAGCCCCTATGATGTTCCTTCAGAGTCTGGCCTAAGAATTCCTAGAGAGACCATAGGTCCAAGCCTAGAACAGCCCAGGAAAGGGCAGCCCCATGTCTGAGTCAGCCACACACAGGTTATTCCAACCATTCCCCCATATCCTTCCCACAAGTGAGCACACGTGCACACACACACACCCTCCACCAATGGAGGATCTAGATGCTAACTATTCCTAAACCAGTGCATCCAGCTCGTACTTCTGCCCTGCACTCCAGGCCGGGGTGTCCAAGTCAATGGGCCATGACTCGTTGAATGGCTAATGGGCATCCCAAACTTAGCACCTGATCTTCTCCCCCAAACTCCTCTACACCTAGGCTTCCTCATCCCAGCTAAACACAACTCTGTCCTTTGAGTTGCTCGCACTAAAATCCTCAGAATCATTCTTACTTCCTCTATTTCAACCAAACCTCACATTAGATCTGTCAGCAAGTCCCATCAGCTCTGCGTTTTTCAAGATAAGTCCAAAGTCTGACCACTTCTCACACCTCCCCCGCCTCTACCCTGGTCCAGCCCCCACCCTCTCTCATCTGCATCACGTGCCATGGCTCACAGCCACCTGGGTGAGTCTGTGAACGTATCAGTCCAGTCACGCCACTCTTCTCAAGACCCCCAGTGTCTTCCCGTGTCACTCAGAGTAGCAGCAGGGCCCTCATATTGGTCTACAAGGCTATGCTGGATGCCATGGCATACCCTTTAGACTCCTCTTCAGGGATATAGAACTTATCCCCCCAGATGTTGGGAGTGGCACCAACCACCAGCCCACAGCCATCATCTCCTCAGGCACTGCCTCAACTAAAAGTCACGCCCCCTCTTCCAGGCAACCTGCACCCAGTGCTTGATCAACACAGGAGTATAAGGCCTGGCCATCTCACCCCAACTTAGGACGCCTGTGGAAGGTGAGCCTGTCTTCAGACCTCCGTGCAGGGTTGGCTGAGGCCTCCCTTGAGACTGTGTCACAGCTCAGCTTCCTCCTCTGCCTTGTCTGTTTCCCTTCCTTCTCCTTTCCTTTTTCTTTCCCTTGCCCCTTCCCTTTCCTTCCCTTCCCTTCCATAGGTATTGATCCCAAGAGAACTCCCTAATAAACCTTCTGCCCACTAATCTTCATCTCAGAGTCTACTTCCTAGGGAATGAAACCTGTGACAAAGACCCCACGTGGCCTGTCCCTCTTTCCCCTCTCTCACCTCGGCTTCCACCACTCCCCCCCCACTCACTCTGCTCCAGCCACACTGGCCTCCTTGCTGTTCCTTAGTGTGACAGGCATGCTCCACCCTCAGGGCCTTTGCCTGTGCTCCCCCTCTGCCTGGGAGCTCTCCCCACATGTCTCCACATGGCTCACTCCTCATCTCTTTCATGTCTTTACTCAGATATCAACTTCTCAGGGAGGCCTTCCTTGGCCATCCCATCTACAACTGCAATAGCCCTAACACTTCTATCCCCTTCCCTATTTAGTTGTCTTCTTAGCCGTCACCACCAGATGCATATACTGTGCTTTGTTCATTGTCTCCCCCAGTAGAGTGTAAGCTCCATGAGGGCAGGAATCTTTGTCTTTTGTTCAGTGTGGTGTCCTCAGTAACTAGTGTGTGACACATAATAGGTGCTCATTAGATATATGTTGAATAAATGAATTAGATTCAATGTTGTGAAATCCATCCTTTCAGTCATCCACCCATTGATCCATCTCTCCATTCTTCAAGCAGGTACTGAGCATCTTCTCTGGACACACCAGGCTAGGTATTGTGGGAAACTCACACACACACAAAAAAAAACCCCACAACCCTCTCTGTTAATGGTTTCATGGTCCAGGAAGAACAGGAACAGTACAAGGCTGAAAGGACTCAGAGGAGGAGAAGATCCTGCCACCTGGGAAATGAACCATGGGAGCCTTCCTAAAAGAGAACATGGAAGAACAGGGAGAATTCAGAGAGGGGGACATGGAGGGGGGACACCCAAGCCAAGGGAAGGATAGGATCAAAGGTGTGGATTTAAGTGTGTCGGAGGAGGACAGCTCAAAGGGCACAGAGCTTTGGAAAACACTGGGAAGGACTCCTGGGACGGTTAGAGAGGACAGCAGATGAAGACTTCAAACCTTTAACCTTTATCAGACAAATGGGGAATCCATAAAGTTATCCACGCAAAGGACTAATATGGTTACAAATACTCTACTTTACAGGCAGACAGGGCAGTCATCGAAGATGGCAGAGAAGTAACATCAGAAGTTGGGCTGCAGGGTCCAGAGAGCTGGCTCTAGTCCAGTGTCATCACCAACTGTGCAGGTGATATTTGGTGATACCAAACCACATTTCCTCCTTTTTGGCCCACTGGTACCTGTCATAGAACCCCAGAGTCACTGAGCTGCAGGGACCTCAGAGGTCATCTAGTCCAGGTTTCTAAACACCAGGCTGGGAAATCAATTTACTGAGCTGTGAGTGTTTTTAAAATGAAATAGAAGAGAAAGGACTATGTCAGAGAACATCACTTATAGTAAAGGTAAATTGCTTCGTAAAACTTTTGTTTCAGTTGTGTGTGTGTGTGTATGTATGTGTGTGTGTGTTGGTTTACAATATAAATCCATTTCTGTGGGTCACAGTGATAAATGTTTGAAAGCCACTGATTTAGTCCACTCCTTTTCCACTGTGTGAATTGCCTTTACAGAATTCTCAGTAAACTAGATGGCTGCTCTTGCCTGCCTCCAGGAAGAGGATGTGGACCACCTCCCAAGGCAAAAGCCCCTTCTTTGTTGGCTGCTCTGTGCCTACGAAGTATTTCCTCACACTGAGCTCAAATCTGCCTCTTGTCCTTCTTCCCCTTGGTCTTCTCTAGCTCTCTGAATATCTCCCCCAATAAATTCAATCCCATTTCAGATGATCGCATTAACAGAATTGAAGACAACTCTGCAGGACTCGTGACCACGTTCTTTCAAGGCTTCAGAGCTCATCTATTTCTATTGCCCGCCAGCACTCCTTCTCCAGGAAGCAAGATCTGAGTTTTTATTCCAGGCAACCACCTCAACTCCACTCACAATCAACATGGCTTGAGTGGGACTGACCCCAGCACCTGCTCCAGGGATGGCCAATGGGAGCATCATGGACACAGGGACAGGCTCCAGAGTGGACACATGATCCAAGCTGAGCCAATGAAAGACAGTCAGGGGCTTTCACTGAAACTATTAGAAAAAACAGTAGGCTGCTAAGATGGTAGACTATAATAAGCCCAAAATTGCAATGAACATCTTTACCAAAGCCTAGGGCAAATCTGCTATTAAATGAAAGCCAATGAAGAGAAAAGTAAAGAAAGAGGACAAAGAAAAAGAGAGAGAGAAGAAGAGATGTTGAAGTCCCAATCCTCAGTACCTGGAAATTGGGTCTTTATAGACATAATTAAGTTAAAATGAGGTCATTAGAGTAATCCCTAATCCAACATGACTGCCTTCATTATAAAACAGAGAAACTTGGACACAGAGACAGACACAGGAAGATGGGGTGGAGACACAAGGAAAATACCACGTAAATACAGAGGATTGCCTGGTGCACCTGTACGCCAAGCATGCCAAAGAATTCTGGCAAACCACCAGAAGCCAAGAGGAGGCAAGGAGGATCGATCCCTACAAATTCCAGGAGGAGCGTGGCCCTGCCAGCACCTTGATTTCAGACTTCCAGCTCCAGAACTGTATGAGACAATACATTCTGTTGTTCTAAGCCCCCCAGTTCATGGCACTTTGTTATGGAGGCCTAGGAAACACATCTAGTTGCTTACACTCAGCTAGTACCTGCTGTGTGCACCACACTGATCTAAGAACGTTACAAATATTCACTCACCTAATAGCCACTGCAGCCCTAGAAGGTGGTGCTACTTTTTCTAAGCGAGAAAACTGAGGCACAAAGATGTTAAGTCGCTCATCCAAGGTCACAGAGCTCGTAAGAGGTGAGGCCAGGCTCCAAGTCCAGGCAGTGCTGACTACTAGATAATATTGTCTCTCAAGAGACTGGGGTGTCCTGATGATGCTGGTAAGGCCCTAGAACTCACGGGTCCAATGTCAGTAATGGAGTCAATAAATATTCATTTTTGCTTCTGTTTTGGGGATTCAGGGGTTTTATTTTGGCTTTGGTTTTTGATTTTTTTTTTTTGAGACAGGTTCTCACTCTGTCACTCAGGCTGGAGTGCAGTGGCGTGCCCATGGCTCTGCATCCTCCCTTCCCAGATTCAAGTGATCCTTCAGCCTCAGCCTCCCAAGTAGCTGGGACCACAGGCACCCACCACACCTGGCCAATTTTTGTATATTTTGTACAGATTGGGTCTCACTGTGTTGCACAGGTGGGTCTCAAACTCCTGACCTCAAGTGATCCACCCCTCGGCCTCCAAAGTGCTGGGATTACAGGTATGAGCTACCACCCCACCCCACCCCGTGGGCATCCCAGCTCTGCGGACCTTGCTATACAGCGTATGTCTCAGGCGCTTCGTCATCCCACCCTCTCCACACCTCCCCTGGGTGCACTACCATTTGAGGATGTCCTTTAATTCTTGCCTGGTAACAAAGTTTCTTAAAAATGACACATGGGCTCTCTGGATGGTCCTCGGGGATCCCAAAGCAGAAAGTGGCTGGAAGGGGCAGCAGGGAGCCTGAAGGGAGTTTCCTGAAAAATTCATCAGAGAAAATCTCTCTCCCAAGTTTGAAGCAGAGATTAATTAATTAAAGGAAAGAGGAATGACAACAAACATATGAGAAGTTCATCTGTGACCTTAGGGAACTGGGCATCAACCAAGGCTTGGGGATTGACTGGGAGAGACGGAAGGAGGAAAGAGGGCGAGGAGGAGACCTCGTCGATGTCTCCCTCCACCACGTGCTCTCCAGGCCCTGTCAACCATTTCTCTACAAGCATCTCCCCAATCTGGCCCTTTATCTCCTATAAGAAATCTCGGGGCTGACCAAGTCCCACAAAAAGACAGTTCTAGTGCTCAAAGGGGAGGAAGATTTCCTGATGAGTAGAATTTTTCAGGCTGGAGCACCATGATTTTGTGCAAGAACACAAAATCGCATTCTGTAAAACCCAGAGGGCTGGAGAAGAGACACAGGGAACTCGCCATCAGCTTCCAACCCCCAGGCTCTGGAGGCAGCCCGTTTCAGGCCAAAAGATAAAAGTGTGATTAATAAATAATGGGTGGTAAATGTTTATAATTCAGGATCCCACACTGTCAGGATGCAACATGTTGAAGGAGGATTTGGAGAATTTCAGAGGCCTCTGATGGGAGGCAGTTTGGTGACACGGGCTGGCCTTAGTGTTGATGAGAGACAGGGTGAATGCATGACAAAGGAGAAAGAGGCAGGAGGTTGGGAGGGGAGACAGAAAACAGAAGCAATGGGGTGATGGGAAGAGAGGACAGGAGAGAAAACAGAAAGTGAAAGAGAAAGATAAGACAGGGAGGGGCTGGGATGGAACAGCTCCCAGGGCAGTGGGGGAGGGTGGGACTGCCCACCATGTATGGAGGCAGAGATGCCCAGACCAGAGAGGGGGCCCATCCAGCTGCATCATGGGGCATATAATGAGAGACCCTGGGCCTGTAGGAATAGCAGAGGGGGCCAGGAGGCCGACAGATGCCACTAATAAATGACTTGATAATCCTCATTAAAAAGAACTTCACAAATAGCTTAATTTGAATTTTCAATACTTGATAGATTTCAAACCCAGAACAATTATTTTTGATGTAAAGAATCAATACACAGTTTTCCGAACTGAATCCTAAGGAAACGGAAACACTTCCAACAGGGTTGCTAGGATTAAAACTCCTTCAAATGCCAAATAGACACTGACTTATCTCTTTTTAAACAACTTTTTTGTAAGGCAAAGGTTAGCATTGTAAGGAAAGGCAGGATGAAAATTAATCTCACGTACTGTGACCTCCTCAGGCTGGGTTTGAATTACATTTCCACATGGCCTGTGAAGATCTTTCATGTCTCTCGCTCCATTAGTTGGTGTACTTAGCAAAGGTCGGGTAATGAACAGGCATACTTTTCTAGCCCAGAACAAGATCCTGGCACACAGCCTTTTCCTGCCTTCCCTGGTGTGTTGGAGGTCACCGGTGTGGGCGTGAGTCATCTCTGCACGCTCCTCATCCTGAAGGTGCCTGCAGATGATGGACGTTAACTACCATTGTCGCCACAGTTCTGGGATGGCACAGGTCTCACATGCTTCCCCAGTGCTCTGGGGCCAGAGAGAATTTAGTGGAAATTCTCCAGTGTGTCTGTTTGAATTTTCCGCAGGGGAAATTCATGTGTGCCTTTCAGGGAACGGCTTCGTTTCAAGCAGCTCTGCCAGCTGAAGTCAAAAGAGGGAGGAGGAAGCAGAGGAGGACAAAGAAGAAGAAATGGCGAGAGAAGCCAGTGGAATAAGAAAGCTTCCCATCCCCAGACACTCAGAGCTTTCTGTCTGCTGGTCTCATCTGTGGTTCACATTCATGTGGGTCCCTGAGCTTCACGGTCCACTTTGCCCCATTTGTTTGCCTTCAGAGTAGGATCTGAATTCACCCCTTTCATAAGATGGCATTAGCTGAAAGAATAGGCAGAGCTTGCATTGGGTAATAACATGTGCTCTTATTCTTCTTCAGCAATGGAACCTCCCTGTTCTGGGGACATAGAGGGATGAACCAGGTCTGGCCTTGCCCCCAGGGAACTTACAACTGAGGGAAGGCAGATGTGTAAGTCATTGACTGGCACCCACAGGCATTGGGGATGCGGGCCATGCCTCTCCCTCCACACGCCTCCTGAGAGAACACAGCCCAGGCTTCCTGTGGGCAGAGAAGAATGTTCAACCTGTTTATGGAAAAGAATTCAATTTCTCTGTCCTGCTTTTCCTCCCTCTGCTGCTTCTATCTTAGAAGTCACCCAGCCATCTGTTGGGTTATGCTTCCTCCAGTCTCTTTCCCTAGTAGTTTGGAAGCTACACATTCTATTTCTGGTTGTTTAGTGCTGACTCTTTGAACACTTAAGCACATACTGAATGTTATACTTTTCAAAGACTGAAGAGAATGGGAATCTTTCCTATCGTGCTCCTTCCATTCCCTACACCCCAAATTTCTTTCCTAGGAGGGTCACCTGTCTTCAAACATACACAAAAAGCAGCTGGCTTTTTTTAAGATTATACTTGTGTAAAGGAGTAAGGAAGGTATGGATGAGAACCAAGAAGACTGCAGGGGGAAAAGCAAGGAGGGGGTTACTGAGCCCAAGGACAGGAAATGAATTGTGGATAGAGGAGTGTTGGGGAGCAATTGGAAAAACTCAGGCACAGTCTAAATGTCCAGGGGGCCAGACACCTTGCTGACCAGCCACCCAATCTTCAGGTCCCTTGCTCTCTGAGCCCTGGTCACCAGCAGCCCAGTGACTGAGTGAGGAGAAGCTCTCTTCAGGGTACCTCCCCACTGTGCCAGAGGGGTCCCCGCATGCAGTGAGGAGGGGCTCCGTGCTGTTCTTTGGGATCAAAGCTAGCACCCCAGAACAGCCAGGGCTGGAAAGGTGGGGTTGACATCAAAGATCCTCAGCTCTCTCCTCTCCATCCTCTGCCTCTCCTTTTTACTGGGCTAAGAATCTGCCAGTGGCAAGCCCTCCCAAGGGAAAGAGAAACCGTGAGATGGGATGTGAAATCAGACAACATTCAGAACCAGAGCCCGCAGCCATGGCAGATCCCCACCTCCCAAAGAGCCTTTCAGAGGATCTCCCCAAGTTTCCTCCCACCTTGCCAGCCTGTCTACTTATAATTATTATTTTTCCGGAACCAGCTATCAAAAAGGATATAGAATATTCCTCATTCTGTACCCAGGACCTAGAGTGACCTTTTGAAAATGTAAATTGGATCATATCCCTTCCCTGTGTAAAGTCTTTTGACTGCTTCCCATCTCCCTTAAAAGAAAATCCAAAGTCCTTACCGTGCCCTGCAGGGCTCTGTGTGGCCTGGCCGCTGTCTGCTTCTCCCACTGGATGGCGTGATGTTCTTGCCTGTTCTTGCCTAGCTCATCACGCTCCAGCCCTGCATGGCAGCCTCTCTGTTCCTTGGAACTGCTCGTCTGGTTCCCAGCTCACTCCCTCTGCACAAGAAGGTCCCTCCGCCAAGAACACTGTCTCTCTTCTTCTCTTGTCCTAGCTCACTCCTTCTCATCCATCAAATCTCAACCTCAATGTCACCCCCTCGGAGAAGCCTTCTCCAACCCCCCTTTTGAAATTAAGCACCACCACCCTATATATTTTCTTTACACGGCACTGTCTTTCTTTGCAGCACTTGCCTCAGTGCGTGATTACTTTTCCACGCACATGGCTTCCTTGTTTATTATCACTCTTGTCCCACCAGGCTGCAAGTTCCACTGAAAAGGGCCCTACTTCTTCCAGCACCTAGAACACGGCCCTGTACACAAAGGCTACTCAGTCATTATTTGTTAAGAGAACGAAAGAATTTATTAAGTAAACATTTAGTGAGCATTGCAAGGTTGTGGTGAAGATCAAGTGAGATAAATGATTATCACCATAAGCAGCCTCATTACTATTTGTACCTGCAATAAACTTGCAGACAATCGCATGGGCCAACCACCAGCCCATTTTGGGTTACTTCCAGCACAATCCGAACAATAGCCACCATGGAAAAGGTCAGGTTCCGCCACACTTTGCACAAAAAGAAGCATGTATACTCTGATCATTTGGATTAATCTCCGAACTTAGGTTTGATCTATTTTTGTCAAGCAAGCAAATATATATTGATATTTGCAAAGAGCCTCATGCATGCGGTGCCCACTAAAATATGGCTGCATTTTCCATAGTAATTGTCTCTAGAAGCTCATTCCCAGCTGCGCTGGCTCATTTAGCTAATCTGCAGTAAGTACAGTATTGATCCAAGCAGCAAGGGAGGAGCACATTAACCCGGCCCAAGGAAGGGTGATTACTTTGGCTGCACGGTCACTTCACAGACTTGGCTGAGATCTAAAAGCCATACTGAAATATCCTGGAAGTCAGCCCCCTACCCTCACCTCCCCGCCTCCCCTCCTGAGCAACACACACATTTGCACAGGCAGGGGATCTGAGCTGGTCACAAGGAGAGTGGCAGTGTGACAGCAGCATCTCAAGGAGACATTATCCCTCCCAGGAAAGGCTCTTGTCATTCATTCCTTCATTCATTCATAAGAGACGATATGTTACAAATGTGATAATGCCCAGCGCTCACTAAGATGAATCAATATTGATATTTTCATATGCTGCTTATGGAAATGGAAATCAGTAAAATTATTTGAAAAGCCAATTTAACAGAATGTATCAAAATGTTTCTATGATTTGACCCCATAATTCTACTTCTCTGAATGTATTCTTAGTAAATAGTCGGGGATGTGCAGTATTGCTTATAATAATTATAAATGTCCAAAATTAGGGACTGGTTAACTGACTAAGCTACTGTATATTTTTTCAGAGAATACTGTTTAGTCATTGAAAAGTATTTGTGATTTATCATATGGGGAAGGGACCGGGGACAATCAGCTTTCAAAATGGTGTGGATAATTTGTAGATCATTATCCCAAAAGGTTTAAAACTAAATTTGCAGCTAGGCATGGTGGTGCACACCTGTAGTCACAGCTACTCCAGAGGCTGAGGTGGGAGGATTGCTTGAGCCCAAGAGATTGAGGCTGCAGTGAGCCATGATCGAGCCACTGCACTCTAGCCTGGGTGACAGAGCAAGACCCTGTCTCAAGGAAAACAAACTAACTAACTAACTAAATTTGCTAATATACATAGAAAAACTACTGGGTTGATAAAAGAAAAGGTGGATGCACCGGAGAATGTTATATTATTCTCCATTCTTTCTGTGTTTGAAATATTTCACAATATTAAAAATGAAAAGAAAGATTGAAAAGATATATACCAAAATATTGACAGTGGATATAGGATTTCAGGCCATTTTAATTTTTCTCTGAAAGATTGTCTCAATTTTCCAGATTTTCTAATGTGAACTTGTATTCTTTTTAGGATCCAAAAAGAGAAAAAATAAAACTTCCTCTGCAACAAAGCAACATGGACACATAGTATCCAGTTGGTGAGTACCTGCCAAGCGCAGGGCCTGGGAAGCAGCCATGAAAGAGCCATGGGTGGGTCAGAACAGGCATTCCAGGCAGGAAGAACAGCTTGGATAAAGGCTGGAAGGTGGGAAAAAACGTTGTATGAACAAGTTGGTAAATCCTTGTTTGGCTGTCAGGACCCATGAAAGGTGTGGTGGGAGATCAGACTAGATGGGTTGGGAACACCCAGAAATCAGACAATTGGGAGCCATTAAAGAGGGCTGGGGAGGAACAACGGGAGTGTCGTGTCAGGAGGCTCTCTGTGTTAGCATGGTCCTGCAGGCAGGAGTAGCGGGTGGTTGGATGGGCTACACTACAGCCATGGTACACAGTGGAGAGGCTGGAAGGCGGTCGGGTGGGAGAGACGTGGGCTGAGCCAGGGCAGTGGCAGCAGGGCACCCAGGAAACATTAACAGATAATTCCCTGCCTGTTTCCTAAGACCTGGCACAGGCTCTCTGGAGTGATGGGAACAGCTCAGGCGGAGGTGCCAAACTGCCTGGGTTTGATCCTGGCTTCACCACTCACTAACTGTGTGACCATGGGCAAGTTACATAACCTCTCTGTGCCTCGGCGTTTTCATCTGCACAGTGGGGATACGAATAGGGGAGTGTCACAGAGCTGTTGTGAGGATCCAGTGAGTTAATGCACATGAAGCATCTGGTCCAGGGCCTAGAAGAGCGTTACAGCCCCGTTAGCCAGCATTGTTCCCTCTGACCTGAAGTCCACCCAAAGTGCCCTGAGAAGAGCATGCTGCCTGCAGGACCACCCGTATCTGCAAAAGGCACAAGCCCAGGCACACAGCGTGGGCTCTGCCTCTCTGATCCTGCCCAAGCAGTTATGAAAGAGTTAAAATGTTAACAAAGTCAAGATCAAGGAGAGACTGGAGGGATGTTGTAGAAGGTGCAGTGGCCCAGCCTCCAGTCTCAGCTTTGCCATTAACTCCCTGAATCAGAATCAGAAATCAGGCTGAGGATCACTGTCCTGGCACAGAATCTCGAGGCCCCTGGCTGATGATAGTGCATCTGGGCACGGCCTCCTCTTCCAGGACCAGGGCCACTTTTATGACTCCACCACCAGCCTGGGTCCAGGAAGTGAATGAGTGTGGCTTCTCTCGTCTAAAGGGACCTTTAACAGCAGCTGTCCTAGGCCAAGATCCATCTACTCATAAGGAAATACACAAAAACTCTAGTTACTCATCATATAACCTTGCACCCACCAATTCCTAATGCAAAGTGCAAGTGGCTTCTTTAAAAATTAAAGGGTTGAAGGCAGAGCTGCCTTTGGTCTAAGTGGGCAGGAGAGGTTGGTGGGAGCAGGCAGTCCCCAGCGGCCCTATCTCCTCTCCTGTTTCCAGATCCACAGAAGTGATAAACAGGCTCATTACAAGGCAAAGGATATGCACAATCAATCCACGCCTTTAGGGTTGGGCTACAATTTAAGGAGAGGAGATGAGAGGATAAATAAAAAGAACTATTTTCGAGAGAGCCATTTAAGCCCAGAGAGAGGCCATAATAACGTGCACACCAGCTCTGCTTAATTCGTCCCTGGCTCTCTCAAAATTGCCCCGAGATAATCAAAAGGAAGTGAAGAGGAACAACACAGTCTCCAATTCAGAAAAGGCTGTAGTAATTAGAACCTGAGGCCTGGACCCCACTGTCAGGCAGCGCGGTTGGTCACCACAGGGCCTCCCACTGTCTTCCAGTGGCAGAAGGCACTTCCGTTCTTCCTATCTCACCCTTAAGTCGGAAAGCATGGAACTGACACATCCACGACTGAATTTCTAGAATCATCTCTCAAAGAGATAAATGACTTCCTCCAGCCAGCATTGTCTGACCTGGGTCTGGGAATAGATAAATTCATTTTACTCGGGAGCTGGAGCTCCATTTTTCTCCTGGTGCCATCTATAATCCTATCTCTTTCAATGTTTGAGGCACGCAATGTGATGAATGTGCCCTCGGCATAGGGTGAGAGGTGAAACCTCACTGGGAAGATGGAGCAGCTGATCGTCCGGCCAACCCCATGTGACAACCTGCTCTCAGGGCATGTTGAGTTTGAGAAGATACCATCTCACGCCAGTAGAATGGTGATGATTAAAAAGTCAGGAAACAACAGATGCTGGAGAGGATATGGAAAAATAGGAATGCTTTTACACTGTTGGTGGGAGTGTAAATTAGTTCAACCATTGTGGAAGACAGTGTGGCAATTCCTCAAGGATCTAGAACTGGAAATACCATTTGACCCAGCAATACCATTACTGGGTATATACCCAAAGGATTATAAATTATTCTACTATAAAGACACATGCACACTTATGTTTATTGCGGAACTATTCACAATAGCAAAGACTTGGAACCAACCCAAATGCCCATCAGTGATAGACTGGATAAAGAAAATGTGGCACATATATACCACGGAATACTATGTAGCCATAAAAAAGGATGAGTTCATGTCCTTTGCAGGGACATGGATGAAGGTGGAAACCATCATTCTTAGCAAACTATCACAAGAACAGAAAACCAAACACTGCATGTTCTCACTCACAAGTGGGAGTTGAACAATGAGAACATATGGACATAGGGTGGGGAACACCACACACTGGGGCCTGTTGGAGGGTTGGGGGACTAGTGGAGGGATGGCATTAGAAGAAATACCTAATGTCGGTGACTGGTTGATGGGTGCAGCAAACCACTATGGCATGTGTATACCTATGAAACAAAACTGCACGTTCTGCACAAGTACTCCAGAACTTAAAGCATAATAATAAGAAGAAGAAGAAGAAGAAGCCACCACACAGATACGTCCCCTGGAAGAACCATATTTTGTTCCAAGCAGGAATTCCTTCCTCTTCCTGCCAGGCTTCTCTTTACCTGGCTGTGGACAAGCCTCAAAGAATGGCAGGGCCCCTTCCACGTCCCCAGCAGCAGGAGATGAAGGCTGGCTGGAATCAGAGGAAGACAGAACAGGCAACCTGATCTCCACCAAACCGTCCAAACCCTCAGCTCCTGAAGCTACAGGGGCCTAGAGAAAGATTCCCTATTGATAGTAATTCTTCTGGGGGATTTTCACATAGCAAGACCACAAAGTCTCCTCACTGCCCTTCCAGGCTGATGAATCAAGGTCACCCAAACTCCATAAGCTTCACTTTCCCCATTCATAAAGAAGGGACCTTAATTCCTACCCTGCAAGGATTCAGAGGACCAAGAATATACACCGTTAAGATGTAAGGGTCATCACTATTCTGTCCTAACCCAGTCAAATCAAAGCAGAGACCCTGATTCAGTGTGCCTCAGTCAAAGCTCCCCATGAGCATCATCAGGAGATAGATGGATGATAGATAGATAGATGATAGATAGATAGATAGATAGATAGATAGATAGATAGATAGATAGATGATAGATGATAGATAGATGACATATAGATAGATAGATGACAGATAGATAGATAGATGATAGATGATTGATAGATAGATGATAGATAGATAGATAGATGATAGATGATAGATAGATAATAGATGATAGATAGATAATAGATAGATAGATGATAGATGATAGATAGATGATAGATAGATGATAGATAGATAGATGATAGATAGATAGATAGATAGATAGATAGATAGATAGATAGATGACGGATAGATAGATAGATAGATAGATAGATAGATAGATAGATAGATGATAGATAGATCATGATGCCCAGGCCCCGGCCGGGACCAATTACATCTCATCTCTGCCGGTGGAGCTGGCATCAGTATTTTTCAATGCGCAGCCAAGACAAGAAGCTCTGGCCCAGTTTTCTCACTCACCCATTCCTTTCTTCAGAACCCAAGATCAGCTCCTTGTCAGCCACCAAATGGTTAACACAATCGGGTTCAGTGGGCTCTGGGGCAGCCCCCGCAGTGACCTTCACAAGCAGAGGCAAGAGAATGATGACACCTGGTCACGACTCGTCAGTAGGGATACTGGTTTGAAGCAAAGTCAATGACGACAACAAAGCAGTTGTTTTTGAGCCCATACTGAGTGCTGGGCACCGTGCTGAGTGCTTGATGTGCATGGTGTTTCCTTTCATCCTCATTTTAACCCTCGAGGTGGCACCGATGGGAAAGCAACTTTAGTGATGAGAGCACGGAGGCTTAGAGGGGTCAACAGCTGTCCATGGATACATGGATCCTATGTGGCAGAAGATTTCACCTATGGCCCCACAGCAGGGACACATTCATCACCTCACCTCCCTGAGTGTAACCTCATCTTAGTCAAGCAGAGGGCACAGGGAACCCAGCCTAGAAGGCAGGAGGCGGCTCCAGCTTTGAAGTAGCTCTGGCAGAGCAGGAAGAGCTCATGCTCAGCTGAGTCAGGTGTAGGTCCATGCCCATGCTCTGAATCACTCCTGGCTGCTGGCTTTCAGCACATGGCGGCAAAATAAAGCAAGCTCACAGAATGGTGACCCATTTGGATGGCAAGGGCCAGACCCCAGAGACCAAGATCTTAACAATTCTAATACACAGACTCAGGCAGAGATTAAGTTGTAGAGGCTCCTCCCCATCAGTCAGTCAAGCTTGCCCCACGGAAAGTTGCATGTAATGTGTCCATGTGTGTATGCAGGGAGCTGTCCAAGGTCACTCACCAGTTACAGATAGAAATCTGTCTGTAGTCTCAGGAAGTGCAATGCTCCTTTTCTTAAAATGTGGCACTGCAGGAACCTTTGGCTAAGGACAGGTTCTCCCCTGGGTAAACAATCCTGCTGGTCCAATTCGGTCCCTGGACTGTTGGCCTGGATCAGCCTCACGGCTGCATGGTAGATGTGATGGCTTGGCACTCAGTATCCTTTCCACCCTCCTTCCAGTGGGCTGTCCTGTACCATAGAGTCAAGAAGACCCAAAAGTACATTTCTCAGATGCCCTGGCAGGTAAAATGTGATTTGGGTCCAGCCAATCAGATGCACTTGAGTAAGTGCCTTCGGAGGTGAAGGTGAGGCAGGAGCTGTGCTGCCTCTGCTTTGCTCCTTCGGCTTGTGCAGAGGTATCTGCAGAAGTTCCAGTAGGTCAAGAAGCAGAGCCCTGGGCATCATTGTTTTACTGTTGTGAATCTTGCTGGTGACTGCTTCTGGATTCCCCTACTTCCCTGATTGTGGCAGAGGCGGGGCTCCTCTGGCCAGCCAATTCTGCAGTGTTGTTCTGTGTGTCATTTTTGAAGACCTAGCTGAGACCCTGCTTCTCTCACCCCTCTATGATTCTGTAAGCACCTAATCCCCTTTCTTAAACTCCTTTTTTCCTTAAACAACTAAAGTTATGTCTATTATCTGCAACTAAATGAACTGTGATTCACATATGTGCATTCCCACCAACTTACCTGACCTCAAGAGTGGGACCCAGATGAATAAGGGAGACAGCACTGCCCTGAACCAGTAACCAGAGATGAACACTTCTGCCTCTAGCCCACAGGAGCACCTGAGTGAGTCACTTGCCTCACTTGAGCCCCTGTCTCCACATCTGTGCAGTTAAGACAGCCATGCAGTCCATACCCATAGGGCTGTCAGCAAACACTCACTGGACCAGGTCCTTCAGATGCTTTGAGCAAGGAGGGGGGCTGCAAATAGGGAAATGGTCCTGGTGATGATTTTACCATACAGTGGGTCACAGAGGAGGCACAGGACCTGCAGTCCAAGAAGCATTCTAGCAGGAGTCCACACTGACAGGCTGGGGGACGTACGGTGGGAGAACCAACCAGAGCAAAGACCTAAATGTGTCCAAGAGTCTTGGGAATTTGGGAAATGGTAAAGTGGAGGGCAGGATGAGGGCTGTGCTGCATCAGGAAGTGTCTCAGGAGGGCAGGGCCAGGCTGGGAACTCAGGCTTTCTCCTGAGGGTTTCATGAAGGAGCAACAGTGGCAATAGGCCAACTCCACATCTACCAGCCTCCCAGATCATGCACTTCACAGTCGTAGTACCCAACTTACTAGGTTTTTCAACATCCACAGCCAACCTGTGAGGTGGGAAAGCAAGTCCCATTTGTCCCATTTTACAGATGAGGATGCTGAGGCTCAGAGGTAGGAAGCTGATCCAAGGTCACACAGGGGGCACATGGTGGGGAAGGAAGTGGGCCAGGCTGGCCCTCCCCTGATGCTCAGTCCCGTTCTTCTCCACCAAGCCCTTGTCAGTTCTGCAGGGCCCAGTTCATGGGGAGGAGCTGAACAGGCTGATGGAGCAACTGCTCTCACCTGGTTGGTTTCAGGCACACAGAGACCTGAGTTCAATGCTGAAGAAGGGGCCTGGACTTCTGCACAAAGACCCGAAGCCCTGGAGTGAGAGCAGTGGAGGCTCTGCCCACTCCCAACCCCAAAGTCCTGCCAGTCTCAGGATTTTAGGAAAAAGGACATGGGACCTACGGGTAGAAGGCTGATCCTAACTCTGTCACTGACCTTGGGGAGGGCTCCCACCTCACTGAGTCTCAGCTTGCTTGTCAGGAAAATGGGGATAATAAACCTTGCTTTTGTTACTTTCACGGTTTCTGGAGAAACAAAAGTGATAGGAGAAGGGACAGAGAAGCCCCTGGTCACCCGTAAGACCCAGTTGTCTGGGGGTCTTCACTTGAGGCCTGGGGCAAGAGGGGTGGGGGCACACTTTTCTCTCCTGCCCCTTGGTTCCCATCTCTAATTGGTGCCCCCTTCCCCCTCTGCCCAGCCTGTGGGGCAGCTCCCTGACATCTCTTTCCTCTCTTTGTCTTTGTCCTTCCTCGGGTCCCTTCTCTGAAGAATCAGGGGTGGGACCCAGGGTCATGGATGCAGAGACAGTGGGAGGAAAGACCTTCAGCAGCCAAGACTCCCTCCTGCTCTCTGGAAGACAGAACCTGAGACCCCCAGGAGCTAGGTTTGGTCACAATCTTGCGTGGCCAAGGTGCTCATCCTTTTGTTTCTAGCATCTTAACGCAGTGCAGTCACCGCTGCCATCCCACCATCAGCCCTGTGACGAGTTCCATCCCATTAACTCCTCCATATCACCATGGCAACACTGGCTCCCGACTCTCCCAAAGATAGGAGATAGGCATGCCACTGACACCAGGGTGGGACTGTGCTCCATCCACAGTTATGCAGGGACGGGCAGAGATCTCAACGCATTCACAGTTGTGGGAGCCACATTGCCTGAGCTCCTACTCTGCATCCAGCACAGCCCCCGCCTCCAGAAACAACCCCTCACCTAAGATACCCACGGTCACTGAGTGTGTTAGCACAGGGCTTTCAGCTTACTTTAGGTTAAGTTTCTCCATGACCACTTGCCCGCCCTTTCTCTGCATGGCACTGAAATCTAAGGTGCAAGGCAGTCCTGGAGTTTATCTAGTAATTGTATACAACAGTTGTACATTTATATTTTCTCAGGATTCCCCAGTGTAAACCTCTAAAGTGTATGGGGTGGCTTCCCTCACTTTATAGAAGAAATGAAAGCCTGGAGAGGTTAACATGTCCGGGGTCACATTGCCTTTAAGTGGAAGACTATTTGAATTCAGGGCTGTTGTTTACTTGGTATAGTTAGCATTTATGTAGTTCTTCTAATATGCCAGGCACTGTCTGTCCTTGATGCACATTAACTCTTTTAATCTTCATATTAACTCTATGAGGTAGGTACTATCAATAGCTCCACCTTACAGATGAGGAAACGGAAGCCCAGACAGGTTACGTAAATTGCCCAGAGTCACACAGAAAGAGATGGAGCATGGACTCAAGGCCAGGCAGTCTGGCTCCTGAGTTTGTGTCCAGAACTGTAATACTATGCTTGATTATAATTCTAGGGCTCCTCACTCCCAGCCACACCCCATCCCACACTGAAGTCAAGCAACTGACCACCTGGCCATCTCTCCAATAGCCACACCTGGCTCTCACTGAACTGGCTGGCCTTTCTCTCAAAAGAACTAACTGGCTAGTTTTGAGGATTTTATCTCCCCAACCAGTCTGCTGCGTTCTTTTCCAATTTCCCTAGTTCTCAAAGTGATCTCGCATTTCCACTCATCTCACTGGGCTTTAAAATGCTCCCACTTGGAGCAACAGCCGGGAATTGTCTTCTTTCAGAAAGAAGAGCCTTCCAGTGCCCTCACAAGGGAAGTCCCTCTTGTCCTCCTACACTCAGCCTGTCTCCAAAGACCATTAATGCAATCACTTAACAAGAGGCTGGCTCTAATAGAAAGAAAGAGGAGGAGCATTGTTAGTGGTTTGAAGGGGAGAAGAAATCATAAAATCCATCAAACCTGTATTTGTCTCATTAAAAGTGTTTCTAATTTATAATGTCCTGGAATGCAGATGCCACCCAGCTGTGCGGGCCTGGTAGTACTGCCTGGCACACCACCCCCCCACACTCCTGGGCCCCCTCTCCCACCTCGCTGGGACTGCCATCAATTTCTGCTCATCAGCTGCACTTACAGTAAATGGATTCATTTGTGGCAATGGGAGCTGAGAGACAAAGGTGACAATATAATTAAGGTTTTTAATTCTATGCCTGAACAGTTAAGTCCAGAACTCATGATAATTAGCGGGCTGTAATGAAAGATCTTTAATCGTTATTTTCCCTTTGTTTCCTATAATTGTTCATTTTGGCCAGCTACATTTGTCCTTTCATTTGATTCTGGCTGCACAGTTCTATGTCACTTTCATTATTCCTGTAAACTCTAAAGAAAACATGTTGTGGGGCTGGTCATTTACAAAGTCGCAGGCGAGATGGCCTAGGGAGCTCATCCATGCAGATCTGCTGGTGGGGGGCGTGGCTACTTTCTGGAGGAGAGGAAAACTGGGCTCCAGAAATCCACAGGACTGGGGATGTGTCTACAGAAAAGCAAGCACTCACAGGAGAAGGAGAAAGCAACAAGCCCTTCACAGCTAAAACTGTCCCCACCAGTTGGTTTGCAAACTGGTTCTCAGAGAGATGATTGTTACTACACAAGTTCTCCATTCTCAAATGTATGTATTGTTTTTTCACATGTTGGTGTTCCTGTTACAATGTATCTTATAATTGGTGTGTATGTTTAATGTCATGTCTATCTTTTGTATGTCCTGAAAAGTTGTCAATGAATTGACAGTGTTTCCTACAGTTGATGGCACCTTAGAGTTGATAAATCATGATGAAGATACCATCCATACAAGTAACTTATTGAGGACCTACTACATCCCTGCTTTCATGGTCTCTACAGCCTGGAGGACCATCAACTCAGCCTCCTCTCCTATCACTGCTGGGTGGCCAGACAGGACATTTTTCACTTGCTATGAACTGCTTGAACTCTGATTCAACTATGGATTCAGGGAGTCAGATTTCTTATAGGCAAGTGCCTCTCAGGAACCAGAAAACGAAAGCAAGAAGGCTGGGGGCTTCTAGCAAGGAAATGGCAGAACCCAGGCATGCAAGTTCTGCCTCACTGCTGCCCAGGACTGGAGAAGGGTTCAGCTGGGAAAATTAGGATTGTGATAGAAAAGGAAAATCACTCTGGGACAGATTATAGGGAATGCACTGGGATGTGTGGGACACCTGGGCAGACCTATGTGGCTTGTGAGACATCCCATGCATTCCCCCCTCCCTCCATGCCTTCTCTCAGTCCTGAAAGTTGTTTGCCCAAGGCCACACTCAAGCTCATATATTTCTGGAGAGAATAAGGGATAATCTGTGCCTCTTCTGATGTACTGCCCTTCAACTCAAGGTTCTGGGTGTTGCCTCATCTCAAATTGCCTCTAACTGCCATAAAGAGGAAAATTCAGCCACCTCAACAGAAATCTTCTTGCTCTTGATCAGAGATCATGCCAGCACTTTGGGAGACCCAGGCGGGTAGATCACCTGGGGTCAGGAGTTGAGACCAGCCTGGCCAACATGGTGAAACCCGTCTCTACTAAAAATACAAAAATTAGCTGGGCGTGGTGGCACACGCCTGTGATCCCAGGCTGAGGGAGGAGAGTCACTTGAACTTGGGAGGTGGAGGTTGCAATGAGCCGAGATCACGCCCCTGCACTCCAGCCTGGGAGCTCTACACACAAAGTCAGAGAAATTATTTAAAAATCACATGGCGCTTCCCTGTAAAAATATTCAGTGGCTTCCCAGTATCCCGAGAAAAAAACCATCTAAACTCCTATTATAAAAACAGTCGAAGGAGTTCTGCACAGCTTGCTCTCCTCTGCTCTCACCTTGGGCCTCCCCATCTAGCCCGGCTGCTTGGCCCCACATGCAGTACACTCATCTTAGCTTTGGGGACTTCTCTCACGTTGTTCCCTCAGCGTGGAGACTTCTCCAACCGCCAACGGTGCACTGCTCTCTAGTTCAGCTCAAATGTCACTTTCCCAGTAGTGCTACCTGAATTATGCCCCATTATTTTGTTTCTTGACACACTTATTCAATGTGTAATTATAGAGGAGACTGCAGGTTTGTTTACTGTGTTTCCACCCACAGACGGTGAGGCCCATGAGGAGAGAGTCTGAAGGTGTATCCTCAGAGCCCAGACCATTCACATAGATCACCGTGTATCTTCAAGTCTGCATTCTGAAAACTCCCGTGTCACTAAAAGTATTATAAAATAAATGCATTATGCGAAGGAAACAGAAAGGAAGGGAAGAGAAGAGAAAGGAAAAAGGAGGGAGGGAGGGAGGAAAGAAGGAAGGAAGGGAGGGAGGGAGAGAGGGAGGGAGGGAAGGAGGGAGGGAGGGAGGAAAAGAAAAAGCAAAAAAGAGCCTAGACCAGTGCCTGGTATAGGAAGCACTGAATCCATTTTGTTAAACCAGAGCTAACCCTTGAAGTCCTCTGCCTAGATGACAAGGAATCTGCCAGGCGCGGTGGCTCATGCTAGCACTTTGAGACACCCAGGCGGGTAGATCACCTGAGGTCACGAGTTCGAGACCAGCCTGGCCAACATGGTGAAATCCGTCTCTACTAAAAATACAAAAATTAGCTGGGCGTGGTGGCACGCGCCTGTGATCCCAGCTACTCGGGAGGCTAAGGCAGGAGAGTCGCTTGAACCCGGGAGGTGGAGGTTGCAGTGAGCCAAGATCACGCCACGCACTCCAGCCTGGGAGTCAAGACCGAAACTCCGGCTCAAAAAAAAAAAAAAAAAAAAAAAAAGAGGAACCTGAGGCAATGGAGGCCCCCTGAAGGATGAGGTCTGGTGCTGTCACACAGGAAGGCAGCTGATGAAGGCGCAGCCCAGAGCCCTTCGGGGGCCTCTCAGGCCACCAAGCAGCCCGGCAGACCCCAGAGTTCGTCTCTGGGACACCCGGGTCATGCACGGGGAGGGGCGGGGCTTCCTCCGCGGGGGCGGTACCCCGGCCCAGTTCCAGGGGCGGGCTCTTCCTCAGAGCGCCTCCTCATTGGCTATCCACTCGCCCAATGAGGTTCCACCTCTCGGAGGTAGACGCTCTACCCACGTGGGCCCCTCTCTATAGTCCCACTTCCTCCCGCCCGGAGTCTCCGGGCAACCACAACGTGTTACCCGTGAAGCTGAGGCAACCTCTGGTCGCCAGCGCACGCTCTCGGCCTGCTCTCTTCCTGCTCGAGCCCCTTATGCACAGAAAGGCTCATTCCTCGCCGAAGAGCAGGTTCATCCATTAATTCAGTCAACCATCACGCAACACCTACTGTGTGCCTGACTTTGTGCAGGCGCTGGGGGCACAGAAGGTGATCCGGTTTCTTTCTGTCGTTCTCTCTTACTCTCTTAGAACCATCTCAGGCACAGCCTGGACTTAGTGACCTCCAAGTGTGGGACATTCTTGTTTGCTCAGACGTCCCTCCTAGACATCTCCAGTCCTCCTGGATGCTTGTCCCACAGTTCCCCTCCAGCACGACGTGAGTCATTCGTTTATTTACTCAAAAAAAAATATTTAGCGATCACCTACTAGAAGCCGACACTGTTGTAGGTTCTGGAGATAGCACTGTGAACATGGCAGATGGAATTCCTACTCTCTTATATGCTGGTTGAGCAAAGACAAAAAACAAATAAATGATGAATGTAATTGTTTGCCATGCAGTGATCACTGCTGTGAGGAATGAAAGCCAGGCCCCACGGAGGAGACGACGTTTCCGCAGATGGCTCTGGTCGGAGAAACATCAGTTCTCCCCACACCTGTTCCTCCTCTTTCTGTCAGTGGCGTCTCCAGTCTCTCTTGACCAGAAAACCTGGAGTCCCCAGCTCTTCCCCAGCCCAGCCCTGTGAACTCCATCCCATGTCCCTCTCGCACCGGCCCCCTCCCTGCATGCCTTCCCGTCCTTCCCACCTCGTTTCTTCCCTCCCTTCCTCTTGTCTCATTCCTGTCCCCTTCTAACCCATCTTCGCCCGCCGCTGCCAAAGTCGCCTCCCATCCATAGCTGCTTAAAGACTTGCGGTGGTGACCAGGTGCTCTCGACAGAAATTGCATAATTCCAGCTTGATAATCAGTGTCCTCCACAATCTTGTCCTAACCAGCCCCCCAATCTTATCTTTCATGACAATGTTTTGCACCCCCAGCATGCCACAGCGTTTATCTCCTCTGGCCCCCTGCTCACCACTAGTTTCCTCGTCCGGAAGGCCCTCCTCCACCCTTGGTGGCTAAGTGCCGGCTTTTTCTCCGAAACTCCCTCACACGCGCACACACACACCACATAACACACACCACAGCACACACACGCCACTCACACACATCACTCACACACCATTCACACACACCACTTGCACACCATTCACACCACTCACACACCACTTACACACACCACACACACTACATACACCACAGCACACAGCACAGCACACACACCACTCACACACACATCACACACACCATAGCACACACCACTCACACACGCCACACACACCACAGCACATACACACCACTCACACACCACTCACACACGATTCACACACACCACACACACCACTCACACCACAGCACTCACCACAGCACACACACCACAGCACACACCACTCACACACACAACAGCACACACGCACCACGCGCACACCACAGAGCACACACCACTCACACCACACTACTCACACACACCACACCACTTGCCACAGCACACACAGACCTCTCACACCGTGACACACACACCGCAGTGCACACAACCAGTCACACACCACACACACTTCACTGCTCACACACACCACTCATACAACACACACACCACAGCACACATGCACTACACGCACACCACTCACACCACGGCATGCACACACCATCCACACACACCACACGCACACCACTCACACTATGGCATGCACACACCATCCACACACACCACACACCCATCACGGCATGCACACACCATCCACACACACCACACACACCACTCACACATACCACTTACACACCACACACACACTATTCACACACACTACACATACACACCACTTACACACACCACACACACACCACTCACACACCACGTACACACTCTTCACACACACAGCACACACACGCAACACTCACACACACCACACACACCACTCATACCACACACACACCACTCACACACCACACACACCACTCACACATACCACTCACACACCACACACACCACAGCACACATACGAACAACACTTACACCACACACACCACTCACACACCACGCACACACACTTCACACACCACTCACACATACCACAGCACACACACCACACATACCACACACACACCACTCATACACACCATTCACACCACCCACACACCATTCACACATACCACAGCGCACACACACACTCTTACACACACCTCACACACACCACTCACACACCACAGCACACACACACCTCTTACACCATTCACACACCACACACACCATTCACACTCTACTCACATCACTCACACCCCACTCACACCACACACCACTCACCACACACACCACTCACACACCACAGCACACACACCACACACCACAGCATGCACGCACTACATGGACCACTCACACACAAAACAGACACACCCCACTCACACACACCACATACACTACAGCACACACCATTCACACACATCACACCACACACACAACTCACACACCACATACACAACCACACACATCACACACACCACATACACAACCACACACGACACACACACCACATACACAACCACACACGACACACACACACACCACTCACACACCACATACACCACAGCACACACACCACATAAACACACTGCACACCGCACATCACTCACACATGACACTCACACCACACACCACTCACAACACACATACCACATACACCACACTACACACAAACACATCACGTGCAAAGACAACACACACACGACTCACCACACATACACCACATCATACATGCACACACACCACACATACACCACATCACACATACACACACACCACACATACACCACATCACACATACACACACACCACACATACACCACATCACACATACACACCACACATATGCCACATCACACATACACACACACCACACATACACCACATCACACATACACACACACCACACATACACCACATCACACATACACACCACACATATGCCACATCACACATGCACACACACCACACATACACCACATCACACATACACACACACCACACATACACCACATCACACATACACACCACACATATGCCACATCACACATACACACACACCACACATACACCACATCACACATACACACACACCACACACCACACATATGCCACATCACACATACACACACACCACACATACACCACATCACACATACACACACACCACACATACACCACATCACACATACACACACACCACACATATGCCACATCACACATACACACACACCACACATACACCACATCACACATACACACACACCACACATATGCCACATCACACACACACCATACACAAACACACCCCCCACACACCACACAAATATAGCACACAACTGTACACACCACACAGCTGTCATTGTGGTCCTCCTTCCTCCAAGGTCCTCAGCGCCTTACCTACAGCTCTCTTGACCCAGCAGATGCTGAGCTGCTTCAGGACAGCAGCATTTCCCAGCACATGTGGCCCCCTGAGGCAGTGCCACAGAAGGGAGTGACTGAGTGCATGTTGACCCTGTGACCTTAAACAGTTTAAGCCCTCTGTGCCTCAGTTTCCCCATGTGTAAAATGAGGACTAACTGGGTGGATATATATGAATACTTAAAACAGTGCTTGACAGTCCTGCTGACTGTGAAGGTGACCGTAACTAGCCCTGGGTAGGGGAGTCAGAGAGACGGGGCGGAAGCAGATGCCAGCTCAGATCTCAGGGAGGGCCTCGGGGTCGACCCCCTCCAGGTCAGCCAAGTCAGTCTCTCCCAGGTCTCCCCTCCTGCCTGACAGGCTGGTAGGACCTGGGAGGAGACCCAGCTGGATGCTCTCCTCCCCCAAAGAACGCTGGGGAGATGCCTATCCATATACATTACACAAACACCACGCACACACACACACCTGCCTCCATCCTGTGACTGAGCCCTGTTCCTCCACTCCCAGCAGCTGCCACCAGGGAAGGTGAGTCCTCAAGGTCACCCGACAGGCGCTGGGCCGCTGGGCACCAGGCGTTGTCCTCGGCTGCTGGGGTTCCGAGGGAGCTGGCCATCATGATCTTCCAGGCGCCTGGAGAGCTTATGGCCACCCTGATGGGCTGTGTGGGGCGAGAGTCAGGCCTTCTCCCTCCCAGGATGGATGGGGTCCATTTGCCAGCACACTGAGAAGTCGGGAGCTCACAGTCACCTTGAGCAAGGCCCTCCTCACCTGAGCAGCGCATTCCTCACTGGAGATGGCAGAAGTGCTCACGTCGCTGCCTGCCCCTGTCTGCATGACACTAGCCTGCCACAAAGAGACTTCAAGGTCCTCTGTAATCCCCACAGAGGAACCTAGGCCTCCCTCCCGGCTCCAGAGGAAAATTTGGGGAGTCCCATTGCCTCCCTATGCCCCCACTTCCCCCCTTGTGAAATGGTAGTACACCCCAGCCTGACTCCCTCCTGCACAGTGTTGCAGGAGACGGGCTAGGGAGAGGGATGGGTGGGGAATGGAGACTACTCTCTCTATGCTCATCTCCCGGGAGGTAGGTGTCAGACCCCCTGAACCTGACCCCCATCCCAGGTGGTCCTGCTCCAGAGGACAGAGAGGGAGGGGTTTCAACCCTGCAGTTCCCCCAACCCCAGCTTCAAGCTGTTTGCCTGCAGCTACTCAGCAGGTAAACAACAATCCTTTGCAATTCCTTTTTTTTTAATCTTTTTTATTTTTTTTGAGACAGAGTTTCACTCTTGTTGCCCAGGCTGGAGTACAGTTGCTTGACGTCGGCTCACTGCCATCTCCGTCTCCCAGGTTCAATTGACTCTCCTGCCTCCACCTCCCGAGTAGCTGGGATTACAGGCGCCTGCCACCACGCCTGGCTAATTTTTGTATTTTTAGTAGAGATGGAGTTTCACCATGTTGGTCAGGCTGGTCTTGAACTCCTGACCTCAGGTGATCCACCTCAGCCTCCCAAAGTGCTGGGATTGCAGGCGTGAGCCACCATGCCCAGCAGTCTTTTGCAGTTTCTTCAATGTGTTGATCCCAACAGGAAGACAAGATGATGACAAAGGTCCCGGGAGTGACATGTAACTGAGCACCTCTGTATGCCACGTGCTTTCCAGATAAAGCTTGCTGGAGCCTCACAGCTGCTGTAGGAGCAGCATCGCTATTGCCCCACTTTACAGATAAGAAAACAGAGGCCCAGAGAGGTGACATGATTTCTCCAAGGGCACACAGCTTCTGAATGGTGGGACTGAGATTGAAACCCAGGTCGCTGTGGTTTTGGTGATGATCTCCACCGCCTTGGGCTTGTCCCCTGCCCTCAGGACACTCATTCCAGAAGTCACCTCGGACAGATCCAAGTAAAAGTGCCAAGAACCCCAAGCGAAGAGCTCCTCCTCTCATCATAGTCCTGAAGGCAGAAGTTAGTTGAGGGTCTCAAATGCGTCGCTTCAGCCCCTCCCCGAAGCTCACTCACAACCCACAGAATAAGCATAAAACTGGCCTTGGTGTGGGGGTGTGGGGGCACAAACACGTATAGAAGTCAAGGCAGGCTCCAGGCTATCCCCTACACTCCCCCACCAAGCAGAACCACTGCCCTCATTCCCACTGCCACCCGCCCTCTCCTCCCTGGCCTCCCGACCTCCAGTCTGTCTTACTAGACGCGGCTTCCTAAAACCACACTGGGTCATGGCACTGCTCAGCGGCTCCAGAGAAAATCCAGAGTCCTTACCTTGGCACTCAAGGCCTTTACAATCTCCAGCACGCCCCCTACCATGGCTCTGGATCCCACTCACCCCATCTCTTTCCTGCCGCCAAGGCTTTTGCTGATGCTGTTCCTTCCACCCGGCATGCCTGTCCTCTCCCCGCTGTCACCTTACCAGGCTGCCCTGACCTAGGCTGGTGCTCTGTAGGCATCCATGGTGCTCTTAGCCCTGCACTCACGACATGACTTGGCTATCATCTGCCCCGCTACACTCCACTTGCCCCTGCAGATGCAGAGACTGTGGCTCATCCACCCCTGTGTTCCCAGTGCAGGACAGGGCCTGGCCCAGGTCAGGAAATGTGTGTGCTTGGAATTAGTGAAGGAAGACAGCCAGGCCAGAGGCAGCAGGACCCCACCCTGCCGGACCTTCCAGTCCTTCAACAAACATCTCATGAACCCCTTCCTGTGCTAGACCCTAGAATCGACCCTGAGGTCGATCCCATCTCAAGGCTGCTCACAGGCTTCCAAGGAGCCCACAGGTTACAGTGGTTGAAAGCACAGGTTCAAATCCTGTCTCTGCTATTTATGAGCCGTTTGATCTTACATGAGTTTCCTACCCTCTCTGTGCCTATTTCTTTGTTTCTTTATCTATAAAATGGGAACCACAGCAGCTACCTTAGATGGTGATTTGAAGAATAAACGAGGTCATGTGTGTGAAGGCGGTTAGGACCTTGCCTGGCACGTTGTTGATGCTCAATGTTATGCTCTCCCAGCTGGTCCCTGCCCTTGGAGCAGTCTCCCTCAGGTGGACGTCCACAATCTGCTGCTCCCGGCCTCTCAGGGACCCAGTGAGCAGAGCCAAGAAGGCACAGGCTGAGGTGTCACCCAGATCAGAATGTAAGACCTGGCTCCACCAACTGGCTGTGTGAATTTGAGAAAGATACATGTGAAATGGGCCATTTCCCCCAGAAGCAGGGGAGCCTTTGTTTTCCCTTAGGACAAGTGGGAGGAAAAGAATAATTGTTCTGCCTGCCTCACAGAGCCTTGTGAGGATAGAGCAAGATAGTGGGTGTTCAAGTCCTTTGTGGGCTGAAGAGGGATTAACTAATCAGAGCTTCCATGTCCAGGGAGGCAGCTGGGGGGACCAGGCTTGTATGAGCCTGAGGACATGTGCAATACACAGGAACCCTGGGACAGGGGGAGGGTGGGAGATCAGGGGGTCACAGATGCCTGACACCTTGATCAAGAGGGCCTTGGTGAGCTTGGAGGGGCACACCGTGCTGAGACCCCATCCTCCGGCCCCAGGTGCTGATTTCCCGGTCTGTCTCCCCAGTGCCTGCTGAGGTCGCCATGACAGCCAGTGCCACTCCCGAAGATTCACCCTGGCCGCAAGGCTGTTCCTATGCCCTTGAATCCATTAAACAGAGCAAAGTGATTAATTATTTTACTGTCTTTATGGCATCAACTTTAACTTGCTTCACATCCAGATTTCCAATTATATAAGCCAGAGTCTTAAACTCAGGAGGACGTGTATTATTGAACTATTTATAATCAGAGTTTTTCAGAGCAGAAAAAGCTCTGCTAGGCAGGAGCTACACAACCAAAATTAATGATTTGGAGACCAAAAGACAATCTTTCCATAATCGGAGGGGTGTGAGATGCAGGCAGGGAAACAGAGAGGTTGAGTCTGAATCAAGGATGGCAAAGCACTTTCTCCTGAAGAACACAGAGGCCCAGGGGAAGACATTAATTAGTGGGTGGGGGTCAGGGAGACACACTCATGCCAACAGCAATCAAATGTAGCTTGGGGAATTATTCTTTGAAAAAAATGATGCAACCTAGGTTACCCCAACCACACCAACTCTGGTGTAAAGGGGGTCATTATGGATAACTAACGTTTCACAGTTTTATTGTGCCCCCTCTACCTGATAATTCTGGTCATCTAGATGCTTCCAGTACCTCCTCAAGTATTTCTGGAAAACTCTTATGTTTTTACCAGTTATCCTCTCAGCTACTGCTTCTTCTCCTTCTTCAGCTTTCTACCAAGTCATGGGAGAACGCCCCCCGCCACACACACACACGCACACACACACACACACACTGCCTCTATGCCCGCCTTGAAGTCACCTCCCACTCGGCAGCACCATCTTCACCACCATCATCTGCACCTTGGATGGTCCACAGCCAGCCTGCGTCCCTGTGGGCACTGCCTCTCCCCCGCTTTGGCATGATTCCAAGGAGACTTGTGTTCCAATATTTTTCAGAAGTTTTATTTGGACCAATCCCCTCCCCAGAGGCCCCAGACACAAATCCATGATAGGCCTGGACCAGTAGGAAAGCTCTCCTCCTGACTGGTGGGTGACTCAGGCTAGTTGCCAGGTTTAGTTTATCAACCTGGCTCTCCTTGCCACAGGCAGATTCCTGGAGGAACCTCCAGTCCGTCCCCCAGACAGGCTCAGCTCAGGATCAAGTTGGGTAGCTGGCACAGGAACACAGAGGGAACAGAAGCTGTGAGAATGTTCCTATTTGTTGAGCTCTAGTTATATGCCAAGTGTTGGGCCAGGCTGTGTCCTCATAGCACCCCATTAGGTACATGCCGTTAGCCCCATTTCACAGATAGTAAAACTGAAGCTCAGAGAGGTTGAGTAACTTGTTCTGAGTCCCATCGCTAGAAGATTGTACCAGCTTCTACCAGGATCCATCCCAGGTCTGTTGAATGCTGTTTTCATCCATTTGAACTGCTATAATAGAATACCGTAGACTGGGTAGCTATAAGCAACAGAAGTTTATTTCTCACAGTTTGGGGGGCTGGGAAGGTGAAGGTCAAGGCATGAGCAGATTTGGGTTATGGTGGGAGCCTGCGTCCTCATTCACAGACACACCTGTCCTCTTGCTGTCTCCCTACATGGTGGAAGAAGCAAAGAAGCACCCTCAGACCTCTTTACAAAGGCACTAATTCCATTCAGGAGGGATCTAATCACCCACAGAGGCACCCCCCTCCAAATACCATCACCCTGGTGTTAGGATTTCAACAGATGGATTTGGGGGCCTTTGGTAGGTTCAAAGTTTTGATTCTCCATCCTGCTGCTTGTTTAAGAGCACAAACTCAACAGCTTGTTACCAGGACTTTATTTCATAGAAGAAATAAATGTTTTGTTTATTTGTTTTCTTCAAGGAAAGCAGAGGGAAGAACTCTCTCCGTGACAAATGTGGGCACTGGCTTGTTCCCTCCTGGAGTGTGTGTTTGCTGAAGTAAAGCTGTAGTCTTAAAAAGACTACCCAAGAAAATGTATCATGCCTTCTTTAAAAAGCTGAAAGTGTGTGTGTGTGTGTGTGTGTGTGTGTGTCCATGAAACTTCTTCCACTTCTTCCTGAGCACAGAGCTGGACTACATTTCACAGCCTTACTTGGAGGTGGGCATGGCCATATGATTGGTTCTGGCCAATGGAATGAGAGAAGATCCATGTGTTCTAGTTACAGCTCAGTCCACAAAAACCTCCCTCAAATGATCCTCATGCTCATTCCCTTTCATCAGTTTCATACAAATGACTGTGGAAACCAGAGGTTGAAGAGACAGGGCCAGGAGGTGAAGGAGCCTGGATCCCTAAACCAATACTGAAGAAGGACCACCCACCTGTCTAGAGTTGCCAGAATTAACAAAAACGAAAACAAAACATCTAGGTAGGTTTGAACTTCAAATAAGCAATGAATGCCTTCTTAGTATACATCCCAGCTTAGGGACAGAGGCAACCCCAGCCACCTTTCTGGACCAGTCCTAGATGCTTAGAAAAACTGAGTAGAGAGTTATCACTTGGAAAAAATTATTTGTGGTTTCTCTGAAATTCAGATTTAACTAGGTGTCATATTTTATCTAGCAAACCTATACCTATCAGAACATGTGTCTGGTACTTTACAAGTGAGACATAAACATCTGTTGTTTGAGCCATCATATACTTAGGAGTTTGTTATAGCAGCCAGCATTACCTTAGCTAATGCCCTATCACTCTTCTGAGGCATCAGATATTAAATAATCCAGGCAGATAAGCTTAGTCTGGCTTGGTCGGTGTACATGCAGGTGTACATGTCATCAGCTCTTCTTGCCTGGACTACTCTAGTTCAATAAACCTTTGGGGTTTTCTCCCTTCCATGAACACATTTAGAACACCTGGAAGGAAGAGAGGACTAACTCGGTTCTTGCCCAATCCCCACCCCCAGGAGCTCTCCACTTAGGGTAATCAATAATTCCAGGAGGCTCACAAACAGGTGCAAACTAAGTCTCAGAGAGCGCACAGATTAAGTCATTCAGGGACGACAGGAGTGCGGGAGGGCTTTGGAGAACAGTAGCAGCAACACTGGGTCCCTCCTGGAAACGTGGCAACAGCCACCATCTTTGACACCCATAGAGCGAGTGCCTTGGTGGACAAATAACCAGCCCTGCCATGCTGGGACTGGCTGGATCAGGGCTGTGAGGTTGGGAATACTGAATCTTGTAGTTGGATCTCAGGACCCGTTGTGGGGGCTTCCAGGGAGTTATTTCTAACGTGGCCCAAAATAAAGAGCCAAGATTTTGAAGCTTCATACACACAGGTTCAAGTCCTGGCTTTGCTGAATTATGTGACCTTATTATGCATGTTATTTCACCTCTCCGAGCCTCAGTTTCTATCTCCATATGATGAGATAACACCAAACAAGTACTGTAAGATTACCCAAGGTGATGAACCCAAAGTATTTAGCTCATGGTTTGTGCCTAGTAAATAATAGTTCCTCTCTGAGGATCTGGTAGCTGAAGAAGAGAGGTGAGAGGGAGCCTACCTTTTTTATTACTCCCCAGTTTCCACTAATATGCCCGTCCTCCACCCCTACTTCCTTGGAACATGGCCTGGAGACCACAGCAACCGTGGTTGGCTTGAAGGAGCTATGTTTCTGATGTATCTGTCTTTCTTTCTTTCTTTCTTTCTTTCTTTCTTTCTTTCTTTCTTTCTTTCTTTCTTTCTTTCTTTCTTTCTTTCTTTCTAATCAAGGACAAAAGAGTTTCCATCGCCATAAAAATTGAGTTTCAAATAGAAGCTGGGCTCCAGGCCAGCCCCCAAACCAGCCTCATTAAAAATATTGCTAAATCCCTGCCCCTTTATAGCAAAATAGACTTTAAGTAGGCGAGCCTGGAAACTCAATCGCTACTTCTAGCCTTGTTTCTTCAGGCCTGAGTCTTGCTCCTTCAGAAGATACCCCCTTGTGAAATTCACACCCCAGGGATGGCAGGTGGGTCCTGAGCTCCAGTATCCAAATGCTCATTTCCAGCGCCCACAACTCACCTGCTGCTGGAAACACTCCCGTTGATTCCTCCGGAGCCATTACCGTTCGTCATGTTTATCTGCATTTAGGTGCAGTGGGGATTCATACGCTTCAATCTGTCTTTGCTCATGAAGCAATGGCCCAAAAAATGGTAATGACACCTCTGACGCGGCAGCATTACTGCATTCCTCACAGAGAGGGTTGCCAGATCTAGCAAATAAGAACATAATGCCCAGTTAAATTTGAATTACAGATAAACAATATGTTATTGTGCAGTGCAAGTATGTCTCACCTAAGCATGGGACATACTTATACTTACTAAAAATTATTCGTTTATCTGCAATTCAAGTTTAACAGGGCATCTATATTTTACATCACAACCTTTTCTCTGCATCCTTCTGGTGCACCTGGGCCATACCAGCTAGAGAGTGTTCACAGTCAAGCAAGCAAGAACTGGGGTGGTTGGGCATCTCCCTCCTCGGCCAGATTTTAACCTGGCTTTCTGTGACACCTGCACTCATCCCAGCCTTCAGCAATAGGACCCTTTGCTTTTCCCCAAACACACACTTGCCCACCCCCAGGGTTTTGCCCACACTCATCCTCTGCCTGGACTATCTGTTCCTCTGTCTCTTTTTCTCTTCTACCTTCCTGCTCTTTCAAAACTGACTGTCCAGGCCACCTTCTCTATAACATGCCATGCTCCCCAGGCAGGTGATTCCTTCCTCCTCTACTTTTTCACAGTGCCCAGTGTCCACCACTCTCTTAGGACAATGAACAAATGAACACTTTCACTGGAGCAGCTGCTGTGCTAGGCTCTGAGGCTGGCAGAGATGAGCAGGTCACAGACCCTGCCCTCAAGCAGCCCAAGATCTACAGGGGAAAAGAGATATGGATGCAAATAGCCATAGAGGAAACCATTCTGACTGCAAGTCTGGTCTCTTAGTGCAAGCTGCAGAAAGTAAATGGTAGAGCAAGGAGGAAGCAAAGCTCCATTTCATCTTGGGGTGTTGGGGAAGACTTCCTGGAGGAGGTGGAATGGGGCTACGGTAGAATGAGTAGGAGCTTCAACAGGGGACTGGAGTTCCAGGCAAGGGAGCAAATCAGCAAAAGACTGTGGCCAGAAAAGAAAGGACTTACCTGGAGAATAGCAAGAAGTACGGGCAGCAGAAGTGTGGGTGTGATTGTAGGTGTGGGTGATGTGAATATGAACCCAGAGCCGAAGGCAAGGTCAGGGTGGGGGGTTGCTGAATGACCCCAGTCTGGGGTCTCTGGATGATGTTCTAAATCATCAAAACAATAGTGACTGATTATTTTATACTTATACCGTGTAGCAGACATTGTGCAGGGCACTTTATAAATGTGTTATGTTATTTAATTTACTTCTCCCTTTAGCCCTACAGGGCAGATTTTGTTTTCATTTATAAATGAGGAAAATGAAAAATCAAGGACTGGCCGGGCGCGGTGGCTCACGCCTGTAATCCCAGCACTTTGGGAGGCCGAGACGGGCAGATCACGAAGTCAGGAGATCGAGACCATCTTGGCTAACGTGGTGAAACCCCGTCTCTACTAAAAATACAAAAAAAATTAGCTGGGCGTGGTGGCAGGCGCCTATAGTCCCAGCTACTGGGGAAGCTGAGGCGGGAGAATGGCATGAACCCGGGAGGCGGAGCTTGCAGTGAGCAGAGATGGTGCCACTGCACTCCAGCCTGGGCGACAGGGTAAGACTCCGTCTCAAACAAAAAAAAGAAAAGAAAAGAAAAATCAAGGACTTTGTCCAAGGTCACATAGCCTGAGAACGTCGGAGCTTGAACACTAATCTGCTTGATTCCAAAATCTGTGTTCCACCCACACTGTCCTACCATCCCAACAGCAATGGAGACTTTGAGCAGAGATACATTTGACGCTTGGAACTGGCTGGGAAGGGGAGTGGCTGCAGATAGATGAACCAACTGGAGGCTGATGTCACTCCTCAGAAGAAGACGATAAGTCCCCGACACTCACTGGGAACTGAGATGGAGATAGGTTTAGTCAACTCATCTGGCAGGGCTGAGCCCAGCAGGCCCCTGAACACACAGCTTTCCTTTGCTTCCCTTCAAGAGCACCAGCGGGCTTTAGGCTGTGTTCCAACAGCGTCAAACTTTTCTTAGTCCCTAAGCTTCTGCAATGCCCTCAGGGTAAGCCCAGTGCACCTGGTATCTGCCCATGAGGGGAGGAGGCCAGCACTGAAGGAGAGGGACCCAGCCCCACCCTCTGCCTTTTAGGGTGACCAGCCATGCTAGTTTTATCAGGACAGGTTGGGGGAGCTTCTTAGAGTCAGGGACTTTCAGTGCTAAAACCAGTAAAGTCCCGGGCGAATTGGGAGGAGTTGGTCACTCTACCACCCAGTGAAGACATCTGTACAGCCACCCATGCAGGAGGGTGACAACTGCAAAGGAGGCTAGGACACCTTGGGGTGATTCATGTTTGCAGTTGTCACCCTCCTGCACAGGTGCCTTCACTTCCTGGTGGTACCTGGAAAGAGGGGGATGTTTTTATTGTGTCTAGATTCAAAGTAGATGAGCTAAATTCTTTACAGTGAAGTCAAGACTGCACATGGCTTTGTGTTTCTGTGTGTCTCTGTGTCTATGCAGGTATCTGTGGAAATGTGCACAAGAGCTTGTGTGGGGATGATGTGGGAAATCCTCAACTATTTATATGAAAATAAACATCCTTATTTATTTCGAGGGAATAGAAATTTGCACAAAGATTATGTCCAAGGAAACTCATCTAGCATTTTTTTCTGAGAGAAAGGAAAAAGAAAAAGGAAACTTGAACATCCAAAAATAGGAGAATGGCTAACATACGAAACTTGTATACAATGAAATATGGCATACTCATTACAGACTATATTATAAAAGAATATGTGATGACAGTGGTAAATATTCGTGATGTATAAAAAGAAGTTAATAACACAGTATACGTGATGTGACTCTGTTTTTTAAATAGACTTTGTTTTTTAGAGCAGTGCTAGATTCACAGCAAAGTGAGCATAAGGTGCAAAGGGTTCCTGTACATCCCACATGCCTGCACATGCACAGCCTCCCCTGCCACCAGAGTAATGCGTTTGTTACAATCAATGACCCTACATCAACACATCATAATCACCCAAAGTCCATAGTTCGCATTAGGGTTCCCTCTTGGTGTTGTACATTATATGGGTTTGGACAATGTATAATGATATCTATCCATCATTAGAATATCAGAGTAGTTTCACTGCCCTAAAAATCCTCTGTGTTCTGCCTATTCATCCTTCTCTCTCTCTCTCTCCTGGCAACCACTGAGCTTTTTACTCTCTCCATAGTTTTGCCTTTTCCAGAATGTCGTGCAATATGTACCTGTTCACACTGGCTTCTTTCACTCTGTAGCATGCATTGAAATTTCCTCCACATCATCTCATGGCTTGATAGCGCATTTCCTTTTAGCGCTGAGTAACACTCCATTATACACTGTCCAAATTCATATGGCAGGGTGGAGCCCAGCCACCCCCTGGACACATACACCATGGTTTATTTATCCATTCACCTACCAAATGGTATCTTGGCTGCTTCCAAGTTTTTAAAATTAGGAATAAAGCTGCTATAAACATCCAAGTGAAGGTGTCTTTGTAGACAAAGTAAAAATTTCAATTTTTCAGTTACTTTGTTTTGGGCATACACCAAGGAGCGTGACTGCTGAGTCATATGGTAAGAATATGCTTCGTTTTTTGAAAAAACGTCAAATTGTCTTCCACAGTGGCCGTACCATTTTGCATTCCCACCAGCAATGAATGCGAGTCCCTGTTGCTCCACGTTGTCTGCTTTCCTCGTAAATCTCCATGACAGGACACAAATATGAGATTATCTGGCATGTCTCCTTGTCTCCCCGGCACCCCCTTTCACCTCACAACCATCATTCTCCATGAGAGCATGTCATGCTCCACTCCGCTCCCACCACTACCCCTAGGGGTAGTTGTCAGAAAGGACCAAAGAACAGAAGTCCCAAGTTCGGAGGTTTTCAGTTCGGATCCACAGTCTAGGTGTAGGATGAACAAAGTAAGAGGGGCCATGACCCACTAGAGTCAGTTATCCCCTGCCCACCCAGACTAGAGAAAAGGTACCCAGGCCTGGGGAGGAGGAGAAGTCTGCAGATGAAGCTGTAGCTCAGTTGCTGGTGTGGGATAGCCCTGAACTCTGCCATCTACCCTTAGGGCCAAATCTCACAGGAGGGGAGAAGACACTAGAAGCCCCAGATAAGTGTAGAGCTGCCATGACACAGAGCTCCCGTACCTACACCTAGTGCTGCCAAAGAAGCAGTCACTGGAGAATACGTGAGTGACACCGTTCATCTAGACATGAGAGGCTCAGGGCAGCCCCCATCCCTCCAGTTCCCTGCAGCCCAGAACTGCATGGAAGGACATTCAGGACATTCTCAAGACTCCTCAATGGGACACTGAAGTTGTCTGGAAGAGGTCATGGGCCAGGGAGAGGTTCATGGCTAGGACAGCCCTCCCAAGAAGGGCATGGGCAGATGTGGCCACACCCAGTGGGTTTCCAGCCCAAAGGTACCACTCATGCCTAGGCCAGAAGGGAAGAGGCACAGCCACACAGTCCCTTCCTCACCTCTTAGTGTCAACCCAGAAGGTGGAATGGAGAGAAAACCCTGAAAGGCGAAGCAAACCTGAGTGTGACAGTGCTCAGTTGAGAGCATTGAGAAGTTCCTGAATAATTATGATGTCAGTAAGAAATCGCTAGATTGATTTCTCTGCATCAGGCAGAACAGGAGCACAGGATAGAAGGAAAGCCCAGTTATAGAGGAAGTCAAGTTACATTTGGGTGCATCTGCTTTGAACTACAAGATGCCTTCCCATGGACTCCACATGCCCACACACTCATCAGCTGGAAGACCTGGCCTTGAAATGTACACAGGGATGGAAAGAGTCCCAACTATTTTAATATTCTGTGTTTTTGCTGAATTACCAGGACCCCTTTGGTAGCTGGTTTCTCTGAAGTCTCCAGCAATCATGTCAGGACAGAGACCAGCCTGACTGTCTAATCTTAGTCCACAGGAGTGGGTTTGGTTGCCTCCCTTCCCCAGGCCAACTCCCGGAAAGTTGGAAGATTTCCAGAAGGGTTGTCTAGGCTTAAACCCTCTCTAAACAGCAGCATCCCTCCCACCATCCACCCATCACTCTAACAACACACATCCCATAATAAGCAATGGGAAGCATCAGCAAGAGAAGCCAGAGGCACAAACTTACAAACGTGCCCTTCATCCCAATTCAGAGATGTGTGCCCTCCAAGGTCTCGACAGTGACCTCCTGGGACCACATATGACCAACCTCACACCATCATGGTCAGCAGGTTTCAACCAGGGAGGCGTCAGGGCCATTGGGATCATTTGCAAAGCCCGGTCTTAGGAGAGAAGGCAAATACCAACACTGCATAGAATTATACATGTGCAGACGGTGAGGAATCCCAGATCCGACCACTCAATTCTCTCCAGTCTCAAAAGAAGGTCACACAGTGTCCTGAGATGAAAAGAGAACACAAAATAACAACAGTAAAGCTGTCTTACATCGAGAACTTGTACTCCCAGCTCTATGCAAGTTAATCTGTGCATTTTTAGCATTTCATTCTTACAACAACCTATGAGTAGGTACTTTCATTATCACTAAGTGCTCGAATATCTTGGTTTGCCAGGACGGCCCTGGTCCATGCCTATTGTCCCAATGTGCTTATTAAGAGTGCCAACTTTCACTCTCAATAGTGTCCCCATCTGGATGACTTTAACAGTCACCCTGATTATTATCCCCTTTTGTAGGTGAAGAGACAGAGGCTCAGAGAAGTTAGGTGACCTCCCCTATGTCACACAGCTGGGATGTGGTGGGGCTGAGACTTGGGTGAAGTCTGTCTGACTCCAGGGAGAGCAGACTCTGGAGAGTGCAGGCTGGTAGTGAAGTGCAGTAAAGAAGGGTGCTGGCCGGGCGCGGTGGCTCAAGCCTGTAATCCCAGCACTTTGGGAGGCCGAGACGGGCGGATCACAAGGTCAGGAGATCGAGACCATCCTGGCTAACACGGTGAAACCCCGTCTCTACTAAAGAATACAAAAAACTAGCCGGGCGACGAGGCGGGCGCCTGTAGTCCCAGCTACTTGGGAGGCGGAGGCAGGAGAATGGCGTGAACCCGGGAGGCGGAGCTCGCAGTGAGCTGAGATCCGGCCACCGCACTCCAGCCTGGGCGACAGAGCCAGACTCCATCTCAAAAAAAAAAAAAAAAAAAAAAAAGAAGGGTGCAGCCAGACAGGGGAGGCAGGGGTGACATTACCTCCCCTTTCAGCTTTACGTTCCCAATGTTTCTGAATAGACATGTATCCCCTTTTGCAAATTTCCCCCTAAAAATAAAAGCCAATACAGTTTGTGATTGGGATCTTCTCACAGACAAAGACAGTGAGCATTAGAGGAACAGAAGGGACACAGTCCAAGGTGTGTGGAGCTCAGGGACTGTCAGCTCTGAGACCATGTGAAGGAAACCATCTCCCCCAGCCTGCTCAGACAGCCTCTGGCCAGGACTCCAGAGCCCTGTGTGTCTGCAGCCCCCTCTGCACCTGCCGTTGGTGAGGGGCTGGCAGAGATGCAGCAGAAAGGGCCCTGCGGGAGTGCCTACAGCCTGGGGGCTGTTCTCTTCCACTCTCCCTCTCTGAGCAACATCTCCTCATCTGTGAAATGGGCCTGGTAATCCATGACCTACCTGCTTCCTGGAGTTCTGCAAAAGGGAACTAAAAGGAAAAGCTGTGCCTAGGGGTATTTTCTAAAAGCCCAAGCCACAGGAGCCAACCAAGCCATCAGCATCCCTCTACCCAATGAACACTGCCCAGGCCCTGTGATGTGGTCACCAGGGCCCACATGTCCAGAGCAGGCCCAGCTCAGCTGTGGGGTGAGCAGCAAACAGGGCTCATTTGGCTTGGGGTGATATGTTCTCCTGTTAATAGGAAGATTCCCAACCCATTCTTTTTTTAAACTTCCCTCATAGGAGGTGTTTTTTTTAACTTTCAAGTAAATTTAAATGTAGTTCCCACCTGGGAGAAAAAGAAAACTGCAGCACTCAGCTCATGGTGTATTGATCATGTTTCAGGCCAGACATTCCAGCCTCCAACATGGAAAAAGGAAGTGAAGCTGAAAGGAAGGCATTGACAGGGGGCCCCATGGCGCAGGAACAAGGGTATGATCCCACTTTCAGCCCCTCCACTGGAAGGTGACCCCTCCCAGCTGAGACAATGCACACAGAAGTGGCCAAACCTCCTCTGGAAAATAAACCCTTCCTCCAGGAACACCCTCTCCCCTTGCACCCTCTCCAACAGGAGGCAGCATGGCAATTTCCAGAGGAATGCTTACTTTGAAACGACAGTAGGGCAGAGTGGGGGCCTCTGGGCCACTGCTGGGAGGGCCCCATGAGACCTCTCTGCTGAAGCGAGATCCCATAGTTTCTATAAACAGCATGTGAGGCTTGGCAATAAATGGAACTGGGTTCGGAATCCAAATACCCAAATCTGAAATGTAAAATCTGTATGACTTAACTTCTAAGCCTCAGTTTCCTCATCCATAAAATGGGACCATTAAACCATGCTCTGACCACATCCCAGAATGGCAAAGCCTCTCCAATCCATGAACTGGTGGGGAAACTGAGTCCCATAGGAAGGGGTTTCATGATTCACCTGCCCACCAGCCTAGTGCTTTCTCCTTTATCCCTTCCCCTCTTTTCATACTCTCAAAAAAGATGCTCTGTTACTTTGTCACCAGAACACCATTCCTGTCATATCTGGAGTTTGATTCAAATTAATTCAGACAGAAGGTCTTTGGAGCTATTTCGTCCCAAATGAAGGATGCCCAATTCCTGCCCTCCCCACTCACAGATTCTGCACAGCCTCTCAGGTGTCAGTCCATGCAGGGTCACCCCTTCTCATCCACGAGCCATCTGAGGTCACGCTTGGCAAGAATTCCTAGACCACTGCAAGGGCATGGCTCAAAAGAAGCCCAGTGCTTTTCTCAACTCACCTTCTCAAAAGTGCACCCTTATCCCCACAAAGAAGCCAGGAGAGCAAGGTGATGACTCCAAAGGATGCCATTTACAGACAACCCTTAGCAGTGACAAGAGCAGGGCAATGACCTTCATAGGAATCCCTCGTAGTCACATTTCAGCCCTGGCCCGCGACAGGCTCCACTGACTCCTGGACATAAATTACTTGTTCATTATCAGGCCCCAACATGGGGAAGGATGTCGGCAGCTTGATTGTGTCTGGTGTGGCAGCAGGCATTCTCAGGCTAGGCTGCCACTGTCCATGGTGCTGCTTTGCATGGGCCGGCGCTGCCGCCCTCCTCACCAGGCAGGCTCAGGACGTGAGGCATCCACCAGCTTCGTGTTTCACCCAGGCAGGCCTAGAGTCTTGGGTGCTGGGTGGCAGAGAGAATACACAAGTGCTCACAACAGGGTGGCCAGTGGTAAATGGAGATGGAAATTCAGCACCAATGTCAAGCTGCAGAGTCTGACTTAATACTTAGAGCCACCACTTAGAGAGCTTTTGCTATAAGCCAGGTACGGGGCTAAGTAATTTTACATTAGTTGGGATCCTTTGGTTGCAAGTGACAGAAACCCAACTCCAACCAGCTAACCCAAAAGGGAAATGTTGTGGGCAGTCCCTCAAACAGTGAAACCACAGGAAGAACAGAAATGACGCTGGACCACGAGAAAACTGGAACCAGGGATTCAAGTGCAATCCAGTGTCTCTCTCTCCTCTCTGCTTCTTTCCAGGTTGTTCTTTTCTTTTTTTTTCTTTTTATATTTTTAGACAGAGTCTCACTCTACCACTCAGACTGGAGTGCAGTGGCGCGATCTCAGCTCACTGCAACCTCCACCTCCTGGGTTCAAGCTATTCTCATGCCTCAGCCTTCCGAGTAGCTGGGATTACAGATGTGTGCCACCACGACTGGCAATTTTTTGTATTTTTAGTAGAGACGGTGTTTCACTATGTTGGCCAGGCTGGTCTTGAACTCCTGACCTTAGGTAATCCGCCCACCTCAGCCTCCCAAGGTGCTGGGATTGCATGCATGAGCCACCACACCTAGCCCCAGTTGTTCTTTTCTGATGAGTCAGCTGTACCCCACTCAGGCAAGACCAGAACTGCATGTGCAGGCAACTTCAAGCTTACATCTTTTATCTTTACAACAGACAGGGGAGAGCCCTTCTTTCTCCAGCTACAGTATAAAATCCCAAGGACAGACTCTGATTGGCTGCATTGAGTCATGTGCTCTGGCCAGGGAAGTGCTGTGTCGTGACCTGCAGCCCTGAGAATAACCGGGAGCCCTTCTTGGGAGAAGGGAAACGCTCAACTGGGCAGAAAAATCATAAAGTTCATGCAGATGTTACACACATTATCTCATTATTCCTCATAACCATCCTGTGAAATAGGCACTATTATAATTCCCATTTTGCAGGTAAGGAAAGTGAGACTCAGAAAGGTTAAATTATCTGCCCACTGTCATCCCATTAGAAAGTGGCAGGGCCAGGGATCAAATCCAGGTCAGCTGGACCCCAGAGCCCAGGCTCTTTGCCTCCACTCATGAACATAGACTTGGCAACTTGAAGGAGACACTGGAAAATCTTCCCAGTCTTAAAAAAGCTGAGGGGTCTGAGCAGAGGGTTTGGCTCCTAGACAAGGAGATATGGTGGGGATGGGGCAGGGTTGGCGGAGCATGAGCAGAGTCCTTGGTCCACAGGCCTGGTCTGTGGCTTCTGGGTTGGGTCTCTTCTTTTTGCCATGAAGGGATAGTTAGGGCAGAGATCAAACCAGAAGAGAAGGTCCAAGCAATAGCCCAGGTGAGCTCAGGAGCTTGTGTGGGCTCCTCCACCTTGATGGGGGTTTGCTCCATTGAAAAGCACTTCTCTCCGTTGCATGCCGTTTTCCTGCTAGAGGCTTTATGCATAGAATAAGAGGTCCTCTTGAGAGGTAGCCTGAGAAGTGAACAGGAGAAAGCAGCCCTGTATCTGGCCACATGTGCCAGAAGGGGAAAAGCTGCAACACTGCCCTACGCCACCCCTCACCCCTGCCAAAACACACACAGCAACAGGAGGCCATGAGAGCAGAGCAGAGCCATTTGTCATTTCGGCCATGACTTTTTTAGAGATCATTTTCCCCCACCATCCCTCTCTCACCGCATCTCTTCTTTATCAGCTGTTTCGTGGAGTCAGCACTTTACACAATCCCAGAGTGGGGATCCAGCAGGACTAAAGCTCCCATTTCATAGAGGAGCAAATTAAGGCCCAGAGAGGGTATAACTTTCCCAAGGACACACAGCTAGTGTGTGATTTTAATATTTTTGTCATCGACATCAACATCTTCTCTTCCCCAGGCAAAATAACAATAGTTTAGTAAAACACATAGCAATATTTACTCAATCTCTGTATAATTGTGCTGGCATCTTTCCCCAGGTGGGGGCTGGAGTGCAGCAGGGGCCCCTCGGGGCTGCCTTTAATTGTCTGGGACACACAGGGAAGTCTCAAGTGAAGCTGGAGTTACCAGGGAGGACTGTAGGGCAGCTCCCCCGGGCACTGACTCTGAGGGGAATGTGCAGACCTGAACCTACCAGTGTCCGAGCCAGGAGGACTAAGGCAAAACCACAGAGGCAGCCTTGTCACCATGCAGATGGGGACACTGAGGCCCAGTGGAGGGGGTTTGCCTGGGTGCATTCCATATGGGCTCGCATGTGGTGCTCCTCAGTTCTTTCTGGGGGGTCCCTCTGCATCCAGAGAAGCCTTCCCTGAGCTCCCTGCCAGAATGGATGCCACCTTCCTCAGAGCCTCCCTGCAGCCTCCTTACCAGCACCACATGTTATTCAATGCCTGATGCCTCGTTCTCCCTCTGCCAGCCCAAGAACCACTAGAGGGCAGGATGTGGCTGAGTCTTGTCTGCTTCTCCCCTCAGGGTAGACAACAATTGCTTAATAAGAATTCGAGGTGGCTGGTGTGGTGGCTCATGCCTGTAATCCCAGAACTTTGGGAGGCCAAGTTGGGCAGATTACGAGGTCAAGAGATCGAGACCATCCTCACCAACATGATAAAATCCCATCTCAACCAAAAAATACAAAAATTAGTCAGGTGTGGTGGTGTGCTCCTGCAGTCCCACCTAATTGGGAGGCTGAGGCAGGAGAATTGCTTAAACCTGGGAGGCAGAGGTTTCAGTGAGCTGAGATCGTACCACTCCAGCCTGGTGACAGAGCAAGACTCCATCTAAAAAAAAAAAAAAAAAAAAAAAAAAAAAGAATTCCAGGAACTGGAGCACCTCTGGATCAAGATGCCCATGCTGGGGGATCCCTTCCAGCTCTAGGAAGGTTACCCTCTGGAGTAAAGAATCCCGGAACCCTGGCTTCAGAGCAGAACTAATGCAGAAAAACCTACGAATGCCTGGGATGTCCAGGGGTCACCAGGGCCTCAGCTTCCAGCAGCACTGCAGCCAGGACTATGCCTGGCCATCATTCTGCAAGACGGATGCCTCTGCCCAGAAAACACTGCAGGGCAGCGAGGGCCAAGGGACTGTCTAATCCAACCACATCCTCATCCCTAAGCAGATAAAGCTGTCAGCCCCTCTTCTACAACCACATCTAATTCCCTGGAGCCAAACCCAGTGCTTGGCACACAAAAAGGGCTCTGCCAAACTTGCTGAATAAATAAATAAATAAATTTACCAAAGGACAACTGAATTGGTCAGGAAGGAAATCTAACATTTATTGAATACTACCTTTGATAAGCTGTGAGTGCTCCTCGTAGCTTACCTCACTTAATACACAACCGCCATCCTCATAAAGAAAGCCAACCAAAGCTCAGAGAGAAGAGGTGACGTGCCCAGTGTCACATCTGACCACAGATAGGGCTGTCCAGTTCCCTTGGAGGCTACAAGGAGAATGTCCTGAGGACAGGAAGTAACTCTCTTGTCCATCACTGTCTCTCAGTGCCCAGCACAGGGCCTGGCTGAGAGGAGATGCCCAGCTGTCCTGTGAGATTGTGGCTGGAGCCATGTTGTCCCCTGGTTGGTAGCAGGGGGCCATTCTCAGTGGCAGGGAAGAGACTGAAGCAGGCATGTCCCAGGCTTGGTCCCAGGGCCAGGAGGTCTCCTGAGGCAGAGCCCCTCCCCAAGGGCTGCTCCTGCCTCCCGGTCGCTGGCCCTCGTAGGAAGCACTCTGTGTTGCTGGCAGAGGGCTTCCACAGCCAGAGTCCCTGGGCCAAGCAAACCCCAAGGTCCCCAAACTTTCCACTTCCATAAAGTGCTCTGATCTTGTCAAATTGCTACCAGAGGAGTCATAGCTGAGTGAGCACTTGCCAGGTTCCCGCAGCTCTCCCGAGAGCTGTCACCGTCCTCATCCATCATAATTGAAGCAGTCCACCTGCTCCGGGCCCATCTTTCAACTGCAATGATGGCTGAGATGCGATAGATGTGTCTTGTCATCACCTTGACTTTTTTTTGGGAATGCAAAGGTCAGTGGGGCTCCTGGGGTGGGTGAAGGTGCTATGGGCCCACCTTAGTGCAAGCCTTGACCTCAGGGTGGAGGGCTGAGTGCTGCTCCCACTGACTGCCAGTCCTCACAATGGCCATCAGCTTTGTCAGGGCCAGAGGAGAACTAGAGCCTCCCTTTACCCCAAGACCCTAGGCGCCCACACCTGCCTACCATCTTGTTCTGCAGACAGACTCCAGGGGGGCAAGGGAGTTTGGGAGGCACTGGCTTCCATGACACCCAGACCTGGCTGGCCCTAAGATACAAACTTTTACATGTGCCTCCTCGCAGCCCCTACCCGGGGCCACAAGCCTTGGATTTGCTTGTCAGGCAACAGAAATAGTTGTCACCGGTTTTCTGCCCTCAGGTCCATATATTCAAGCAACAAGTATGATTAGGTTCAGAAACACAGACTTCAGGCTGCACTGCCTCTAGGACTCCAGCCCCAGATGGGCCAGCAGTGTCACCTTCCTGAGCAGAGCTCTGCCTGTTCATGGTCCTCCTGCTCAGAGGCTGCCCAGGGCTCCCTCTGCACACAGAAGAAAGACCAAACTGCGTGGCCTGGCACTCAAGGCCCTGGGCAATGAGCACCAAAGAAGCAGGCAGCTTGAGGAGCAGTAGGTGCTCCAAAAAGAATCAATGCCCACTTCATTTAAGAAGTTCATTTTGTATCCATCAGAGACGCCCAAGATACAAAGCAATGTCAAGGGAAGAATGAGCTCGGTGTCTCCAGAGACTTCAAGTGCAGCTGGATTATCTCCAGGAAGGCTGCTGCTGGGGCTCTAGAACGAGCTTAGCGTTCTGAGGGAGAGGGAGGGGTTGAAGTGGGCAGCGCTGTACATCCCTCCAGCCATGAGTTCTCTGTCACTCCCACTTCAGCCTTACCTGGCACTGTGACCACCTCCAGCCTTTGCTCATGCAGTTTCTTCAGTCTTCAGTGCCCTGTCTTGCCTTGCCATCTGAAGGCCCCCTGCTCAACTATCCTTTGATTCAACAACACATTTTCCAGCTCCTACTCTGTGCTGGGGATATGGAGATTATTAAAACATGGTCCCTGTTCCCAAAACCCCAACCAGCTGTCTCCCTCCTCCCACCTGCCAGGCTGCTGAGCACAGCCAGACAGCATCAGGCGACTGTGCAGGCCAGAGCGCTGCTCATTCTACCCACCCCTCCCACTTGGAACCAAGGGATCCTCTTCTGCCTGTGCTCAGGGGTGTGAGCAGGCATGGGGGTTCTGGACGGCAGTGGGGAGGAGTATGGGGCAGCACAGGCCACAGTTTAAGGGGACTCTGCCTGGGAGAACCACAGAGCCCCATAGTCCCAGTTCTATACGGGGCCACTTCCTGACCCCAGAATGTCCTGGGGCCAGGCCCCTAGTCTCAGTCCATAGTTCAGTGATTTCACCCAAATACCAGTTTATTCTCCTCAGATCTGAGTCACGGTCCCTTGCTTTATCCCAAGAGGTCAGCCCCTAACAGGCAGAGTAATCGGGGCCCTGTAGCTCATCTGTGTTGAGATATATACACTTGCACTCTGAGCTCTAATGCCATAATCATCCTGGAAACGTGAGGACCTTCCCTCAATAAGGGGATGTTCACCTCAGCAAATATATTCTCCTCATTGGTGCCACATCCTATGCGCTCCTGCTTACCAAAGGAGGGTTCTGGGACCCCAAGGAGGTGCCCATAGAGTGGGCAGAGGAAGGGGCAGAATGGGAAAGGCTGGCACAACGGTCCCCTTCCCTCCTCCTAGCCTGGTGAGAATCACTTACAGCACAGCCCGGAAGAGCGCTTCTGCCTCTAGGAGCCCCAGAAGAGACCAGATCAGAGCTATGCACCTGCCCCTTTGGGGGAGGGGGAGGGAAGCTGCAGTTACCAGCTGCAATACCTGTTGGGGGAGCTCAGAATCCATGCAGTGGAAGGCTTTTTAGCTGGTCCCCCTTGGAGAGGGCACTGCAGGTCTGAGCAGAGATTCCCAAAGCAAGGACTGGAGACAAAAAAAAAGATACATGGATGAGAGGGTAGCTCGGGGTAGGAATATCTTCTGCTCTCTACCCTCTTTCTCCCTATTGACACAATCAACCGACGTCAATGTTCAGTGAATCTGTCATAAAAATGGTTCAGTGGCATCTGTCATTTTTCTTAAGATGTGAACTTCCCACCCTAAAAGGAGAAGGCTCCATAAACATCCATCTCATCCATTGAAAAAACAGCAGGACAAGGGCAGTGCCACAGCTGCCTGACCTTGGGCTGGCCGGAGCCCCCTCTGATGGCACGTGCTGTAGTGAACAGGGGCTCCAGGATTGAAAGGGCGGCCCAAGGTCCAGTTTGACAGATCCTGCTGGATGCTTAGTTAGTGTCCCCATGTCTGTCTCTTTTCCCCATTAGCCTGTGAACTCACTGAGAGCAGAGTGAGGCTTGCTCACCTTTATTTCTCCAGCATCTAGCACTGAGCCTATTAGATATTTTGGGCACAATTTCATGATAGTAATTGTACCTTAATTTTGTATAGTACTGTGCTTTTAAAAGCACATTCCTATCAAGCACCTCATCTTACCCTTAAATCTCCCCTTTTGTAGTAGTGGGCCAAATATTATCCCCATTTGATGGATGAAGAAACTGAGGTTCCATGAGGTTCAGTTAAATGCCCACACTCTCCCATGCCACCCCACCTAGAAGCACACAGCTAATCAGTAGCAGCATCTGACCAGGCCTCTGCTCTGCATCTTTTTCCAGTGGTAAATTCTACCACACCAAGATCACCCAGCTGCAGCTAGGAATCTTTGAGAAACACCAAGACATGGGAAAGTTGCCTGACAACTGTGTCCTGGCAAATGTTATTCTGGTTTGTTTTAAAGGAAAATAAGGAAGATGGTGCAAACTAGGGACCAGTGACCTTGACATCAACGCAGTCAAGACTGATGGTTGTGAGCAGCAAGGGACAGACATCAGTAGAAGGTGGCAGGACCTTGGCATCCACATTTGCCAAAGTCAAATGCCCACAGACAATTACAATCAACCATGAAAAACTGTAACCAGGAAGTAGAATTTAATGTAGCGGTGTAGAAACCTTTGGTTTCTATGAGTCCCCTGGTTCTTTCCCTCCCTGGCTGCCAAGTGCTCAATGTTTGCCTTAGCCAACTTCTTTCAGCCACCTCTCTCTCTCTCTTGCTCTCTCTCTCTCTCTCTCTCTCTCTCTCTGTGTGTGTGTGTGTGTGTGTGTGTGTGTGTGTGTGTTTGTAAAATGCTCTAAATTACCCAGTGCCAGCCGCTGCATCCAGGGTTCAGGTCCTGTTTCTTAATGATGATGGATGGCTTTGAAGATGCAGTGGATCAATAGGGTCTGAATTCCTAAACTCTTGACAAGAGCTGGAGAGAACACACATCTCAATGCCCACCCCACAGAAGCAGACGGGAGTCCTGCCCCTCACAGTCCTACTTCTTCCATGTTCAGGTAAACCAAAGATGGGGCCTCGTGGGGTCACTCCAAGAGAGGGTTCGCCATCTTTGGTCCACTGTGTGGCAGACGGTTGCCCCATGCATTCAACAAACGTTCAACCACCTTATCTGGAAAGGGTTGTGCTTGGTGTTAGGGCAAGGGAGAGGGAGGAGATGGTGAGGCCTGGCCCCTGTCCTAATGGAACTCAGCACCGTGAAGGAGACCCCACTATACAGAATGACCCTGATCCAGGGTGAGACAATCACATACCGTTGCGTGCTGCTGTGAGCTGGGGGTTACCGCCCACTCTCAACATGCACCCTCTCATTTGGTCCTCAGCAGACCCTGGAGGAACTTGCTGCTGTCATCCCCGGAAGGAGAGGCCAGGGAGGTCATCTGGCCAGGGCTGCAGAGCTGGCGAGGCAGAAGCAGGATTTGGGCCTGGCATCCTCACTCAACACAGATGGATAAAGCTTCAGATGAGAGGGAAATTACCTGGGCCTGGAGGGAGGGGGATGGAATCAGGGAAGGTGAGGCTTGTGGGCTAGACTCCAGGGGGACAAGAAAGATTTGGAGAAAAAGAGAGAGAGAGAGAAACAGTCTAAGTAGACCCCATACCTGAAGCAAAGGGCAGGGGGCAGGCAGGAGAGGTTCAGGAAATGGAGAGAGGCCACTCAAGAGAGGGACTAGTGGAGGATGAAGCTGGAAAGGTGGTTCAGGGTCAAATGAGGCAAGACCAGGGAGGGGAAGGGGATTTTCCTGAGTGGGGAAGAGAGAGCCACAGAAGGTAAGGTCTCTGTGCAAGAGAGTCACCACCAGGGCAGTGAGCCCAAAAGAGCAGCCTGCAGGTTGCATCAATCACGAGACTGAATCAAAGAGCGAGGCTAGGCACGGGAGGGATGGAGAAGCCTGGCCTGTGTGCCCTGGCCCCGGAGCACCCCGCGTGGCCCCGCAGGTGCCACAGGAGGAGGAAGGAGGCCGGGAGGAGGCAGCCGACTCCCCTCCACAGGTAAGTGATTGGATTAAGAGGCCTGTCTGACAGGATGTCCGTTCAGCCGCGGAGGCTAATCAACTTCCCCATCCTGTCTGCTAATAAATCCTGCTCCGGGGACCACTCTGCCTGATGATCTGTCCTGGGGGACCGGCGCAGCCTTCTCCCGGAGAACATCCCGCAGTCTATTAAGGCGGCCGCTGAGCGCTGTCAGGCCTCCGTCCCGGGGAGTCTTGGGAGGTGCCCATCACCCAGGTGCGCCCGCCGGGACCCCAGCCTTTGTGCGGCCACCGCGGGGGCTGACAGCCATCCCGCTCCGAGGGGCCCGGACCCCCCAGTCCTGGCCGCTCCGAGCTGCCTCAGGCTCTGCGTGCATAAATTAGCAGGCGGCGACTGTGAGATCTATAATATCTATAGAGAAGATGTATAAATAAATTAAAGCTTTAATTATTTTCTTGGATTCGCTGTAGCTCAAGAGAGCTAGTGGAAAGCTGTCTGGGAAGGGCGGAAGGCCTGATTCTCTGAAGCCTTTCTAGTTTTTTTAGCTGCAGTGATTTTTTTTTCTCTTTTCTTCCTTCTGCTCCCCCAACCCTCAAAAGGCAAGAGCTGGGAAGGGGAGACAGTGAAACAATGTCCTTTGTTGCTCAAGATAAAAAGTACATGCCTTTTGACTTGCTTCCAAAACAGCATGCCCCCACCCCCCCATCTCCCACCCCCACCCCAACACATGCCCACCCCCCAGCAGCTTTCTTTTCTGTGAACACTGTCTATAGGCAGAGTTCAATCCCACATTTTCATCAGTTCTGGAAGAACCTCCAAGGGCGTTATTAAATATGTGAAATGCGCCAGAAATATTCAAGCAATCCCCACCTGGCCCTGGGAGGGAGGAAGAAAGGACTGGGAAAGTAATAAAGTGTGTTTATTTTTTAATCTAGATGACATGTTTTACATCATTAAAAAGGACAATTATTTTTAAAATTCAGCCTGCACGCTTCGACGGTTCAAGAGGTCTGCCGCCCCAGAATCCATCAGAACCTTACTCCACAGCCAGGCCTGGGTCCACCCTCAAGGCCAAGTTACATTTTAAAACATTCAAAACCATGGAGGCAATTGTGAGTCCTTTAGAAAGGCCTCATCTCCAAGGAGCAGGAAGGGAGGGGCGGTCTTATTACTGAGTCACCTTTCCCTGGAAAAGAGGGTTTCTGATCCCAAGACTCCGAGGATCCTAAGTTCAGGTAGAGTTTCGAAGATTGGTGGAAGTTAGATGGAGTTTGAAATGGCTGAGCCTTCCCCAAACCAGTATCTCTGAAACAAAACACCGGTTGTCTCACTATGAAAACCCTGCTGATCGCTCTCCAGAGTTGGAATTCCTCCCTTTGTGCTACCACAGGTCCAGGGCCACAGCCTAGTGAGGAAAGCAGCCAGGACATGGCCAAGCCCAACACCCAACAGCCAGTTCCTAAAACGGTTTCTCACCCTCATCCCTTTCCTCTCTCTGCCCTGGACACATGCCAGGAGGTCAGTGTACTAAAGTGTGGGTCTCTTCAAAAGCATGCATCCCTTTTCACTCAGCAAGTGGATTTCTAGGAATGCAATTCCAGAAGTAATCAGAAAAAAATTACGCAAAGATTAGTCTCAAGTATGTTCACTGCAGCATCATTTATGTTTGGTCAAATCATATGAAATTGCCATTTTTTAAGTCAAGAACAGTCAAATGTTAGAAATTTTATGTTGTTCAGTTTAATAAAATTAAAACATTAAAAATACTTTTGGCCGGGTGGGGTGGCCCATGCCTGCAGTCCCAGTGCTTTGGGAGGCTAAGGTGGGAGGACTGCTTGATCCTAGGAGTTCAAAACCAACCTGGGCAACATGGTGAGACCCTGTCTCTACAAAAAGAAAAAAAGAAAAAAAAAAGACTTAGAAAATTAGTTGGGCATGGTGTTACACACCTGTGATCCCAGCTACTTGGGAGGCGGAGCCAGGAGGATTGCTTGAGCTGTGTTTGCACCACCGCACTCCAACCTGGGCAACAGAGTGAGACTCTGTCTCAAGAAAAAAAAGGAAAGAGAAGAAGAAGAAGGAAGGCTGGGTGCGGTGGCTCGCACCTGTAATCCCAGCACTTTGGGAGGCCAAGGTGGGCAGATCACTTGAGCTCAGGACTTCAAGACCAACTCGGGCAACATGACAAAACTCCATCTCTAAAATTATAATTATATATATACACATATGTGTGATATATATGTATATACATGTGTATATATGTGTGTGTGTGTATATATATGAAAGAAATAAATACCTATATTTCCAATAATAAGGGGTGGTTGCTCCATTTCAGCACCTACTGGAATACCATATGGCTTTTGGAAATAACATTGCAGAAGTACATTTAATAGAAAAATAGTTTAGAATTATATTAAATGAAAAATAATGTGTACAGTCTGATCTCTTTTCTTTAAAAATGAAAAAGACATATGCAGAGATAATGATGGACCCCAAGATGTTGAAAACAGTTTTCTCTTGATATTAGGATTGTACATGAGTTTTATTTTCTTCTTTTTGTTTATCTTTATTTTCTGGCTCTTATAACAAATGCACACTACTTGTATAATAATAAATGTAAGCAATAAAAGTTTTTTTTAAATAACAAAGTGTGGGGCTCCAAGCTGACTCTGCAATGCTGACCAAAGCTGACGAGAGGAGACTGCAGCCCTCACCTGGCCTCTACAGCTCTGTGGCTGGCTACAGTCATGACCAGGATCCTGGGACAGGGATAACAGAGGGCTGGCACTGAGTAGTCCTCTTGGGCCAGGTCATCTGGGCGACTGCTAACCCCACAGGAGCTCCCTGGCTGCCCAGGGTCTGGCCTCAGAGTAGAAGCAAGAGGGGTAGAAAGCACATGGACAAGGATGTTTTCCACTTGAAGAAAAGCAGGATTTCTCGCATCTGAATGTGCCTCCAGAGAAAGGCAGAGTGTAACCCAAGGTTCAGTCCCAGATCCACCATGGATTCACCAAGCCTCCAGTCCTCCGTCTTAATGAGGCCAGATAATATTTGGGCCATACACTGAGGTGTTTTCCTCCATATTTCCTGATAACTTTTTCTCTTGCCTCACTCAAATTGTGCAATAGGCAATCAAGTTGTTTTAACAGAATCAGAGAGAGATTTAAAAGAACAACAAAAAAAGGAATCAGACCAAAGGACTGGGAACAATGCATCATTTGTCAGAGTCAGGGTTTTTTTGTTTGTTTGTTTGTTTGTTTGTTTCACCTAAAAGAAATTTAAAACCTGCTGGGCTGGGAGAGAGAACCATGTCCGAGGTGGGATGATGGAGAGGCCCTGAACCCTGCCCTTCCCTAGGCTTAGGCCAGAGTTACAGGGATGACAAAAATCTCAGGTAGATTTGGAGAATCTTCAAGTGGGAGAGTGCTGGGCCTCTTCCCCAGGGGAGCCCACAGAGGATCAAGCCTGGCAGAGTTCGCAAGTGCCAAGTGTAGTGTGGGAGGGACAGAGTAGAAACAGCTGTGTGTGGTGTACCTGAGCAGAGAGGGCCTTAGGAGCCCTGTGGCTTCCTGTTGCGGAAGAGAGCAGCTGGATTCTCCCATGCCCCTTAGCAGCCTCTAAAGTGGGTGAGATTGCTCTTACCTCTGGAGAAGTATGCTTTGAGAATGAGGGATGGTGAAGCGGCAGTCTGGGTCTCAAGGGCTGACAGCAGAGATGAGTGTCTTCCAAAACACAGGCAGCCCCCAGCTCTCTTTTGCCAAGGCACCGAGTGAACTCCCACCCAAAATTTAGACACAAATTCTGGCAGATGAAGAGTGAGGGGAAGAGAGAACCCAAAGTAACTGGGATCACTTGTAATTCTCTGAGATGGCCTCCTGCAGTGCAGCTGAATGACTCCGAAGAAAACAGTAAGTCCAGGGCTGGGCGCGGTGGCTCACGCCTGTAATCCCAGCACTTTGGGAAGCTGAGGTGGACGGATCACTTAAGGCCAGGAGCTTGAGACCAGCCTGGCCAACATGGTGAAACCCCGTTTCTACTAAAAACACAAAAATTAGCTGCATATGGCGGCACATGCCTATAATCCCAGCTACTTTGGAGACTGAGGCACAAAAATTGCTTAAACCTGGAGGCGGAGGTTGCAGTAAGCTGAGATCGCGCCACTGCACTCCAGCCTGGGTGACAGAGCGAGATTCTGTCTCAAAAAAAATTAAAAATAAGGCCGGGCGTGGTGGCTCATGCCTGTAATCCCAGCACTTTGGGAGGCCAAGGCAGGGGGATCAGGAGGTCAGGAGATCGAGACCATCCTGGCTAACATGGTGAAACCCCATCTCTACTAAAAATACAAAAAATTAGGCAGGCACGGTGGCACGTGCCTGTAATCCCAGCTAATCAGGAGGTGGAGACAGGATAACCTCTTGAACCCGGGAGGCAGAGGTTGCAGTGAGCTGAGATCACGCCACTGCACTCCAACCTGGGTGACAGAGCAAGACTCCATCAAAAAAAAAAAAAAAAATTAAAATTAAATATAAGTCCAGGTAGAAAAAGATAAAATTGTCTTTCTTGCAAACATTGCAAAAGTGTGTGACCTGAGATTGGGTGAAAGGATGGTAAGGTCCCACCAAACAGCACATTCTATGGGAGTCTGCACAGGTGTTCAGGCAGCCAAGAGGCAAGAACAGCCAGGGTGGACAGATGGGGAAGGCAGGCAGACTTGGACTCAGAAGAACCCTTAGAGACTATTGTGTCCGACCTTTTGGCTAAACAGGTGGGGAAACTGAGGCAGGGGGAACAGGGAGGTGCTTATGGACAAACATAAACCCATGTAGCACCAGATGCAGGATCCAGCTCTTTCTATCCTCCAGGCACTGCAAGTGGCCACAAGACCAACAGAGCAGAGTAGGGTGGATGGATGTGCGCTGCAGAGCTGCAGAGCCATCCCTGGGGCTGGGCTGGGCTGGGGGACAGTACTCCAGTCCAGGCTGCTCTCAGAGTCTAGCCCCTGGGTTGGGGATCCAGGTGTTCACATGCACACAGAGCCAGCTCATCCCCAGCCACAGTGTCCTGTTAATAATCGCACTAAGTGTCTCCACACCCGTCAGCACTAATCTTCCGCACAGCCTGCCAGGGCCTGATTTATCAGCACGGAGGGCACGCTCTTAAAGGGTCACAGCCCACTGTGGATCTCCAGCTCCTTTAGCAATAAGTGGCAGAACATATTTTCTCTGCTAACCCTACTGTATGTTAGAGAATAGATTATTTTAAGAATCAAGACTAAATTGAAACAAGGCAGGCTTGATTTTTTCCCCCAGAACCATAGGAGAGGGTCGTCTATCAGTGTGACGCAGTGGACAAAGTACTAGAGAGTGACTCCAAAGCCCAGGGCTGGTGTCTCCGTCTAGTACTTACTGGCCCAAGTAACCTTGGGCAAGTCATTTACCCTCATCAAACCTCAGCCGCCTCAGCAATACAGTGGGAGTGGGGGCACAGTCCTCCGTCTAGTGCTTCAGAGTCCTAGAAATCTATCAGGGAAACACAAACCCCCCGATGGGAGAATGGGGAAATATACATATGCATATGGCCTTAAACATAGAAAAAAATGTTCAACTCCAAACACAGGAACTTATTTAGAGGATTTCCTGTAATGCCAGCACCTTGGGAGGCTGAGGCAGGAGGATTGCTTGAACCCAGGAGAACAAGACCAGCCTGGGCAACAAAGCAGGACCTCATCTTTGTCTTTACTAAAAATCAATAAAAATCAGTTGGGCGTGGTAGTAAACTCCTGTGATCCCAGCTAATTGGGAGCTGAGACCGGAGGATTACTTGAGCCCGGGAGGCTGAGGCTGCAGGGAGCCATAATCACGCCACTGCACTCCAGCCTGGGTGACACAGGGTCTCACTCTGTCACCCAGGCTGGAGTGCAGTGGCTCCATCTCAGCTTGCTGCAACCTCCGCCTCCTGGGTTCCAGTGATTCTCATGCCTCGGCCTTCCGAGTAGCTGGGACTACAGGCGTGTGCCATGACACCCAGCTAATTTTTTGCATTTTTAGTAGAGATAGAGTTTCATCATGTTGGCCAGGTTGGTCTTGAACTCCTAGCCTCAGCCTCCCAAAGAGCTAGGATTACAGGCATCAGCCACCTTGCCCCACCAAAACCCTGTCTCAAATTATACATATATATATTTATGGAATTTGTCTGGAGGAAATAATTAACTTCATGAACAAAGATGTAAAAATTTTAGGAATTTTATTCCAGATTCTGCTTGTAATAGTGAAAAAAAGAAAAGGAAACAAACCAAATATGTGAGCATTAGGGGCTGGTTAAAGTATGACACAACCATTTGATGGACTATTGTATATGCAGTTAAACACATAGGTTCACAAAACCATTAGTAACACAAAATTATTTGCTGTTAGGTTTTCTAAAAAGAAGGCTACAAAACAGTACGCAGAGTAAAATCTATGGAGAAAAATTAGAAAGAAAGAAATACTCCAAAATATTGACAATGGAGCAACGAGACTGACAGCTGAGCAATGGGATTGTAAATGTTTTTTATCTTCTTCTTTTTGCTTATATGCATCTTCTACATGCTCTATGGTAGCCATTAAATTTTAATTTTAAAGCAATAAAAGTTATTTATGGCAATAATAACTATTCTTTCTTTGTCCCCAGGATGAGAGTGATGAACACACTGGAGGAGCTAAAGAAATGGGACTACATAGTGGATCATAATGTCACTGCCCACCCACGGGCCCTGCCTCTGTTCTGTGTCCCATGTGCTTGTCTATGACTCTGCCAGGCCTGATCATGCCCTGTTTTCTCTTACAGCTATGTACATGCCCATCTCTCTTGGAAAGGTTGCTGAAGGTGGGGACCACCACGTCTTGTCGTCATCACCCAGTCAGAGCTTGTCCCAGAATGGGACCCACTGAATGTCTGTTGAATTACCCTGAACGGCCATCCCCTAGAGCTAGACTGCTTTGGAGGCACTTTCCTGCCTGCCGGGTACCTCTGGAGGGGTCTGTTCACCTTGTCGGGGCCAGACCCACAAGCCCTGCTCTCAGCACCGTTCCTCCTGGAAGGCCACCCACAGCTTGCTGCTCCAGGAAAACCGGAACTGCAACCCCTCCTCTGTGGGCAGTGGGTGTCCAAAGGCTTTCCTGAATACGTGTTCCCTGGAACCTCTTAACCCAGGACTTAGGTCAAGGATTCTCAGCCCGCTATAGACAAGGACACAGAGGCTCTGAGAACTGGAATAACCTGCCCACAGTAGAACCACTGAGAAAGAGAAGCTCTGCTCCCAGACCCGAGTCCAGTGTCTGACCCCATGCTCACAGCATGCTGCTTAGCTCAGAGCAGCAGAAACCCAGACCCAAGCAGATATTCTGAAACCTGCAGGCAGTGATGGCTTTGGTCTCTAGCACCACCATTCACTAGCTATTGTTAAAGCAAACTAAATATGGCCTGAGAAGAACTCCATCCTTCTTTTTTGACATGGAGTCTCACTCTATCGCTCAGGCTGGAGTGCAGTGGCACAGTCTCAGCTCACTGCAACCTCTGCCTCCTGGGTTCAAGCGATTCTCCTGCCTCAGCTTCCCAAGTAGCTGGGATTACAGGCACGTCCCATCACGCCTGGCTAATTTTTTACATTTTTGGAAGCAACAGGGTTTCACCATGTTAGCCAGGCTGGTCTTGAACTCTTGACCTCAAGTGGTCTACTCACCTCAGCCTCCCAAAGTGCTAGGATTACAGCTGTGAGCCACCGCACCCAGCCAGAACTCCATACTTCTGCATTTGAGTCCTTGTGGACAAACTGTAACCTAGCTTAACAGGCTGACAAGATTAAAAACCTAACTTAGGAGTATGCACCTGTAACAATAGCTGAGTGTTGGCCAATCCCAGCGGCATACTTCAACCACTCATAGACTGCTGAGTGTTCAAACTGTATTCAAATAAGGCAAATGCCAAACTGTAAGCAATCCAGCTGTTTCTGTACCTCACTTTCTATTTCTGTACGTCACTTCCCTTTTTTTGTCTATAAATTTGTTCTGACCAGGAGGCATCCCTGGAGTCTCTCTGAATCTGCTGTGACTCATTGCTCAATTAAATTCCTTTACATTTAATTCAGCTGAAGTTTTTCTTTTAACACTATGTCTTCTTGGAAAGTCACTTTCCCTCCCGCAGCCTGTTTTCTCATCTGTAAAGTGGTCCTAATAACCTCTGTCTCAGAGGGTTCTTGAGAGGATTATATGGCATGGGGAAGCTCCTTGCACAAGATCTTATTCTGAGTATGTACTTTCTCTCCCTGGTCAGATGAACTTTTGACAAAGGGCTACCTCCAGACACAGCTGCCAGGTTGGGCCTTGTTCTGTTTCTCCGTGGGAATGGCTCTGCCTTCCTGTGCCCTGAGCTCAGCAGGAGCTGCCCAGCAGGTTGGCCGGCAAACAATGCCACAGCCTCCTCTCTCCCCACCTCCACTCCTTACCCAAAAAAGGGCTCCAAATGCCTTCTATAGCTTGTTTCCTGGGCAGAGAGGGAGGGTGGGAGTAATGAGAATAAGAGAGGAGACTGACAGCGTTGGTCTCTGCCATGGGCTTCACTGTGGATACATCACCTTCTACAGTGCACTGAATGATGGCCCCAGTATCAGGGCCTAATTCCCAGATTAGACAGTGCACTTACCTTATACAGCAACATAGACTCTGCAGGTGTGGTTAAATTGAAAATGAGATAGATGATCTTCGATTATCTGGCGGGGGGGGGGGGGAATAAAGACAGTCACAGGTGTCCTCATAAGAGGGAGGTAGAGGGAGATTTAACACAGGCCGAGGAAATGGCAGTGTGGCCACAGAAGCAGAAATTGGAGAGACGTGGCCCCAAGCCAGGAACACAGGCAGCCACCAGGGACTGGAAGATGTGAGGAAAGAACTCTCCCTTAGAGCCTGCAGAGGGAGCATGGCCCCACCAGCGCCTCCGTTTCCACCCGGTGAGACTGGTTTGGGACTTCTGGCCTCCAGAACTACGAGAGAATAAATTTCGGTTGGATGAAGCCACCAGCTGTGTGACCATTTGCTACAGCAGCCACAGGAAACTGATACACTCACCCTCCCTAAGTCCACATACAAGTTCTGTGATCCAGACTCGTATACCCCAAGGACTAAACAAACCTTCCTGTTAAATCATGAAGAAAGGGACTCACTCTGGGTTTACCCACAGTTATTTGACATCGGACGTCACCTTCTGAATGCCAGAGGGCCAGTACAGGATCCAGCACAACTGTGGTGCTCTTGGAGAAGGGTCAGGAAGTCCCAAAAGTGCTTCACCAGCCCCAGGACCCTGTGCCTGGCACAGGTTAGCTGTGCTCGTTTATATGCAGGGCAATATGTTTACTTTTGTTTGAGAAAAAAAAAGGGCCCTGATTATTAAAAAAAAAAAAAAAAAGAGAGAGAGAGAAAAAAGGGTTTTGGTGTTGTCCCAAATAATGCAGTTTTCGGAAATGAAACAGCAGCAGAATTAATTGCAAAAGCTACTGGGCTAGTCTAATGTCTTCCTATATAGACCAAGAAACCAGTGCCCAGAGAGGGGAAGGAAGGGACTTACCCAAGGACACACAGCCAGTCAGCCAAGATGAAGCTGCAACTTGAGACTTCCAGCTCCTCCCACCCTGACACACAGACACACACACTCACTTAGATTACTAGTACTCCTCAGTTTGCTAACTTTCATCCTCAAGGAGTTTGTTGCATTAGTTTCTAAGGGCTGCTGCAACAAATTACCACAAACTGGGTGGCTTAGAACAACATTAATGTATTGTCCCATATTTCTGGAGGCCCAAAGTCCAAAATTAAGGTGTCAGCTAGCCCTCACTGAGGGCTCCAGGGGAGAAATCCTTCCTTGCCTCTTCTAATTGCTGGTGGTTCCTGGCAATCCCCATCATTCCGGGATTTCTGAGTGCCTTCGCATGGCCTTCTCCTCGGCATGTCTCTCTGGGTCTCTGTCTCCTGTCTTATAAGGACACCCATCACTGGATTAGGGCCCACCAGCATGACCTCATCTTTACTTGATTACATCTGCAAAAAGCCTGTATTGCATTCACAGGTTCTGCGTGGACAAGTTTTAAGAAGAGATGCTCTTCAACCCAGTATACATCTAGTTATGCTCTTTATCTAGACAGATGAGGATCAGGGGTTTGAAAGCCCAGCAATAGCCTAATAATTAAACATCTGAAGCCTTCTCTCTGTGCCCCTCTCTGTCCTCTGTACAGTAGTAACCTATGGCCAGTTCTTTGGCCCTATCTAGCCTGTGCATTTTTTGCAGGCAAACACTGTGTCCCCAGCCCCCTAACATAGCCCTGACACAAAGGAGGAACTTGGAACCATTTGCTGAACAAAGGAATGAAATGAGACATTTGGAAGCACAGCCCAAAGAATGTAATTTCCAGAAATGAAACAGCAGCTGAATGAATTGTAGCAATGTCGGTGCTCACTTCTCATGCTCTTGTAGCCTGCTGCTTTCACAGTGGGCAACTGAGTTGCTGGGAGTCCAGCAAATTTCTGGGGAATCTCCCTGTGGGAGTCAGGAACAAAGCTGGCATTTGGCAACTGGCCAGCAGGGGGCAGGATGGTCTCAGGTACAGAGCCCCAGAGCCTGGGGCTTGGCTCCACTTACCCAGCAAGCAAAGCCTCCCAGAATCAGAGCGTTTCTGATTGCAAGGACTCTGCAACCTACTCTGACTTCTCTTTGTTCTTTTTTTTATTTTCCCTTTTTTTTTTTCTTGCTAGATCAGTACCAATGAGTCTTCTTTGAATGGATAAAGAAACTGAGGCCCCGACAGGGGAAGGGACTTGCCCAAGCTCAGAGAGAGTCCGGATCCGTAACTCCAGACCCCATTCCCTGGGCCAATTCTAGTACTGCCTGCAGGCTTTGGTCTACCTGGGACCAACTCTAAACAAACAAAAAATAAAAGAGCTTATCAATGCAACTTGGGTCTTTTTAAAGGGGCTGCTCCCTGATTCAACTAAATATACACAATGTATATGCTCTGACCTGGGGATGCCACTTCCAGAAATGTATCCTAGATGTACACAAGGATGTTCATTGTGGTGGTGTTGATAGTAGAGAAAAATTGGAAACAACCACGACAGGACTGCCTTAATAAATGATGACACAGCCAGGTGCAGTGGCTCACACTTTGGGAGGCCAAGGCAGGTGGATCACTTGAGGTTAGGAGTTCAAGACCAGCCTGGCCAACATGGTGAAACATCATCTCTACTAAAAATGCAAACATTAGCCAGGCATGGTGGCGGGCACCTGTAATCACAGCTACTCAGGAGGCTGAGACAGGAGAATTGCTTGAACCCGGGAGGTCAAGGTTGCAGTGAGCCGAGATCATACCATTGCACTCCAGGCTGGGCAACAGAGTGTGACTTCGTCTCAATAAATAAATAAGTAATGACATATCTGTTTTGTGGAACACTGTATAATCATTAAAAATAAATTTTTAGAAGATGTTTATAAAGAAAAAATCATGCTAGAAAACTGAGGAAATAATACATACTGTACATTCCTAATATTTTAAAATTCCTTGTGCATATAAAATATAATTTGTGGTTACAGAGGTACTCACTATTTAGCACTAATTTTCTATACATGTATTTTTTAAAACTAGACCTTACAATATTAAAATAAATTAATTAATTTTAAATTAAATATATACATAGTTTTATACACACACACACATGCTTAGACCTTAGACCTGGGTAATGTGGTCCGTGCCTTAGCTCTCACAATTCAAAGTGTTCGGCATTTCATAAACACACATAGGCAAATAGTTATTAGGAAGACATAGGCATTTCTGTTACTTGCAACCTGGTGCTCAGTGCTGCATAGCGTAACCCTAAATATTAACTTGGGACTAACATCATCAAGACCCAGGAAATGTGTCTCCAGCTCTTGCCCTCTGTCTTTGAGACAAAAGGGACTGAAACCCAATGCCACAACACCATGTAGGCTGTGCTGTGGCTGGCATGAGAGATGGACGATGCTTCAGAGTACAGGGAAAATTTGAGTAGTGGACGTGCTTAAGCATGTAAGAGAATAGACTAATTTGTCAAAAACTTCCTCTCAGGCAGCATGGAATGCAACATTTTCATACATAACAAGGTATAGTATCCTAGCAGTGCCAAATGTCCATTTCCTTGCTTTTCTTCATGTTCTAATTCGTGCTTCCAGAGGTACTCACTAATTAGCAGCATATCTGCAACAGCTGCACCTAACAGCGGAGGAATATTTTGCAATAGCAAACGATTCATTGTACTCTTAAATTTGCCTGTGTGTGGGTCTAGACATAATATATATGAAGTATATCAGTTCTTTACATTGACAACTATGGACACTGGACCCTGGCCATTCAAATAGCATAGTTGTGCTATTTTTAATATCTAATGGAATCTAATCAAATGTTTTTAAATTTTTTCATGTCTACTTTACAGAAATAATTTTCATCTAAATTTTTAATATTTACTCATTGTAATTTGAATTTTGCCTTTTGGTCTTAACAGACAATTTTGAATCTTTTAGAAGAAAATCTTTCTTAGAAAAGATGATTTAAATATTAAATATTTAAACACATGGTATGTGGAACTCCAATTGTACTCTTGCCCTGGGCCCTTCAAATGTAAGATCTAGGCCTGTGTTTAGAAAACAGATTCTGATAGAAAATACACCAGAATGTCAAAGGAAGTTGACTCTAGATTATTGGATTGCTGTGATTTTTATTTTATTCTTTTGGATTTTTTTCTATTTTTCTAGATTTTCTAGTATTTATGTAGTCAGAAAAAAAATGATAAATATACATTTTCAAGTGTTGCATCAGCCCCCAGCCTCCTCCCGACGTGGAATAACTTTCTACCCTCAGTCAGGGTCCTGGGACAGGTCTCTAATTCTGTCCCCATCCCCATGACCACTCCAGACTTTCAGCAGGAGGGACCCCAGGGGTAGCCCCTCCCTCGGCGCTCACTGAGCACTTCCCCCCTTAGCTGGCACCCCAAGGCCTCAAGGCTTCACAGCTTCACATAATGAGATTCAGAAAGCTGCCCCTGACTGCTCTGCGGGTCTCACTCTAGACAAACGGTATTCTCAGCCTTGGGTTTCCCACCCTCACACCCCACCCCCGCGAGCATTTAATTTAGTGCTTGCTGCTTTCAGGACTAGATAGAAACTGGCTGCCCTCCCTGGAGTCTGTGCTGGCCTCCCATCGCCCACAACAAGGTAGAAATGCCCCACCAGCTCACCATCCAGAAGCCTCCTCTGGAGGCTAATCAGGCACACCGAGTGCAGGAAGGTGCCGTCATGGTTCCACGGACCGGTTCTGAGGCCTGGCAGATGGAATTTCCCCACATGTCCCTTGTGAAAACCCAGCGGTAGGAACAGAGGTGGAGAAGGCAGAACTTTCTCACTGGCTCCCATTCAGGCCCAGAAGTGCTCTGCAAGGAGTGTAACCTGACACCTGGAGCTTCCCCTGCCTATCCCACCCCAAGCACCACTCCCACCCATCCCAGTCTGGCAGCGAGTGGCCCTCACCCAGGGAGAGGTGCATTCCCTTGACAGACCATATATCCAGAAGGAAGCCCTTCCTGCAACTGGGAGAGGGGGACTTGGCCACCTTGGGGACCCTGCAGAGTCCCTGAAGGTTGAAGCCAGGAAGGCCTCAGAGCTAGAATCAATCCCTCTGTTTACACCGGAGACACAGAAAGCGCAACTGACTGGCCCCAGGTCCCAGAGCAATCATGTGACCATGAAAACCCAGAATTTTCTCTTCCAGTGCCCCATACAGCCTAGAACTCTCCCTCACATCTGACATTTTAAATTGAACATAGGATACCGGCCACATTCTTCGAGGAGACATACTTACACCTCAGGAGTTTCTAGAAACGTGTCTCCACCCAGAAGCCTGCACTGAGCTGCAAACTGAGCAATGCCAGAGACTTCAATGGCCTTATTCACCACCATAGCCTGGAGGTTCCCAGCATGGTACCTGGTTCATTGATTCTAAGGTGGGTATTTTTTTTCACATTTTAATATTTCTGAAATTGAGATATAATTTGCAATCCATCATAAGTCAAAGTGTAATGGGCAGCATTTTTTCCTTCGTAGTAGGCCAATCATTGTTCAGTATGCAATTAATTGATGGCATCTTAGATTCAATGAAATATGGGAAAATAGGGTCATAGTGGCCAAAACATATTTGTCAAATAAATAAACATACCAAGCACTATGCTAAGGTTCCACATGCATTATCTTATTTACCCCTCCCCCAAATCCTCCTGTGAAGGAAATATTATTCCCATTTTACAGATCAGAAACTAAAACCAAGAGCAATTAAAACACTTGCCCCAGATCACACAGTAATGGAAGAGCCAGAATCGACATCCAGCTCTAGGGGTCATAGTGTCTGCTGTAACCACTGAGAAATCCAACCTTCCAGTACAATGCAATTCCCCTGTTGCCAAGTAGAGTATGGTGACCAACCATCTCGGTTTGCCCTGGTCTGAGGGGCTCCTGGGACGTGGGACTTTCAGTGCTAAAACTAGGATACACCAGGGTAGCTGATCACCTGATCACCAAGATCAAGAGTCCCTCACTCCTCCTGCCCATCTGTGCCTGCTCCCTCCACATAGCCTCCACCTCTTCCAGGGCCTGCACCTGTGAACAGGCCTCCACCCCCAGCTCTTGGGCCCCTAGGCCTGGCAGGAATTCCCAGGGCTTGGGTCCTCTCTGAATGAACGGCCCCTCCACTCTTCTGTGCCAAGGAAGCTGCCAATGTCCCTCTTTCTCCAAATGTCTCTCACCAGTGGGTGCCAGATCTAGATGTTCATTGGATCTGCTGGGCTCTTCCCATAGCTGAGGGAACATCTGGCCAGGTTTTCCTGCAGCTTCATTGAAATGATGGACCAGGCTATGGCTCCTTAATTCCCATTTCACGCTGCTACATGGATTTCAAAGGAGCTCAATGTTCTCAGGTTCAGAAAGGCTGCTAATATTAGCACTTTTGGACCCAGACAGCAAGGACCCTTTCCTGAAAGAAACTTCTCAGCAACTCCATCTGAGACTGCAGGAATCCAGACAAGGCCCAAGTTTGTTCAGAAGGCCAAGTTGCTGTCCAATGCTTCTCGGTGGAATCCCCAGCCCAGGGCTCTTATTACAATGCAGATTCGTGGGTCCTGGCCCAACTTGATAAACCAATCTCCAGGGATGGAGCTCAGATATCTGCAGCTGCAAGTGGTTCTGATACATTCTGAAAGGTATGAACCACACCTGAGGATAGTTTCAGACCATCACATGCCCCCTGTCTCATGCTTCACTTCACTCCAGACCCTCCTGCAGCTGGACCCATTCAGGGACATCCAGAATCCTAGTGCCCCCACCACTGGGACCCTTGACCCCAGCCCCTTCCTCTAGAGCCTGTCACTGATGACCCACAGTTGGTCAGGAGGTAACCAATAGCTCCATTCCTATTCAGGGCGATGGCTATGGCCCCTGGGAAGAGCCTGCAGTCCTACTAAAGTACTCACAGGGGCAATTCCTGAAGCGGAGCAGTACTTACTCCATGCGGGCAGCTTACACCCCCTCTCCCGAATTCCCCACCTCTCTATCACACCTCACCTGCCTTGCCTACTGTGCTCTCCCCTCTCCTCACCTGAAACACTCCCAGGGCTCCCTGAATTCAGGTCTTTGGGGACTCCCTATCAGTACCTGTCCATTTTACATAAGTAGTTATAGATGGATATATGCCACGCCACCCTGACCACAACTCCGGAAATACAGAGGTGGGGGCTGGATTTTGCCCTCTGCTATATTCCCAGTGCTTAGTACAGAGCTTGGCACATAGTAGGAGCCTGAAAAACAGTTGTGTAAATGAATATATAAATAAATCCCCACATGATCCTACAAAACAAGAACTATTATTATCCCAGTTTTTACAGCTGAGGAACTGAGGCACAGGTTAAGGAGTTTACTCACGCTGCTCAGCTGCTAATCAATGGGACACAGCTGGAACTGACCTGGGGTTCCAGACCTGCAAGCTCTTATCCACCATGCCAGTGCACCCCTGGGAGAGCCCAGGAGCAGGCAGACCTGGATCTAGTTTGGTAGCTGGTTTGCCTTTTGTCCTGAGACTGGGCAACATCACCACTTATAAAATCTCGCTTCTGTTCTTGCTCCCAGGCTTTCATTTTTGCTTCTATTTCTTTCTTCTCTCCCCTCTCTCCTTTCTCAGACATCCCCTGCCCACTGGGTCCACAGCTTGATAGAGCCACAAAGACCCAGTGAGCCCTTCATAGGGAACTTTTCAGAATCAAGGTAGAGTCATGTTGCAAGCAGAAAAAGGCCAGCATCCCACCCAGGAGAGTCAGAGAAACAGAGGCAAATAAATACCTAAAAGAATGGGTGCTTTAAAAGAAAAAAAAAAAGTCTGCCTTCACTATGAAAGAAAAATAAACAGAGAGAGGAAAAAGCAGCGCCTGAGGATGAAGAAAATGAATATTTGAAAAACTTGGAGAAATAGATATAATAATGATCATTGGAAGCCGGCTTCCACCCTTTATAGCAAATCCTGATGAGATGCATCCTGAAGTGTAAACAGATTTGAACAATAAACTTATTGAACCATATACAATTATTTCTGGAAAGAAATGGATGAGCAGTTGGTTAGACAAATGGAAGAGGTGTGAATGATTCTTAACACTCTGATCTGGCAAAATGGTCCTTGGAAATTAATGGAACAAAAAATTATACCGGGGAAGAGAAGCATCGTCAGGAGAAAGCACTAAACATAGGAACCATGAAATGAAAATGCATTCTTATGAATAAGAGAATTAATGAAATGAATTTAAGAAAAGGTCAAGTTGGGGAGAATATCAGATGGGCTGCAGCTCCACAAAGCTTCTAAATTTACTGTGGCATTTGAAGCACAGGACTTTGGAAGTATAAAGTCCCTGAGAAATCATCCCTTCCATGCCCTTTTTCTATAGATGAGAAACCTCAGGTCCAGGGAGGGTGAGTGACTTGCCCAAGGCCACACAGTTAGGTGGGTACGAGTCCTTATGTTGCATGAATGCCACATGTGGATCAAGGGAAGTTGTGCTTCCATCTCCTCTGGGTTGCTTTTAGTGACAGTTGCCATACTTTAGACTCTAAAGTATAGTTTATTGCCCAATAAACGATTAAGCTCCGAGCTCTGCATAGACATGACCTAGGACTTGCCCAGTCAGCAGAGGTCTAGAAGGGCTCAGGCAGTGCACACCATGCTAAGAACACATGGTCACAGTTCTTTAGATCCTTCAGATTAAACTGTCTGTTTTGACTGAATCAACTAAACAATGACCTCTTAGTTCAAATTCTGGCAAGTTCACGGCACCTTCTCAATTCTCTCATCAGGATCCATACCTCCTTCCTCTAACACCCATGGCTCCATGTTGACCAGTGGCTTTCTGGAATTTTAGATGTGCCTGTATGCCAAGTGGCAGCAACTGAGGTCAGGGCCCACCTTTTTCTCATCCCTAGTGCCTTTTGCAGCACCTAGCTGAGTACCTGGCAAATGGCCAGGGCCCAGAGCATTCTTGAAATGAAATAATTGTGTGAAATATGGTGCCGGACCAAATGGACTGAGAGGCCAAAGTTTCCAGCTGTGGCTTTATTGCTTTTATATGCCTATTCTTCCTAGGGAAACCCAAGGTAGTTTCTACCAAGGGACTTGTAGTACTGGACTGTGCTCAGTCATGGGCTTGGAGTGGCTGGAGTGCTGGTCTCTGGGAGGGGAGAGAGGCTTCTCTTTGGTGATGGATGTACCCAGGGCCAAACTCCAGTTCTACTCCTTACTGCCTTGGGCTTCATTTTCCTCATCTGTAATAAGGAGATCATAGGATTTACCTTCCAGAATTGTGGTGGGATTTATTTATTTATTTATTTATTTATTTATTTATTTATTGAGACAGAGTCTCTTTCTGTTGCCCGGGCTGAAATGCAGTGGTGCCACCTCGGCTCACTGCAACCTCCGCCTCCTGGGTTCAAGTGATTCTCCTGCCTCAGCCTCCTGAATAGCTGAGATTACAGGCACACATCACCATGTCTGGCTAATTTTTTTTTTTTTTCTTTTTTTGAGACGGAGTCTCACTTTGCCACCCAGGCTATAGTGCAGTGGCGTGATTTCAGCTCACTGCAACCTCCACCTCCCAGGTTCAAGCAATTCTCCTGCCTCAGCCTCCTGAGTAGCTGAGACTACAGGCATGTGTCACCACACCTGGCTAATTTTTATATTTTTAGTAGAGATGAGGTTCCACTGTGCTGGCTAGACT